>NC_072784.1:19367986-19731515 GCF_022539595.1 Amphiprion ocellaris | reverse complement strand
GACAATTAGAACAAGTGCTCACAAATGCATTCTTCCCTCCCTTTTTAGTAACACGTAGTCATTTAATTCATTCAATAGTTCCTGTTTATGACAAACAAACTTGTATTTTGCTGTTGTTCAGTTATTACAGCAGACATGTTTTCGATAGCTCTTGTTTAAGAAACGTAGCGTATACAAAGCAATAGCCTTATGCTCAACCAAAGCTGTGCAAACATGCGACTGTCACACTACATGTCCAGTCCTTCACTCCCTGTTGACATTGAATTAAAAACAAAACAAATGCTGAACAAAATCCATTTCGTCAGCCAGAACAATTCTATTCAAAATACTTCATTCCTTCCTAAAGTGCCAATTTGACACAGGTGAGTTTGCAAACAAAAGCATGTGTAGACAATTCGCCCACACACGAAAAACAATTGCAAATCTGACAGTGTTAGATGGAGGTGTGATATAGAAGCAGGAACTACACCGACCAGTCCGCTGTAAAATATAATTTAGAACAGATTGTGTATCCAGCACTGACAAGATCCTGCAGATTTCTGAGGGAACGCATTGAAGCAGGTCTTCTGAATATTACAGAAGCCACTCAATAGGACCACTACCGATTTTAGGCGAACCGCGTTAAAAACATGCTGCACATCGTCTCTGGGTTGATTTGACAGCTGTGAGTGCACTTGAGGTGAACTAAAGTCACATTTATGTTAGCATTTGAAAACAGCAGTGTGCCATCCTGCCTTAAGTACCCTTCCAAATTGCTACACTTCGGGTTTAAAAGAACGCATATCGTCAGCGGCGGTGCTTAGGGAAAGCGGTCGCGTTCGTACGACAGAGCTTGACGTGTGTTGAAAAAAACATTCCCCTGCACCGTTTCATCCATCACGTCGCCTTGGCTGCGTGTTTATTTTGCTTCATCATGCCACGGTGTGCCAGAAATCTCTGAAGGTCAGCTGTTAGTGAGAATCTGGTCATGACACGTTAAAAGTTGCAATCACAACTCTTGCCCGTTCTAGCGTTCTGATGAACAGTGGCTGAACCTTTTAACTCTGCTGCATGTTTAACACACATGCCTTATTTATACACTGTATGACTCACTGATTAAAGTGAGCTGTTTGCATAGCCAGTAATGTGGAAATTGTGGAGTGTATATTAAGTAGCATGCAGTATGAGGCTCACAACTACCCCTGTAATATTATATAAACAGTGTGGCTCTGTACAGATATGGGATTTAGCATCCTGCCTCAGCATATGTTAACCTACACTTGGCTCGGTTGTCCCCATCTGTCAAACTCCGGTTGTTAAAAACAGCGAAGGGGACAGATATGTCTGTGACTGTGCGGCAGAAATGACTGCAACATCAACGGTCTTATTTTAGCTGTTACATCCCTAATAATAAGATATCTTCTGTAGCACTGAATCACACTTCACAATTTCAAACATATCGTTCTGTGTTTCATTTCGGCGACTGTTCCACCACATTTTCAGTCTGAAGTATTATCCACCATCTGAGTGAAAGTGATCCCTGCTCTCAGCAGACGCACAAGGAAGTAATTATGCAACAGAGCAAACACCCTCACACTCAAACACTTTATTTAACTGATAAACCAACACCCTCACATTGTTGACCCATGCTTTTCTTTTCTTTTTTTTTATGTACTGTATATCGCATATTGTGCTTTGAAAAACGGAATTATTTAGACCATCGCAGGGATCAGAGGTAATGTAGCAGCGACCTTGGAATTCAACTGTAATTTAATTGAGGTAAGTGCTTGGGCCACATTTTCATGCACACTGTTAATATGGTAATGAGAGGATATGTTAATATCCACCTTCATTCTTGTCCTCATTCATCCTGGCTGTAGTGATACCTGTCTGAGGTAATGCCCGCTGCATCCCCCCTGATAGCGGCCGGCCTCCCTGTTAACAGTAGGGCTGTCAGGTTAGAACCAGAGGCGGGGATGCATTTATTAACCCTTTCATGGCTGGAACTGGCAATCAGTCGCTAATCGGGGGACTAAATATAGTGGCAAAAAAATCTGTGCATACAGTATAACTAAGTGTAAACATGTTGTATCTGTAGTGGTTATGAACCGTGTCACTAATCAGAGAATTTACATGTCAAAAGTCTGCACAATCTGAAATCTCCAGGTATTTCAGCTCCCTTTTCTCAGCATGCTGTAATTACTGTGCAAAACTGCGCTGCGAGTGGTTCTGTCACAGCGTTTTCAGGTCATCATTATATCCTGAGCATAAAGAAAAAGTGGAAAGCCATCACATTCTGGCCCCTATACTGAGAAATGAGAAGTGCATTAATATATTTCATTATAAAACAAATTGAAATCAGACCAATAAAAGGAATGCAGCATATATTTTTAAGGCAACTGAAAGTGTGTTAAACTGGCAGAGAAAATCGTTAGAATGACATTCAAAAACAAAATAAACAAATAGACAGATAAGATAACGTGCTCATTAACGTTATATCCAAAATATAGATTCGTCATGATGATGTTAGTTTTACATTAATGACCATTATAATTCCTTAAATAGCTAAAACCCTCTATCATGTGTTTCTAAATCAACTGGAACTCTTGCAACAGTTGTTCCTCATCATAAATCTGATCTGATTAGAGATCAGTCAGTAACTACCACCCTGTTTTAATACATGCATGTGTTTAAAAAACACATTCTGCTTTAAACAAAAATGAATATGCTTTATGGATACTTTTAAATGTATCAAAATCTATAACACAGGGAGTTATAATACTTTGCAAATTGTTATACTATGGCTTTTTTGACTTCTAATATTGTTATAGAAGAAATAGTTAATGTTTGTTTACAATACAATAATGTATTGTGCTGATAACTTTGTAATTACACAAAAAACACTGTTTAATTTCAGGCATGATAGTGTAGTTCTGCTATTCCATTGACAATAATGTCCCTATATCTTGTCCACTAGTCAGCTACCCAGACAGACCCAACAAAAACTAAAAACTACCTCTAAATAGGTTATTAATTATCAATAACAAATGACAATATGTAGTTGTGCTTTTACAATTTTAAAAAAAAGGTCTATTAAAGGCATTGATACGGGTTCTGCAACATTTTCTTTGTCATATTCCCTGTTGTTTACTGTCCTGTGGCCATCCTAACCTCAAATGAGAACCCTAACAACACTGGTAACAAAAGCAAGCGTAGCATGTATTGTGTTGCTTTTACAGCACGGGGCATCTGGTCTCGAAATGTTTTGATCATTGTGATTTCTTTGATTCCAAATTGTTAGAACTTCACTGGAGCAAAAATCCTCTTTTGAAATGTGAGATGATGAATGTGTGAAACACAGTCGTCCATGGCAACAATAAAACCGACTTTTTCACTCCGCTAGCCAGCTAATCAAAATCAGCTCTTGACACTGCACGACAGATTAGGAAAAGAACTACTCTTGAATCAAGGAAAGTAATGAGTCTCACTGCTTGCGACGTTATTCAGCTGAAGAATGTTCATGTGATTTAGCGCTCTGTGATGCTACATGGGTAAATAGAGCGGCATATGAATGCAAAATGTGCTGAAAATCCCTGGGATCTTTTTTTTCTGTTGTATTATTGACTGACTACATACTGGCACATATAAAGTGCTATGCAGTTGAGCAAAATTCTCACATAATAGTGTGAAAAACGAGGGATGGCTTAGGAATCAGCATAGATACTTAGCTGTGGATGTACTGAATACTAATGCCTAAACTAATGTAATTGTATTAAGCCTTAAGCATATTAAGTATATCTCATAATAAATTAACATCATTTCAAAGATTTGAAGTGTAGGCACGTTTGGAAACCAAGCAACTACAAGTGTTTACTAAAAGTTTAATATACTTAAAGCAGTATTTTATAGATCGGTTGTAGCACCATTAACCAACAGTAACACAGGTTTCTGTAAACAGTCAAATATTCCAATCAGAACTGCTCCTTTGCTGCTGCAGTGATGAATGATGTGACTGTTCAGTTTTCTGATGGCAAAGGGAGTAAACCCAGATTTTAATCTGCTACTTTTATCCTACAGGCTGTCTGCACATGTCGGCTGTAGCCATGTCTTTTTCAGATGTCCATTTCATTTAAGTCTAACCGAACGGAGACTCTTCAGTTTCAGTCAATACGTGTGTTTGTGCCATGGTTTTCAGGCTAGTGTAACTACACTGATTTACTTCTGGGCGCTAAGCCCTGAGTCTGAGCCCATAGTGGCACCACGGCTGAACACTTCCAGTGTAGACAATGATGCAGGACTGGAGCTGCTGCTGACAGGCTGCTTATACTGTGTGGCCAAAGCAGACAGGATGTTGTTTACAGAAACACAGCAGCCTTAAGGTCAAGATGTCTAATGCTGGCCAGTGAGTGATACCACAGAATCAAGGAAGATTATCACTGCACGATATTTAAATAACTCTCACTCCCTTTTATAATGTCACATAACACTAAATGCTGCATCTCATTGCCAGTATTACGCTTTATTCTTTCTATGATAACCGACTGGTGCTTAATTGATATGTACATATGTATTTAATGAGACTTTCACAATAATTAAAACTGTCTTTCTGGGAATAAGTAAGTGTGACAACAAATAATAAATTATTCATTGAAGATTAATCCTTGGGAGATAAAGATGTTTCATAGATTATAGGAAATATTGATTTGGAAAATGCAATATGTTTGCAGAATGAGCAAGAAGTCACATGTAACAAAATAAAATAAAACTAAAGCACGTGATTTTTAATCATTTCATAAACATGTAGTTAATTCCTTTCAATTTTGAAGCCATATCTGGACATATGACCTTGTGTTGCTGTATGATTAAGTCTATTTGTGAATAAATATGTGTATTTGATGATAGCTGCCTTTATAAAGGTTCAAAATGTATTAATTATGTACAACTGCAGAATCACACCAGAAAGCAAATCTCACCAGCGCCACTCTTCATGTCTTAAAAAGCCTTGAAACCCTGCATAAATCCAGCGTTTCTATAGACTGCTTTGATTAGCATAATTATCTAATAAAAATAGAGGTGGTTTAAATGGTTAATCAAGGTTTCTGTGTTGCACACTGCACACCCATTACAGTCCAGTGCTGCGTGCTGGCAAGAAAAGAAAATACCACAACAGTAATTACAATATTTAAATTATTTTGGGAAAACAATTAGTACTAACCCCAGATCCTAAAGGAGAGAAACACACAAAAGCAGAATCATATCTCACATAACAAAATAATGCAATTACTTGTGCTCACTCATGGATTTGTTTGCTTTAGCGCTGCATGTAATAAATGAGAAGAGTGTAAAAACCCCACCAGACTGTCTGAGTTTGGTGGTTTTCTCTGATTCTCTTCCAGAGTTGGTCAGGGAATACTCTCTGGGGCTTGACCCTTGCTTTAAGGCTTATGGCCTACATTGTATTGAACAAAGTAAATCTTCTTTGTCTTCCCCTCTGAGGGTATCTGAATCAGAACATAATGGATACAAAAAGAAATGGTACTGGAAGGGGGAAAAAAATGCTCTTGGGTATGTCCTTTTGGTGTAGCGTCTGTCTGCATTACAATTATATCTTGGTGTGTCCTTGTTTTGGACATGGGGATGGAGCTATATGATAAAGCACTTAAATTGTGGCTTTATTCATGTGGACCAGCCTGTGAAGTCAGTCAGCCCGAGATGAAAGCATGGCATAGCTTTCAAATCTTCTCATCTTTTACAACAAAGACACATCATATACTGCATCACATAGGTCTGTGGTCGGTGGTAAATCTGACAGTTTTCATATGTCAAGCGTGAGTTTCAGCAACATATATGTAGCTGAAACTCACGCTGTTTAAACTTTGATCGCATCAGATCATTATTCTCAAATGTTAGAATGTTTAAAACCACTGCAACAACAACAAAAATAACTGACTGAAATTGGTAAATGCTGACATTTTCTGCCCTAAAGTAAAAGATTTTGTTAACATAAACCACAGCGAAAAATAGCTCAGTGTTAAGTGGTAGCTTTTTAGCCATCGGGTTTATGAATCAGTCTGTATTTTTATGGCTGTTGACTGAGGCTCCAGTAATAGCATTTTAGAGCTAGCAGCTGTACATCTGCCCTGCCCGTTGCATGCTGTGACAGGTTCGGTGGCACAACTGCATTAAGCCAATACTGAGGGAAAGCGCTGAGTCTGCCAGTCCCCCAGTCCCATTTTCACAGACTGATCACACACCGGACAAAGCCTCACACTTTGATCTGTTGAGCGAGTTCTGCCAGAGTGTCTTACCTGCCGCCGACTTTCCTCCTCAGTCTCCTCTGCAGCTCAGACACGTGCTTGTTTTATAAAGGACTAAAGATCTGAAAGGTTTAGGCTGAAACTATTTGACTGCCACTCTAGGCGAAATTATAATTCTCAGGTAATGTTCATCACTATAATAACTGATGTAAATTCAATTACTTTATCCCTAGATTACCATCTTTTACCGACGGTAAAAAACATGTATAATAAGCTTGGTTGGCTCATGATTTAAGTCGCAGGGAAAATCTGCTGATAGTGGAAAGCCTTTGGTGGTGCACGCTTTATCCAGGCTTTGTTGTCACTTTCAAATATAATTAAAATTACATTTTTTAACACTTGAAGTTCTCTACACTCTTGTTCAAAACAATTTACCTGTGGTTAGTCATCTCTTTTTCAGTGGGGCCACCTGCCTCTGTACTACCACTCTACAAACATGACTTTTTTAAAAATAATAATAATATAAAAAGTAAAAGATTCCCACTGCATGCCTCATAAGTCACATAAAATGTTGACATTGAACAACTTGTGACATCATACTGTCAAAATGTAGGATTCATATATATATATATATATATATATATATATATATATATATATATATATATATATATATATATATATATATATATATATATATATATATATATATATATATATATTGCATTTATTTGAGCTGATTTATTATAGGCTTATTTTTGGATTTAATGTCTTGTGCAGTTACCCCAATATTGGGATATTGCTTTTTATGTTGTACTTTTGCGTTGTCTTACGTTGTGTTTGTTGCCGAACTCTCCATCTTGATATGTTTTTTGCATTGCTATAAATGACGTCATCAAAGTGTGTTTCTCATGACACATAGAGTGTTAACGGTTTTAGAGTGTTAGAAACACAATCAGCCACTGAATTATGGTGAGGAGCTCAAGCATCTGTTGGGAGTTCGAAATAGAGTCGCTGCTTCTTCAATTTAAAAGGACCCTGCTGAGACGGTGTCTGATTAGGATGCCACCTTGGCAGCTGCCTTTGAAGGTTTTCTGGGCAAGTGGGAACTAGACCCAGGAGGTGCTGGAGGGATGACATATCTCATCTGGCCTGGGAACACCTTGGGATCCACAGGGAGGAAGTAGAAAATGTTGTTTTGGAGAAGGTCCTCCTGCTGCCACCACAGTGGAGGGTCAAGTTGAGAGACATAACATGGATTGTCTGATTTTTTTACGATTTATGCAACCATGGCAAGCCACAAAAATCTTCTTTAACACAAAGCCCATCTGGCAAGTGTAGGTTGCCAGTGTTGTGACCGGCAAAGTCAACAAGGTGCAAATTAAAAGGAAATGATCGTCCCCTTACCCCTCGCCTTCACATTCTGTCCTTTATCATTTTTAATGGAGTATAATTTCATTATTGTATAATTTCTTTCTAAGGACACCATAACTATAGAGTTGCAATGCCAATTTGGTTACTGTTAGCAGCATTGAAGGTCATATATTTGGAGCAATTGTTACTCAAAGTCTGTGTAATTATATAGTTGAATAGCCAATTAAAATCCTTGTTAGCGGTTGAGATATTCCTTTATTTACCTTCTCTCTGTGGACTTCCTTGCTCTTGTCAGTCCTTACAGCTTTGCATGAGTACACCCCTCTCCACGCATGCACACACACACACACACACACACACACACACACACACACACACACACACACCCACACACACACCACCACCACCGCTCCCACGTCTGCTCTTGTCATGCTGGTTGAATAAGAGATAGCACCGAATTAGAGAAGAGACAATACTGGGTGTTTGCACTCGCCCATACTGGGGTTATGGTCTGGGGAAGCTGATTAAATACCATGGGAGCTTCTGTCCAACCAGCTTAATCGGGCAATACAGTATGTGGGTGAACACTATCCCATAGTGTTCACACCCGCCTATACTGAAGAATAAAATTAGCCACACATCCCACATCCTCGGGTCTTTTCTTTCTCCGCAGTTTCTTTACATATTTTTATGTCACGCACAGGTAATTATATCAACTGCAGAACGCTTTATCTGTTAGCATCGTGCTTTGGTGTTAATTAGAGAAGCACAGGCAGCACACACCTGAAGCTACGAGAACACTCCTCCGAATGTGTCGCCACCTGCAACCTACAGTAGTAGCGGCAGTGAAAATCCAGCCCTCAGGTGGAGCTGTGAGGAAGTGGGAGGGCACGTGTGGATCTCAAAATACATCTGTTGTTGACTGAAAAAAACAGACTGAGTCTGTGTGAATGATAACTCAACATATGTAACGTGTGTGTGCCTGAAATAGCTGTTAGAAATCATTTGATATTGTTTGTTGACTGTGTTTCTTATTATTTGCAATACAATTCACAAGCCTTGCTTTGCTTTACATTTGTGATATCAACTTAAAAAACACGTGTGGAGTTGCACTCATTTCCTATTGAGTTAAACACAAAATGCATTTAATATGAGGCGCTGTGAGTGCAAAGTATGACATTATGCAGCTCTATACACAATAAATGGTATGTTTTTCTTTAAATTTCACATATTTGAATTGAGTTAGACACCAAAGTAGTGGCTCTATTGGATGTCTTGTGTCTTGCAGTATGCTGATGTATTTGCGTGGCATCAGCCAATAACAGCCACACCACATATGCGCTGCAGCATTAGCCCCTGAGGGTTCTCCAACGATGCCACGCCGTGCACGGCCCATGACGCTATAGGAAGAGCTAGAAAGCCACTGCTGATCCTCTCTCATTTCAGTGCACTCAGCACGTTGGGCCCATAATGCCTTGAGTGCTTGCCTGAGCTACATGACATCACTCAGAGCAGCCACTCTCCAGTTCTAGTTTCTCCTCCGTTATCTAGGGTAACAAGAATAGAATAACTGGAAGAGGGGGGGGGGGAAGGTGGAATAGAGGTTTTGGCAGGGGAGGAGAGGCAAAAGCAAGAAAAAAGCTCGCCCGGGGCAGAGCACGCCAGAGAGCTCTCACTGGTACGCACTAATCCAGCCACCCACTACTTGTGACCCGTGTATTCCCAGTGTGAGCAGCGTTCTCCAGGACAAGCCCACCCTTCCATCACTGTCACATGCTGCACTAATGAGTGCCAGAGGGCATGAGGTCAATGACTAAGCTGATTTGCCTGCTGATAAGTGATCGCTAGGAGGTCCTGCAGTGGAGAAACTGAAAAGAAGTCCAGCCTGCATCTGCCGGGACAGCTTTCTGTTTCCCTCCTGTCATAAAAATAACAAAAATCATTGCCCATCTCTGTCTTGTTCCATAATCTCAACACTAAGGGGACCGAGCTAAGCAAATAACTAAATCACTGCTAATATTGCATTTTCATTTAGAGAACAGGATGTTACCATCGGTGTAATCACACCCCAGGCATTTTTTCACCTTAAGAAGTGTTTGGTGCATTAAGGATTCGACTCTTTGTCATTCTTCGTACATGAGTCTTTGTTATTCCTAATGGCAGAATAAGTGATTTGTGAGTTAAATTGCCCCTCAGTGGTTTCAGCATGCCATTCACATAGGTAAGTGATAACAGCTCCCAAAACTCATTTACATGCGATTATGCAGCTGTTACTGTCGAAAAAGAGTATATAGCTGTAATTGTCTAACTTTTTTGCATGCAATTACGTAGCAATTTGCTCTCTGTAATCTGAGATGCTATAGTGAGAGCTGTGTGGCAGAATTAATTAAAGAAAGAGGTGTGTTGTCTCGATGCACGCTCCCGATCTTTGTTCACATCTCGCCGCCATTCACATTTGTCTTTTTAATGAAGTGTGTTTTCCACCTTAACACAACAGGCAGAAAGTTCTTTAAGGGACAAAGGTATGACTTCTAGTTTTCCTTTTATGCCGCATTGGACTCCATATTCTGTCAGAGGCAGCATCTAACACTGCAGTGGATGAAAGGAAGTGGGAAAAAACTGTGGAGTAATTATCTTATACCTACTAGAACAGAAAAGATTTTTTTTCTTGTCGCGTTCTTAGCTCCCTATCATTACTTTTCCAGCTTATCTCACTCTCTTTTAACTCCAGCAAAAGCAGCATCAAGCTGTCGATGACTTTAATCTTCCTGAAATGAGGCCCAAATTCAAGAGAGCGACGGAGGCTGGAGCATTTGAAATTTCAGGCATCAGGTAGGGTTGATGCCGCGGCCCGCTTGGAGAGGATCTTCACTTTGTAATTGCGGAGAAACACTTGATGCCTTTATTTTGGCAGGACATGGGATATTGGCAGTTCTCAGAGAGACTGGCAGTAGCTGTAATCAATCAGGTCATCTGGTGTCAGGGGGAGACAGCCGAGACCAGAGGCAGGCTGTCCATCAGGGAGCGTGGCAGCCATCCCGGCCTGCAGGACTAACGGTGCACATGTGCATAAATGAAAAGGTTGTTTAAATTAGTTGGCGCCTCCTTGATGTTTATTCAATTTCCCGATGCTTAGTGTCATTAGAAGGTGGTTAAATAATGCATCAGGTACACAGAAAAGAGCAGGTTTCCTTAATGCTCCCGCTTGTAGGATTTGCAAATATGTCTGAAAGATTTAACAGTTCAGTGCTGTGAAGCTTTTACATCAGTCACAGGAAACTCGTGCAGCTGTTATTGGCAAACAGAGTTTACAGGTTTCTACTGAAAGAGCTTTAATTTGAAAAGACACATTTTAATTGAAAAAAAAGATAAACTAACAAAAAATACAGTGACTACATAATGTCACACACAAAAAGCTTCTTCTTATTTTTCTTATGAGCATGGCAGTAAAAGTTGTGTGCTCATTATGGATCTATTTTGAGGTCATTGCACTTAATTTGTTCTAGCAGAAGGACAGAGACAACATATGCCATTGCAGGTGGTGTTTGTTATGAGCCTATCCAGCAGCAAGTCTATGAAACCAAATCCATCAAAATTCACTTTCATTTTGTTGCTATTGAACAAAACGCACATCGGAACATGTTGTAACTGCAGCCGTGAATGTAACCATGGACAATACAAGAAAAAGAAAAGATTAGATTCTGTGTCTCTGCAATGTTGGAATACGTTTAAAATCAAATGTTAACAAAGCTAACAGTTGAGTTTGCAAAGTTGTGAATTCATGAAATTAATTTTGTCAATTCCTGACAGCCTCAAACTGTTCCACATACAAAAGTCTTAGTTACTAAATAACAGACTAGCAATTAACTACTGTTAGTCATTGTCTGGTAAGAGATAAGATATTTAATGACATTTCTTTAAAACGTCTGCATTTCTACCACTTGTGTAGACACAAAGAGGTCTGATTTGTGTGGGTGTCGTGTGCGTGTTGTACATACTTCCTCTGAAATCCGGCACTCCATTCCCAAAAGTTTAGACAGCTGAAGTTTTTTATGGATCTAAGAACTGTGCCAACATCGAAGGTCTAGGATAGACTGCAGCAAGTTTAGGGATCAAAAAAAGAAGAAGAAAAACTACCGTATCTCTTTTCTTAATTTCATACATATACACTTTTCACAAGCTGAATGTTTACGTCATTGTTGTATTTCTGTGTGTGCATCAATCCACGGATGATGCACACACATACAGAGCTGCAGAGGCTTTCTGATAGTGACCCGGTGTTGCTTCGCTCTCAGGACCGCGAGGAAAAAAAACAACAAAACAAGTGGCCGCCTGGAAGCGTGTTGACATTTTGGAGTGAGTGATCCACAACAAATGTCCATTAATGGTGTGGTGCTTTTCATGGAAGTCTGTTGTGTTTCTCCAGCCCAGCGCAGGTCACCCGCATCACGCCTGCAGAGGTGATGCTTCACCGACCCGCACAAAGCAGTTTTCCTTTTCACTCTGCATGACAGATGTTGTTTAAAAAACGGATTTCAGTTCATAAGTGGCTGCTTCCCATGATGGGAATACGAGTAATGCTTCCACTAGCGTTGAACAACAAACTCACAGTCGTAGGCTCACGCTGCTGTGTGTCTACTCTGCCCTGTGTTTGGTAATCAGTGGCAATGGAAGAATGGGAGTCATTAAAGTTTAATAGATATGAAACAAGATATCATTGTTGTCCTTCTGGCCCACACGAAAAGAGCAGTTAATGGGCATACAGTGTGACCTTCAGAAATGTGTTTTTAGCAACGACTGTCCCTGTACTTGCAGAATGTGCTTCTTGAGAGTAACAAAACCTCCACATGGAGATCTAAATGACGATGACAACACACTCAGCTTATTCAGAACTCACAACAAAACATAACATAATTAATCCTTAGATGCACGAGTGATTGGACCCTACACTCTTCCATAAGTGGGTCAAAAATGACTCATATAAGGATCAATGTGTTGCATACCTTTATGCCATTTTTGTTCAGTTTTGTTCATTTGTATTGTTGTTTTATATTTTTGTCCACACAAGAATGATGTCATGTTTAAAATATGTTTATTTTTCACTTTAAAAATTTAAACAGAATGATACCAAAACATGTTTTTTGAGGAATAGCTGGAAAATGAAATGATAAAAACTTTTCATTACAAAGATATTGCAAGAAAACCACTTTTTTACCCACTTATGCATCTAAGGGTTAAACTGGCGTTCATCAAAAATTTATCATACACCTCAAAATTGATAAATGCAACCACGACTGATGCCATGAACTTGCAAGATCCCTTGCAAGATCCCTATTATTGCACTACATAGCGATGCCTTTACATGTGTCCTGCCTTCACAACAATGTCCTCACAGTGGGAGGTTTGGAGCCCTATAGGCAAACTGTCGCTGCATCCCATTTTTAGCGTCTATTGCTCAGAGTTTCTGAAATTTGCATCACAGAAGGTCACACTGTTTGATCATGCATAATGTACAGATGACTAGAGCTGCAACTTTGAGCTGGCAAATCAATTCAACAGACAACTAATGAGCAGCTATTCTGATAATAGGTTATTTGTTTTTAGTCAAAAAAATAATAAGCTGTTTCTATTTGTCAAAAATAAACTGTCCTTGGTTTGTGGACATTTGTCACATTGGGGTCGGAAATTAAAAATTTTCAGACATCTAATAGACAAAATTATTAATCAGTTAATTAAAATCTACTAGATTAATACTGATTCATCAGTGATAGAAATAATGACTAATTGCTGTCCAACAAAACAGCTATAAGTGGATTACTTTTGATATTGAAGAAAATGTCTAAACATAATTAATACAAGATGAAGCAAATTCAAACCATTTTTCTTCTGCGATTTTGAAGAATTAGTCGGCATTTATCATCATGTATGGACCAATAAATCAGTCAGATCAATTAGTCTGTACTAATTTTAGGACTATTTGTAACATGTAACAAGAAAGAGGTATGAAGGAACAGCAATCCATTTTTATTTTATTTTTTTTATCACCATAAACCCACCTGCATCACTTATACCACAGACCTCCGCTAGTTCCTCAAGCTGGGACACTACTTGAATATGAACGTCTGCCGTCTAGATTACACTTAATTTGTACCATACATCCTCAGGGAAAGAACGATCCGCACATTGTATTTCTTGAAAAGCTCCGGATAAATCATGATAATGAGAACAATGTCAGCGTTTTGGAATAAGATGAAATACTTCTCGAGCACAATAAGGAAGACTTCTATCGAGCCGCCACACCCATTCTCATGGAAAACTCCCCATTCTTAATCTTGCAGGTTTTAATTGAAAACATCAGTAACGTTCGTGTGTAAATTCTAATTGTTAACACGTTTAGGGGCGAAGATAAAATGGAGCTTCAGGTAGCAGCTTGTGGGGCTACTCCCAGTTATCTCGGCGTGTGGAAAGAATTCTACATTCTCTGCCTTCATGCATACAAATAGAAGCAACACAGGACATTATCCTGCCAAAGGTCCAGAAATACTAATTACCTGCTGTTTACTGGGCTTTATACACCCCACCTTTCTTGGGGAAATCAATAATTACACACAAAGGCCGAGGGAATGAATTCGCCCTGATAACCATTAGCATGAAACTGGATGAAGTTCATCAGCGATTCCACGGGCGCGGCGTGTAATATCCAATATCGGAGACAACTCGCTCTGTTATGCCTTTGTCTTTTGTTCTTATCCTGTGAAGACGGTACACAAGTTGGTATTCTGTGACAGTTCATTAGAGTCTCGCACAACATGCAGTCTAATATATTGCCTCGTAACTGCAAGATGAACCGTTTTTGATACACCTTTATGCACGCTCCGTCTCGCACATTTTGACTCGCCAAACTCGCTGGCAACATTTGTTACTGAAAATAAGATTGTTTCTTGAAGTGTCACCTTCTGACAACTTTGATGGAAGTGCAAATGCAGAGGTGATTGATGAAAGAAAAATTAAAATAATAATGATCACGTAATTGTGATTGTGGTATAAGGTGAAACTGGATATTTGTGCACGTCGTAATTATCCTGGTAGCTCGCATGTGTCTGTATTATCTTTCCATTATTATGTGTCAAGTGCCAAGATCACAATTACCACCTTCTTTTTTTCCTTGTCAGAGTGTCTTCCAATGCATTTGCAGGCACATTTCACATCTGTACATTATGGAAGGAAAATGAGCCAAATGGAGTTTTTTTTTTAACCTAATTTGGTTAATAGTTTAGTAATTGTGACATAATAATTTAATAATTAGGGCATCTGTCCTAAGGTTATTTAGCAGGAATGATGTGTTTCTGCTTTTATGTATGAGCGTCTCTTTGTGTGTCACTACTCTTATCTGCTCCATACTCTAAAATTACACTGCATGACTGGTTCCCTATAGCAGAGCACCAGGCAGCTGCTTTCAAACCGGGATGGACCTCACAAAGAGCCCATGCATGCAGAAAATAAATAAATGAAGAGGTATGTTAAAAATTAACCTCTCCTTTTCCCTCATCTGACCAAGTGCCTTCGACCGCCACTAAAGCTTTCAATAGGCAAAGCAGACCTGCGTTCAGCATCATCATTTACTTGAACCTCGTTTGCTCTTGGCTATTTCTAAAGAAAGCAAACAGACGTGAAAAATCCACATCAGATGTAGGAAGCTTTCTCGCTTTCGTTTCCTTCCTGGTCAAACTACTTTTCTTCTCCACAACTCGTTTTCAATTCAGCACCCTTGTTCATCATCTATATGTGCTGCATTTCCTCGCAGTCTGGGCAGTGAACCCCACTTGTACCACGTATAACCCGCTGCAGTCTTTTAATTAGTTTGTGGAGGCACATTTACATTTACTGAATATTTATACTGAATTGCATCCTATTAAATCTTGTCAAAATATCTTATCAATTAGAATAATTATATGCACATGATGCTCATTAAATCAAGTAAACTGTAACTGAAACACAGTGCAAACAGCTTTCAAAACACTGCAATATATAAATCATTTCTTTAGCCATGTCAGCTGCATGGCTCAAGCAATCGCAGTGTTTGTCTGTAGATCGGTCCGTCCAGTGGTACAGCATCGACATTCAAAGAATAGTTATGAGTGAAACGTCTCAACAACTATTGCATGAGTTGCCGTAAGCAGTCTGTCCCATGAAACAGTAATACAAGTAATTCATATACATCTCTTGAAACATGCTGTCGAAGCAGGAAAATGTTCTGACAGCTCTGACAGAAGATGGCCGCTGTTCAACAAATGATGCGACTCCAAATCTGTATCACATCTCACCTGTGTAAAGTCGAGAAACGTACACAGTGTCATTTGCCATTAAATCCTGAACAATCCAATGTCTGTCTGAGATAATTAATGGCTATTAATGATGTATGGTTATGCATTTGTTGAGGTGCGATTTCCAGGAGATATTTTGTACCATCTGTAGCATTCTGGTATAGGCCCCATCAATTCTTTTTGAGAGAGTCTTTGATAGTGACCAGGAGTCAGATCTATAGAGTAAGATGGATTCCACTGATGCCTTGAATACTCTCATTTTGCTTGTTTAAATAGGAGATACCCATATTTTTTGACAGAGAGTTTAATGCTCCCCAAGCTTTACCAGTGTAAAGTCGCTGCTCTTTTACTTTGAAGAAGCACATATCGATCCTGCTGCTCAGTATTCAATAAACAAAGAGGAAAGACTCCTACAAACAGCTGGAAGCGACGACCAAAACTTTTGTGTTTTGGCAAAACTCATTATATTCTCTGGCGCAAGTAGATATTATTGGTGAGCATTTATTTAACCTGTTTTAGATGTTGCCATAAGTAAAGTTAATTAAAGTTGTTCTGTTGCAGCTAATGTAACATATTACAAAGTTCTATGTTTTTCTAATTGAATGCTTTTGTATTTTACTGAGGGCACTTTAAGAGTGACAGGAAGTTGTCAGTATCTGGAAATAAGTCAGTATGTCATTGAAAATGGCTGTCCTGGTTGCATCTGGGCTAATCCAGCAACATCTACATACATCATATGCCTTAGATCCAAAAATCAGTCATTTACATTAAAATATGTTGTTGTATATTTCAATTTTAGGTTGACAAAAATAGAATTAAGACATACAACTTGTCATGTTAAAAAGTAACATCTACGAATGGATTTCATTTATTTTGGAAATGAGTTGAGATGTTTACAATGTATATTTGTACATGGTTAAAGCAAGCATGGCATTTATCATGCTTTTTGTCTGTTTCAATTTCACCCTTCTTTTGATGTCAATGAACCTGTGAATAAGGAGTCGAATGTCTTCAGAGTCTTGACGTTTGAAAGGCGTTTACCTGACTGTCAAGTTAAATTCAGCACATATACCCAGGATAGTACAAAAGTACTTTATGGGCATTTCAATTTTTGCAGTATGTGAAACTTTAAGGCCGAGCGTTTGAGGCAAAATCCTACAAACACGAGAAGTGTTTTGAGTCTGTCTGCCCCTGTCTTTCAAATACAGCTACAGAAATTGCATCTTCTCTGTTCTGTAATGTTTTTAAACTCATATCGGTAGTGAGATGCAGAAACAGCCTAATGCTCCAACTTTGCCCTTGTGGAGAGAGGAGCTGTATAATTCTAATATTCCATAAAGAATAAGCTTTGAGGCTTCCTCTAATTTGACATGAGATTTGTTTGGGCAGTGTGAAGGCCTAATACAGAGCCTGAAAGCAAGTGTCTCATGTCAAAAACATGAGAGTTGGCAACCCCGGCTTAACATCAGCATTTTAACATTGTCCTTGTGAGCGCGTTAGCATGCCGACGTTTAGCTTAAAGTGTTGCCGGCACACTCCATCAGACGTGCTTGTTTGATGGTCGAATGCCTTCTTGAACCAATTCCTCCACACCTTTCCAAAATCACATTAGGAGGAGCTGTGACAATGACAATTCCCCCGATTTACATAACAGTGTTCCGACCAACCATAAACACTTGTGATTTCTGACAAGGTCAGACAGCATGTCTTACAAACTAGTTCTGATTGAGGACAACCTGGCCTTTCGTCTTGTTTGGTCTTTACTGACGAGAGACTGTTTCAAGCATTATGGATAGCCTGTTGGTGTATTTTGACTGTGTCTGTTATTGTCCATTATGTTGTGTTTATATCATGTGACACACAAGTTTTTTTTTTTGCATTTCCACAAAAGGAGATTAACAAAAAGTGTATTAGATGGTTAGGTGAGAGTTAGTGGCATTACCCCAGGACTTGGGGCATCGTTCTCTTTTTATATTTTAATTTCACCTTTTGTTGTCTTTTCAGTCGCTGGTTACTTTTGTTTATGCTACAAAACTACTTGGTTTAATCCAGTATCCACAAAATTACATTCCTCAGCAAATAAATTGCATTCACAGTTACATATATCCTGCAGGATTTGTATCACAAATATGTTTCCAATCAGCATATGTTCATGTATTTTACTGCTTCACTGTTGGTCCTTTTCAGTCAACCAAAAGTATATTAGATAGAGCAAAAACCTGTTGTCCTGGTAACCCAGAAAATGGAGGAGATGCTTTAAGCTTATAGTGACATTTTTATCCCAAGCTATGAGATTTTCCTTAATGTAGACACATGGTTTGGTTGCCTAAACCTAACCAAAAAGCGAGTGAAAGTTGAAAATGAAAAATGATGCAAAACAAAACTTTGGACTAAGACTGAGGGTTTCTCTTCCATCATAGGAGATGAACCTTGGTCTTCTGGATAAAAGGCTGTTTTATGACTCCATCCTCCCCTCCTATCTCCTAATCCGGATTACTTTTATTTCAAAATAAAAGAAAGTTCCCCTGAGAAAATAACTGAAAATGCAATTTAGCTATTTAGGGACATAATTTTGTGGAGACAGGGCAGCTTGGTTAGGTTGAGGCACCAAAAATACCCATTTAGGTTCATTTAGGGTTTTTTTTTTTTTTTTTTGCCGTCGACTTACTTTTGTCAGAAAGGATAAAGACATTTGCTCTACTCAGTAAATGCCCGACTGGGTTTTCCTTTTTCTTTGATTAACTGCCTCTTGCTCCTGGTGAACCTATAGGAAACCACAAACCATTTAAAATGTTAAATGTAGAGAACGTTTGCTACATCACCACATGTCATGGGCAGTGAGTGGAATCTTAATTTATCAGAGGAGAGGCCTCTCACCTCTTTATCAGCCCCTGAAGAGATATTAAAGCCCCTGTGCTTTATAACAGGAAATTTCGGGAGAATATAAATCTTTTCATGGCAAATCGTAACTTTTATGTTAAAATATTTCTCGTGCAAGATAATGTCTCCTGCGCTTGTGCCGTGAAGCTCTAATTAGCAGCCAGACAGTTCCAGAAAACTGGAAGTGCCAACTCTTGGACACAACGGGCACAATCCAGTGCACATTTCAGCTGCAGCAATAAGACTTTGAATATAAAATGTCACAAAAACAGCATTGGTCCTTTAAAAATGCAGCTTGAAATACAGTTTATTGAAAAATAAGCTCTAAAACAACTAGGAAAATGTGCTCCAGTGTATGTTTGGAAAATGGTCACCAATTAAAACCAGATTTTAATGAACTTCAGCAAGGATTAAAATAATTAAAGCACATAGAAAAATGCAGCTAGTAACACTTAAGATGTCAACATATACAGTATTGTTCTGCCATAAACATATCGCTCTGAAAGATGTCCATCTTCCCCCTCCCCAAAGGCTGTTTTCCTAGTGCTAGTTCTGCTTCAAAATTTCAAAGTGAGAAAGATAATTTACTGTGTGCCGGGGGAAGCCTTGCTTCACTCTAGTAAACCTGTGTCTTTCAAGTTTTCTTCTTTGCAGTCTCTGCACTAAATCAAATGAGCGCACCTCTTTCCCTTCTCTCCTGAGACATATTTTGTTTCAGTTTTCTGAAAATCACACAGTTTAGTCAGGGTTTGAGGGTGTTGTTTACCGCAGTAGAAACACTGTTCAGGAGGAAGTCTGTCATGAAACAAATATACACTTTTTAAACAGAATATTCAAACTAAAGCTGCTGTTTTTTTTTATATATTTTACTCAGTATTTTGTATAAAACACTGTCACATCCCTAAGCTACTTGTTCTTGAATTGTGCTCAGTGTGCTATCTTTTAATGGCCGTATGTGATGGCCACAGATAACCTTTGAGCATGCTTGACATGTCTGGTTGGATACTTGATGAGAAAGAAAGAGTGTCTCAAGAACAGAGGGATGTTAAAGTGCTCAGCATATCCTTCCACTGACACTATCTTAAGTGAGACTTACGGCAAGTGGACAAGAACAGAGCGCGGAAAGAAAAAAAAATCACAGAAAGAAGGAAAGATTACATTGATCAAGAAGAAAAATAGGATCCTCCTTCAGGGTCGTTCATCATCACCTTACTGTGCTACTTAGACTGCAGACAGCTCGAAAGGATGTTACTGGTTCAAATAACAATGTTGGAAACCTGTTTTCCCCAAGAAACCACAATAATTAAATCGGTGCTTGTGTCTATTACTTGTTTTGATTTCTAAATTAGTACAGAACTACTACAAGAACCACAACACGACCCTGCAGTATAAATGCAGTGTCATTTGTCCCAGTCACATCATAGGTCATCCTGGTGACCTAGTAATACAAGCATACTATATAACTATAATGTGCCTGCCATCTACAGGTCTATTATTACAACATCATTCTTTTTTCTTTCCAAAATAAAAGCCGTGCAAACATTTAAAACATACACTACCGCTCAAAAGTTTGGGGTCACCCAGGCAATTTCATGTTTTCCATGAAAACTCACACTATTATTCATGTGCTAACATAATTGCACAAAGGCTTTCAAATCATCAAAATCTTCAATTAGCTCTTCAACACGATTAGCTAACACAATGTAGCATTAGAACACAGGAGTGATGGCTGCTGGAAATGGGCCTCTGTACCCTTATATAGACATTTCATTAAAAATCAGCAATTTACAGCTAGAATAGTCATTTAGCACATTAACAATGTCTAGACTGTATTTCAGATTAAATTAATGTTATCTTCATTGAAAAAAAAGATTTTCTTTCAAAAATAAGGACATTTCTAAGTGACCTCAAACTTTTGAACAGTAGTGTGTGTGGCTGTTCTTCCTGGCGGCTCTGTATGTTCTTGTTTTGTGGTGGATTTTTTGGTGGGGAGATAGTTTGTGGTGACTCTCAGATATGTCTGGCCTAGCTGAGGAGCAGCTTCTGAGCCCATCTGTCTCCAATCACGTATGATTTTCTGGAACTCCTGAGCTGCTCTAAAGCCCTTGTTCCTTTCCCCACCTTCTGCAGTGCCTGATTGGACTGTCAGCCAGTTCCCTCCACCTTCATCCAATCCAACTGCAGCAATGGGCACACCTGGGGTTTAAATCTGCAGCCCAGCTCACTGTCCAGGTGGCTGTGATCTGGTGTGAGCAGTTTCAACTGGTGCCTCTTGTTGCCTGTGTGTTGTGTGTGTTGTGTTACTCATTGTGTCATGTCACCTCACAGCGCTTAACATAGTAAGGTACAAAGCTTAGAAATTTTAAACAGAGGACAGAGAAAAAATAAAAACTTCCAACTGAACCAGGCTTAGGGAAGGCAGCTGTCTGCCTCGACTGGTTGGGGTGAGGGTGGAGATGAGGACAGTTGGGGATAGCAGGATAGCAGATGGAGAGCAAGCAATCCAAACAGAACAATGAACATTTTGGATGTCAGTGTTGCAGATCAGGGACGTGTAGAACCAGAGACACCCATGGAGAGAGCAAACATATACTTACCTGTGCTCTGAGGCACTCGTTTGTTTTGTTAGTTTTACATTCGGGCTAATTTGTTAATTACTTTTGTTAGCTGTTGGTGTTGCTATCGTGTCTTTAACTTCGGCTAGGAAGTTCTGTTTTGTCATTTTGTTTTAGCCACTTTTTGTAACTCTGTTAGCCTTCGTTTGATTTTATTTTTTTAAATTTAGCAATACCCACTACCAGCTTATTTTGCAAACTTTCGTATATTGCGAAAACAATTCACTAATACATGTTTCTGAGAAAGTAGCCATGCAGTTGCCAAATCTGTCTTCATTTTAGATAGAAAATAAAGTAGAGCTCAACTTTGCGCAAATGAGGAATAAGCAGCGTGATGCTCCATCTCTCTAAATATATCGCAACGCTACCAGAATGCATTGCAAGGCATAGACAATGAAGGGGAAGCACTGCAGTGATAAATCCTGCAAACATGTTCCATCATACTTTCAACATCTGCAAGTATGCAAAGATCCACAAATTTAATGTTGTGCCCACTTACAGATCGACAAAATTTGTGCACTGCAACTACGTGTTTGTGTTGTTTGTAGCTGTTGTGCACATCTGCAAATAGAGCAATGCATGCTTTGGTGGTGTTGGGATGTGACTTAAAAAATCAAAATTCCCTCTAAAGTATTTGGTATCAGTGTAAGTTTTGCCTTGTTTCACACATTGCAGATATTGTTAGACAGTAGTGTTGGGTTGGTGTTTGCAAAGTGTCCATCTTGCAAAAAAAGTGAAAGTTCAACATGTGACGGAACAGGATATGATAACACAAATATTGATGTAAAATACATGACCATAAGCCACACAGAGGCACAGCTATCACATGGTATTTTTATAATAACTATTTTTTGTGCAGTCATGTTATGCATAAGATTGATGAGAAACACACTTTCTTAAAGTATACGTGACAAAATCTGACCCCTAAGCATCTGAGTCTATGGAAAGACTTTAATACCCCCAGTATATGATGTAAAAAATGAATTTATTTTCTTTTAGTTTGAGACTTCAAAAATGGTAGCACATCGGATGAAAAAAAAGCACTTCGATCCCTTTGACCTCATTAATTACTCAAGCATGTATCAGACGAGATGCTCTCCCATTACACACACAAACATATGACCTTAAGTGTTTCCATGCCATTAGGCATACTGAGGATCAGGCAGGAGCTCAGAGCCGACCTTAGCTTTTAGCGCCTTTTCACCCCGGGCGGATTGCTTACAATAACAGAACAGGGCATTTCTATTGAAGAAAAAGTGGCCCCGTCTTATTCAAGGGATATTTTCAGCCTTTCTGAATCATCTGTAAAAAGAAAAAAAATGTCCCCTGTAAAATAACAACCAAAACAGTACAATAAATAAATAAAACCACATCCTGGTTTGCCCACCCAGTCTGAAGCCACTGTAGTACACTCTCTGTTACGAGGTTTGACAATTTAGGAACAGCTCTCATGCTTTGACGGGGCCTGTTTACTTGAAGACATGATTTGAGCAGCAGCTGAAACTGTTTGCTTGCTCAGTTCTATTCAGTGTTTATCTATTCAGTCTCCCCATCCCACCCGGATTAGCTGTAAATCTATGTTCCAGTTTAGAGAGGGGTTAGCTCTACTTGACAGTTTTTTTTCCCCCTATCTCTCTAAAATGACAAATGCCATCAAAGAATCTTTGAGGCTGTAGTAATAGTGTTTGGCTTGCAGTTTCCCAGGTAATTAAAATGGGAGGGCGGCTACCTCCCTAATGTCAGAGGGATTTCGTTATCAGTTTCGCAAGGTGCTATGAAATGAGTCTCTGCGAGCCTCAGTCTTAACCGCTTCATATCTCCGTCCTCAGCTCTGGCTTGAGTTGCAGTTTTCGACAAGGTTGCCGTACCGGGCCCGTGACTCGATCATTAGAAGGTCAGAGGCGCACAAAAAGAGACAGATTGTGCAGCCACCTCACAACAGGACTCATCTCATCTCGTTTACAGCACAGTGGGTCGCTTTCACAGTGCTACGCTCAGGAATGTGATATGGCTAACACTGACAACTTGAAATGTACATAAAAAGCAGCGAGAGTCCGCCATTCCATCCTACCCGCTAGAAAGGAGAAAAAAAAAAGATTTGTTTTGAGATGCAAATATTTCATTAGGCGCAGTCCCACCTCACATTTCTGACAGTGTTGTCACATGGCTGAGTACTGCTCCCAGAGCCTTCTACCTAATGATGCCGCCGTTAATGAGGCAGTGTTTGATGACACGCTATTTGACGTCCACTGAATGTGAGCGCGCTACTCTCAAATCATGCGATTCATGCAATATGCACGGAGCTAGTATGAAAATGGGGGCTAAAAGTGTGCACTTATAAATACTTTTAAAAACGCATTTTTATAGGCATAGGTTTCAGTTAGAGATGTCACTTAAATTATGTTTGAGATTTTCTCAGTAAGGATGAAGGAGGACTTAATGAAAGCGCTGTGTACTTTTCCATAAAGCTGAGGCAAGCTCTGCCAAATTTGAAACACAGGTTTTATCTACGTCTGAAGAAAGCCAATCCAGGAGAAGTAAATCGAAATTAATTTGTGCTGTTCAGGGTTTTTAAAAAAATCATTTTTTTGGACAAAGAGTGCACAAAAACTATATACACTTATATTTCTTTTCCTCCTAAACAAGCTGTGTAATTTGTTTTAATCGATTAAATTGGACGCCATGAGATACGTCTTTACAGGGACTCATCTTAGGGCAAGTACTAAGGTTAGGAAATGAGCAGGTCAGATTAAACCCCTGGCCAAAGTATACCCGGGAATAAACTGACCCAGGCCACTTTATATAGTATACCTTTGGGTATACTTTGGCTCAGACCTGTTTATACCTGGGGTTACTTTGGTCAGGGCGTTAATCTGGCCTGTTGCACCGGATAGAACACCTTCACATTTTACTGCTTGGAGAAGGCTTTGCTCTTGTCAGTGTCAAACTTTTTATTATTTTTTCTACAAACGATACACAAAACCTGTACACACTGATGTATTTAGACAGAGGCAACAGAAACAGAGCTAAAACTGTCTGCATGATTATTTACCATAAGAAGTGAATAAGAAAACAACTTTTTTTTCCCTTTTTGTTTGTGATTTAAAGTGAATCAACCCTTTGCTTTAGATCACACCCTGTTCATCTCTCAGTATGCCGTGTTAAGTGTGTGAGGAAAGCTGTCTGATAATATGCAGATAGATAGATAGATAGATAGATAGATAGATAGATAGATAGATAGATAGATAGATAGATAGATAGATAGATAGATAGATAGATAGATAGATAGATAGATAGAAAATCCTGTCAAGTATTCGTCAGACAGGTTCATCTCGATTACCAGAAGTGTAACAGGTCTCTGCAAGCGTGTCAACCTCTTGTTTGTTGAGGCAAAGCTGTGACTCCGATGCTGCCAACAGAAAACATACAGCGAGCTTCGAACCGTGCGTCCATATTGCCTTCCCAGATTAGAAGCGCTTACTCACACGCATGCTGCTCGCTACCAAGAATACCCTCTCACTTAGTAATGACTTGTAACATCTCAAATAATGGCTTTCCCCCACCGAGCCAACTTCTTTCTGACGGCTGTGGCTGTTGCAATTTACACTGCAGGTTTCTGGATCTCGGCTACGCTAAAAGCGACTCCCTGGAAGAGGCACACACGGAACGCTGCGCCGTGCTACATGGCGACCGGACCACCTGCCTGAGCCAAGCGTCATCCTAAAAAAGTGCTACATCACCAAATAAAAAGCAGCTCCTTTTTTTTTTTTTTTTTTTTTTAACGCTCAGCTTCGGGGAGTAATTAAACCTGCTGCATATGTTGTGACAGAGTATTTAATTATATTGGTTGTGCATGACGAGGCGCTGCTCCTTCAGGGCTAAATTGATGTTTAAATAAAATTATCCCTTATTGTCCAGTGTTTAGCAGACACTTTGTGTTATTCTTGCATGCGTGTGAGTGTGTGTCCTGGGTACAAGAACCCACAGATTTAATTGGCATTCAGGAAGTGCTGTCTTTTGTTTCCCATCAATTTTTCATACTTGTGCCCCAGCCGGCTTTCAGCAAGGGAGGAGAATTAGCTGATTTGTGAGACACAAACTGTCCAGAATGAATGGCCCACTTTGGGTTGTAGAAATAAGAGGTTCCAGAGATAGGTGGGGAAGTGAACAAAAATGACCACCTCGTCTCTATGTAGTTTCTACTCCCTAAACCCAGCTTTTTTCTTCCCTGGATGCTCTCTCTAATAGTGTTTTTCTCTTGCTTTTAGTTTTTATGACAAACCTCCTCCCCCTCTGCCTCTCAGTCTCTCCATGTTTATAAAGCTTTTAAACATTGATAGCGCCTGCAGAGGGCACGGATGCCCACGTAGGAGGACAGTTGGCGACCTCGGGTGATTTCGAGCACCTGGCTCTCTCAGAGGAGACATGCATGGAGCGGCTTTCGCGTTTTTTTGATTTTTTTATATTTTGCTTTTAGACAGACGTGTGCCGCAGACCCACTTTTCCCGACTGCTGATGAATTCTTTTTCTTCTCACCAGTCCCAGATGTGCCTTTGATCACTGTGTCTATTTTTACAGTCTTTCATTGTCACCAAGAAGTGAAAACTAATAGAGCACATAAAGACACCACTATTTTGCAGTATGGAAATCTGCAGGAAAAGAGTTCCTTATTCGCTGGATCTCAGGCTTATCTCAGATGTTTGACACCAGCCTTGTAAGTTAGTGATAGTGTTTTCATGTCTGTTTCCTGCATCTGACTGCCTTCACTGCTTGTTTGAAACATAACAGGCAGCACGGCGTAATGAAAAAGACACGCACACGGCTTATTTGGGATTTCCAGCCCATTTAGAAATCATGAGGTTCTTTATTTGGCACTCTGTATTCTGCCGATTGCTGTTTTCATGTATCTGGCATGGAACCATAGGCGTCTGTATTCCGCTAGTGTTTGGTGAAGAATGCAGTGAGTGTTTGTTTTCCGAAGCCTAATGCAGCTTCATATTTCCAAGGATGCATTTAGTCATACCTCATTTGGTTTGAGGACACTTAACACCCTCAATTAGTTTGTCTTTTCCATCATTCATTTTGATAATGATTATTGTCTGCTTCATTCTCAAATAAAATAATTACGGTTTACGCAGCGCAAACCAATGATCGCATGTGATCTTTTCCCACAGAATGTATTTTTTCCCAACAGACTGGTGGAGCTGCACATTACAACTGACTGTCTTTCCCCACGCACATGCTGACAAACTGTGATTTAGATGTCAAAAAAGGCTCTGTTCGCTGCACAGTTACGGTAAAGCAACATAGGCTTATTGGAGCGGTCAAGCGTGGCATTAGTTTCCCAAATTCCCTGAATTTGTTGGGTTTTAAAGGATTACCAGGGAGTACACAGCTCAGTGCTGCTCTAAAATTTCCAGATTTTGCATTTTGTCATGATTGATACATTCAGCCTCTTTATCGTGGCTGCTTTTAAATGTCTCCTAAACTACAGGATTCAGGTTATGTATTATATGCAAACCCCCATTCCCAAAAAGCAGAGCCCCTGAAAATAAAACATGTCATTCTCTGTCTACACACATACACACAAAAAAAATATATCTAAGATGGATAAAAGACTGACAGAAACCAGAGGTGATTTTGGCTGAAAATGTTAAGCAATCATTTCAGCCGCATGACACACTCAAGTGCTTTATAAACAGAGAAAGGTAATTCCCATAACTATTCAACTTTTTTTTTTGAAGAAGAAGAAATTATAGTGTTTTTCCTCTTTGGCTGTCGGAATAAAAATCCTTCCCTGAGAAAATGTAAATACATTTTTTACGCTACATAATACATGATGCTATCCTTCACGGCCACACTCGCAAAGGTTTATAATTCAACAACAATCCATTATGCCTTCTCTAAGCTCTTGCTCATTAATAGTTGCTGAAAAATTCATGGTGTTAGCAGTTAAGCATCAGTTAGCAATTAAAGGCAATGTAGGGACAGACAGTACAAATCCGCCCTGGGCTCTGAATGCTACAGGGCCTGAGTCCAGTCAATGGATGTTCAATGTTTATGTATATCAGCAATGTCTCATACTGGTGAGAGCAGGGCTTCTTATGAACCTAAAGAACCAGGCATTTTTAAGGTTCAAATGGTTCAAAAGGTCTCTTGACTCTGGGTATCAAAGAAATACCAGAATTCTTAAACAGAGGATTTCCTTGAAAGAGAAAGAATTAGTATTTTCTATTGTTTCTCGGGTCCAGTGGGCCATTAGTGCCATTTTTGTTACCATAATTGAACAAGAAACCTCTTTTCCCAAATCTAGCATTCATTCAATTCACTGAGCTAATTTATTGTCTTTTTGTTTATGGAATTCTGTCACAATCGTATTTCTGTGCTTCTTTGCATTAGTTTTGTTTTAAAACAGTTGAAATGACACCCTTATATAAAAACGAGGATACTTTCTTGAGAAAAATTCTATTCTTTCCTTTGTGTTTTAGTGTTTCTAAGATTGACATATTGCAAAATAACTACATTGATAATTAGCATGGTACTCATGCTAAAGGAGTCACCCCTAAATATTCTAAATGCACATTTTCTATGAATGATTCATACTCAAATTTGTTCATGTATTATGTTATAAACACATACTGTAGAGGCTTTGACCCAGCTTTGAACCCTCCATCAGCTGATTTTTGCCTTCCCATAAAAATGAGTATATATTTGCATCTGTTTACTTTCTTTCTTTTCATGTATTTTTTTCTCTCCAACAAACAGATGGCCTTATTTTGATCCTTTCTTATTGTTACCACGGTAACCACCCAGTACAGGGGCAAACACATCCCTTCATCCAGATCTTGTTGGATATGAGTCTTAAACAGGTTAAAGGATATATGCGCTTATTTTTTTTCGCTTTTTTTGAATAAACATTAGTCATGCTTTTCTTTTTTTTAAAAAAAAAGCACACCCGTTGGTGTGACATGTCAGTGTTGTGTATTCACTTTTATTGTGGCTGTTGTCGCTGTCATCAGGCACATTTTTCCTTGCATTTGTGCATCTAAAGATGAAACAGTAAGAGTTTAGAAGTGTTTTTGACGTGTGGATGATGGACGAGGGGAATAAATCAAAGCCCCAACACATTTTAGACAGGGTCTCAAACAAAACTGTACAGAGGTTGTGGTTGTGTTCTTACTGCTGATAAGGGAAATTAACAACTGCAAAAATAAAAAAAATAATAAATACCATTGTTTTCCACCTTGATCTTAAAAGATGAAATAAAAAGAGGATTATTTATAGATAATCTTGATGGCTGAGTTGTTGTTGTATTTTAAACTGCTGCTTGGAAGACAAATTGTCAGACATTATAAACAAGAAGAACGGCAGCAGTGACTGATGGCAGATAAATCCATATTGATGTCACTGATCTCTGACCCGAGCAATCTAAAGCTTTGTCCAGATTTCACCTTAAGTGTACTGCATAATGTGACACTAAAGCACAAAATCCCTTATTAGTCCTTCAAGACACATATTCGGTATATTTTGTGATGTGACTATGTCATAATAGGAACCAAAAACTCTAAATATTCACATTTTAGGGTCATCAGTTCAGTGGATTTTTCACTTATTCCAATACACAGGTTTTCTATTAAGGATGTACACTCAACAGAAGAGAGAGACTCAATATTTTCAGTATTTAGAAAACAGTTTTTAAAAAACTTGTAAAATTGTTGTTGAAGGCAAATATCGATGCAGCAGAATTCTGGCATTTCCAAAATATCTTTATTTTTTACTACATGCCACCTTTGAGAGACATTGGTCAGACTCTGGGTAGCTCACATAACAGATAATGAAGTGAGAAAGTAAAAATGAACTAGTTATTAGTTAATGCAAACACAGAATAGGCAGGTCTACATGTACTGCAACATGTAAAGTTTGAGTACTAGAATGGTCACCCATAAGAACAGAATAAGTGTCCAGTATCCATAGCTCTTAAGTTTTATTTTAACTATTTTATTTTCATTTTTTACTCAAAACATTGTCAGGTAGTAATGTCCCCCAAAACGTAATTAGGAATGCAGTTTAACTGTATAGAAATGTCATTTTTAGGAGACTGAGTTAGCTCCTCTCACACACATAACCTTGATTTAAACAATTGTGCAAAAGCACACTTAGTCATAACATGAAAATGAATAAAAATCCTCTGAATATACCACACACTCCATTTATCCCCAACTTACTAGTGAAAAATCTATATTAGCTGAGTGTACTGTACAGAGGCAAACCTCCTCCCATTAATATCAGCAAAGTATTTATCATAGAGGCTGACAAAGTTTGCTCTCTTCATTAACCAGCCTTAACCCTCTGAACCCCAAGCAGTTTCTGGATGTTTTTTTTTTTTTTTTTTTTTTTTGCTTCTGTCATATTTTTTCTCATTGTGAGCTCATTTTTCACTGCAACATATAGTTCTGGACCTCTAAGGAAACAGAACGGCCACAGCTAGAAATATAAATGACTCAGAAAAGTCTTTTGTGCAGCATGATACAGTTATAATGCTATAAAGATTTTTTTTCTTAGGTTTTTTGTTGAAAAGAAATTTTATTGATTTTTTTTGGCTTGCTTACAGTTTTTTTGTAATTGAAATGTATATTATTTCTTCTTATTTCTGGCACTGTTTACCTTTTTAATTTGCTGTGTAAGCACAGCCTGCAGTTCAGCTCACTTCAGCAGAAAATTCTTAAACTTTGTTGTTCTCAATTCTGAGAGCAAATCATCTATTTTTTGCAGTTTTTTTAAATGAGACATTGAAGAATAAAGTGATTTTGATAAAATATCACTATTTTTTAGCATAGCTCTGGTTGCATTTTCTGACAGAAATTAGTAAAATAAATAAATAAATAAATAAATAAAATTAATTTTAAAAAGGTAGTCTCAGTCCAAGAGCTGTATGTTACGGATGAGCAGGACCATCAGCATTTGAAAGTCCAAAAATTGTTTCCATTTTTTTTGTTTGTTTTTTTACAGTTTATAGGTATGTTTAATTGCATAATTCATACTTTTTAATCGAAAGACAACATGGCTTTCAAATCTGCCAGCAGGTTTTGGGGTTCCGAATGTTAAACATGTATTTACAGGGTGCTTTACCTCATCTTAAAATAGATGTTTCCAACTGCAGTGTTAGTGAAAAAACAAAACATCCACAATCATTGTAAAATGTTTGTATGATTGCTAGAGCTAATTGGCAGGTTTCCTTCTGAGAATAAACATTTTCGCCCAATGTGATTTCTGGAGTTTAAGACACAAAAGCAAGAGTGCATGCTGATCTTATCATAAGCTCTCAGACACTCTGATGAAGCTGTTCAGGAACGTACAGTGTAGAGGTCCTTCAGACAAAAGCTGTAATAGATGGTTTCAAGTAGCAGACTTGATGAACATTGGACATCAGAATAAAACATCAAAGAAAGCAGAGTTCATCACGTGTTGAAACTGCAACAGCCCTGTCCTTCACTACCTCACCGCTGCTGCAGCAGTGGAGTACGTAGGATGTACGCTATTTTTTACTACGATCATATACTCTCAAAGGGCTGCATTGTTTTGCTTGAATAGCCTTCATCTTTGTCTCTCAATTGCTATGTGAACAATCCATTACTTGGTCAAATACACTGTTTTAGAAGAGAAGACAAGCATTCATATTTAATGATATTGTTTGTTTCTGAATCTGTTGTTGACTCTCTTGAGTGCCATCCTGGCTTGCGTGCTGCACGTATAGCAACAGCCAACTTCAAGTGTGTGTGTTTTTTAAAAATTTTTTTTATGTATCAACCTGTGAAAATCTGTACTTTAATGCGGCTGGGTGATTAACCTGTTAAACTCCAGGCAAAGTGGGATGACTGCCTCACAAAGCTGACAGAAGGCATCAATAATTCAGTGCATGGTGTGCTGAATGCTACAGGCTGAAGATTAATGTTGCATTCTTTGTTTAGTTGTAGCTACTACACTACATAAACTCTTGATATTTCACAGGGAACATCAGGTTTTATAACAAAGCAGCCTCTGGAGCCTCAGGGTGCCCAAATGTGTAATTTTTGCACGAGCCAATGAAAAGACAATCCAGAGTAAAATACCAACACAGTCATGTATATATATATATATATATATATATATATATAAAAAAAAAAAACATCATTTTTATATTATGTATGTAATTTGACATCAGCAACAATGACGGGATGTTGCTCATAAACACAAGGTCAGAAAATAAAGCATGCGTGTATACTAAGCGAGAATTTTTTAAAAAAAGAGACTTTAATCCCCACCACTTTACATGTAATCAGTCAGTCTTTGATCTCCTTCTTTTTAGCTACTTAATTTCCCATCAGATAAAATCTGAAAAAGGCAGCATCTCCTCAGTTTCAACCATCCAGTCACATTTTCATTCCCATCAGCTGATTGTCATCGTCGCTCCAGTTGTTGCCTTCATGTCCCATTCCTCAAAAGCAATCACTTCAAGTGCAGTTTCTGTCAAAGTTTAAAAATTGCTCGATCAAACGTAGCTTTTAAAAAAAAATTGTCCCCCCTGATTAAATTACCACCCGTTGCTGTAATAATGTCACACGAGTGTAAATATGTGATCGCTTCTGTGACATTCATCATCTGAGAACTTTGCAGAGCAGGAACACGGGGTACATATTACATTCTCCCCTGTACAAATTGTACAAATTTCATTCACCATTGCTGTTCCTATATTAGCAATGTTAGCGTTACATAGCAAAGGTTAATCGAGTGCAGGCGATAGAACGAGGTGAAACTGAAGGCGCTGCCCGGCTGCCTGATCTCTCATAACAAAGTTGAAAACTCATCATATTTCTGCTAAAGCCAATAAAATAATGATGAGGTCTATTTTTATGAATATCAACAACAGATTTGCTGCTGTTATTGTGCGTTAATTGATATTGTAGCCCTGCAACCTGTTCCTGCAACTCTTTCTACTCTAAGCCAGAAGGTAAATAATTGGACTCCCAGGTCAGTTTTAATGGTAAAGGTAGAATATTCAAAAGGTTGTGCGAGGTATTTCTATTCTTTTTTTTTATAGCCTGTAAAGGTCAAGTGCTGTACAGCATGAAGGGCATCAGCAAACGAGGGCTAAAAAGTGGCCTGTTCATCAGTCGGGGGGTCACGAGGTCAGCCCTCTCTGTGATATGTACAATCCACAATGGCAGAAAACATGTGCAGGAAATATGACACTGTTTTTGGCACGAAAGGTCAGACACTTTGATTTGAGCTAAGTGATGTCAGGTCTTCAGAGCTCCTCACATTGTGCTGAGCAGCTCAGCCTTCACGAGAACTTTGACTCCACGGCGGGCTAATTGCTGTGAAATGGAGGTGACCTGATAACCCGACGTCTCATATCAGCCCGTGGCATATTTATCTTTAATTGGCTGCAATGAAGTTTTAGGCGCTGATCCATGCTGTGCGCTGGATGACATTTAACAGCTTTGACTGATATTTTTTTCTTCGCATTTTTGTTCACAAGATTCCACAAGGCCACCCTATCAAGACAGCTATCAAAACACCTCTGCCGGAGTAGGTAATAGCCTCACCATCTCCTTTGTGTGACATTTGAAACGCCTCTACTCTGGAAGAATGACAGCCGTTTAGACAAGATTTATTCTAATGTTAAAGTACAACAAGTCATTCGTGCAGAAGTGCAGGCAAGAAACGAAAGGTGGGATCACCTGACAGTCAAACTTATTTCCTCTGTGGCCCTCTTGTACACAAGAGAGGCAGAGTGACAGTATTCCAAAGGCTGTGACAAGACAAAAGCATAAGCATTTGTAGCTGTTGCTCTGTACCATCTCTTGGCAGATTTAGAATACTTTGATTTTGGATTTGTCATGCAGAACACCAAGGGCATTTCAGACAATCTGAGTGCTATTCCCAGTAGAAATTCTGGGTTTGTTGATCAGTCTCAGCTGGCTCTAATGACTATGAGACTCAGTAAGCAGTCAGTCTCTAGAAATCGGTAGGTATAGGATGAAAAGTAATGTGCAAAACCAGCTTTGGCACAGCCAGACTATCTTAGTGTATGCTGTTAACAAGAAAAGAGATACAATTCTTAGACGCCACAGGATGAAGGCCACAGCCAGCAGCTCTGACACTAAAGCATGTGTCACCAGTTATAGTCACAGCCATGGAGTCAGGGCACAGACTTCATATTTATGCATTGAAATATGTCAAAACCTAAAGTGAAAAGGCAAATACTGGTTCTGAAACACCTGAAAAAGTTTTATTGTCATGGACAACGTTGTGAAATAAACTCGTTTAATTGTGATCCGTCTACCGTCTGCTCTGTACACTTCTCATCTTGGGTTCAAATCCTCCTCGTACCGTGATATATATTGGTTTGGAAGAAAATTTACTTTAAAATAAAACAGATGCATTACAAAATCCAACCTTTTAATAATGTTTCTGACCATGCAGTCTTCCCTTTGTCTTATCTGATACTCTAACACATACAGCTTGTGTTTGTCACCCGTGGACTATGTCAGGCTAGCTGTATCTGTGGATTTATGCTAAGCTAAGCTATATAGCTATTGTTTATAGACTTATGTCGGGCAGACTGACAGAAAAAATGTCAATTCAATCTTCTTATCTATTCGTGCAAGAAATGTTATGTATATGTTATGTGACACCATTGTTCAGCTTAGCGATAAGAATAAAATCACTGAAATCAAGTTACTTCCCTTTAAATGATAATGAAAATGGTAAATTCTTACCATTTTTTTCTGTTCTTGGTAGATACGATGGACTAAATTGACAGTGGTGGCTGTGGCTGAGTTGTCTTCTAATCACAAGGTTGCAAGTTCCTCCGTTTCATGTGATGAATTGTAAAAGTTTTAGGAAATGCAAGCAAACAGCTTTCAGCAATCACACTTGTAGTTTCCGCAGGAATTGTAGGTTTGAGTTATGAATTTTCTCCTTACTTACACTACCGTTCAAAAGTTTGGGGTCATCCGGGTAATTTTATGTTTTCCATGAAAACTCACACTTTTTTCATGCGCTAACAGAACTGCACAATGGTTTTCTAATCATGAATTAGCTAACACAATGTAGCATTAGAACACAGGAGTGATGGTTGCTGGAAATGGGCCTCTATACCCCTATGTAGATATTCCATTAAAAATCAGCCATTTCCAGCTAGAATAGACATTTACCACATTAACAATGTCTACACTGTATTTCAGATTAATTTAATGTTATCTTCATTGAAAAAAAACTGCTTTTCTTTCAAAAATAAGGTCATTTGTAAGTGACCCCAAACTTTTGGGTGGTAGTGTATCTTATCCATTTCAGCATGGATCATGAAAACACAGCACAGTTGAATAATTTTCTTCTCTATAGTATCGCCCCAGTGGTAGAAATAAAGAAAGAGGGTGTTTAAGCATAATACAGCTTGTGTTAACTAAAACAAACCAGTGACAGCTAACCTAGTGCTAACCTAACAGCTGTGAATGTCTCGGCAAATGAGGCATTAAATTTGAAATTCATATCACATGTAGAGGTCATTTCCCTAATGCTAACATACACTTGGTTACACTGAAGGCAGTTGTTAATTGCAACTACAATAAAGCCTACATTACACAATTAAATTAGAAAATATATATACACTACCAGTCAAAGCTTTTTATTTGTTTTGCATAATTTTCTAAATTGTAGATTAATACTGAAGATTAACACTTTTTTCTTTACAACATAATTCCATATGTATTCTTTTATAGTTATGATGTCTTCAGTATTAATCTACAATGTGTAAAACAAATAAAAACCATTGAATGAGAAGGTGTGTCCAAGCTTTTGACTGGTAGTGTATAGTAAACACTATAATATATAATAAACTTTGCAAGCTTTTCAGATTACTGTTTTTTAGCTCAGTTGGTGGCATTCTTACCTAAAGCGGTATCAGAGATGTGGGTATGTTGGTATGAGGAGGCGTGCTGCTTCTTTATAAATATTTACTCCAAAACATCAGCTGATGAGGCTGTCAGCTGCAGGGCAGGAGTTTAGCGGGGCTGTACGAGCCTCTTTTGTGTGTTTTGTGCTGTTGCTTTAGTTAAAATGGGCAAAAAGGAACAACAATGATGCGTCTTGACAAGTCTTCAGAGCCACTTCAAAGCTGCTTCTGTTACAGACAGCGTTGGCTCTCAGGGTCTGAACACTGCTCATTGCAGCCGAGATAGAGTGTCAGTATCGTAGGCAGATGCGGTGCAGTGGGACGCAGCTCACAGCCATGTGCTTCTCTGTCATGGTCAAGGCAAATGACAGCCAGACGGGATCCTCTGTCACATCTGCTTGAGGCAGAGGTGGAGGATTGTCTGGGGCCAAGAAACACGCAGCTGAAAACACGGCAAGAGAGTGTCATATCATCAAAACATCGCAAAACACTCTGCCTGCAAGGGAAAGTGATGCTTTGAAAGCACAAGGGGACAAATTTAGACAAAGTTTATTAGAAAGCATGTAATCCAGTGGATCGTTTATCATACGTCACCCCTAAATGTCCCAAATTTAACAACCGTCTCTCTAATTGTTTAATTCTCAAATTGTTTTGTTTTTTAATTTCTAACTTTAACTCTCAATCTTATTCTTTAATTTTCAAACTGCCTAGTATCCTTGTTTGATATGAGTGCTAACCTAGCTAATTACTCATTTAACTTATTACCATTTTCAGTATTTATTTTAATTGACTGCTCTGATTTGTCTCCTGTATTTTTCTGGATTGTCTGTGTTGCATGTTTTGACTTTCAAAGCACTGTTCTTAAGGGTGCTATATAAATAAAACTGTTATTATTATTATTATTATTATTATTATTATTATTATTATTATTATTATTATTATTATTATTAATAACCATGAGAATACAAAAAAATCAGTAAGTGGATTAAAAAATCAGTTCACCTGTTAAAAATAAGCTGCTATTTAATAAAGCGTTTGCTGCATTGTTATATTAGAAAATTAAAGTAGGAGAAAGTAAGACAAGATGTCAGTGGTTCCTCCCTGATCTTTTCCTTTTGTTTTAGCAAACCTACACTTCCACAGCCCCAACTCACATGACACATCATTTCATTTGTCACTCTGTAGGTATTGTGAGGCTAACTGTTATATATTAAATCATGTATCCAGCATGTTGCTTGTCTAAACACATATTTTTGATAGTCGAATTACTTACATTACTTATAAAGCATTGTAACAGTAATGACCCTTCAATAAGGGTCATGCTGCTCTTTTATTTCCATGTCTTGTATATTACTGGCTTTTTTTCTTCAAGGTAGTTTCATCCTTCATCTTTCAGCCATCAAGTGCACACTAAAATCCACTCTCACAGTACTTGTTTCAAAATGAATAACTAGAATATTCTTTTCATTTTTTTTTAAAGCTCATGAAGTTAAAGAATTGCCTCATATTAGCTAGTTTTAAGTGATAACTGATCTTCTAGTGACTCATCATTTCAAACAACTAAAACCCCAGTTGTCAGAGAAGCTTCAGCGTAAAATGAAAGACTCATTGTTCCAAAAATTGCTGCAATTTTCAAATGAATATGCCCGTGTTAGCGTTATTAAATGCGCGAAAAACTTGACATGCATTGCATTCACTAGCTTAGCAGTGATTTGTGTTTGCACCAAACGTCAGAGAAGGGGCAGCTTTTATTTTTTTGGCCTTTACAAAAATGTTAGATTGACTAGGATGGTAGTAGACAATGACTATTATGACAATTACATCTCTATTCTTTTTTCTTTTTTAATTTTCACTCAGTAAGTCTGAATGTTACATCTCTAAATGTGCAGTGTATATGCTCCTTAGCTTGACTGGACTCCTTGAGATTTGTTTTAACAGCTTCTTCTACATTCCTGTGGCGCTCCATCAGAGTGCACCGAACATCTGTTCTGAGAGTAACAGGGAAATATCATGGGTATGCTATGTTGCTAAATAGTAATCAAATCAACATAATAAGTGTCTGATTTGATACTAGCATGTCAGGGACATTAAAAGACACAGCCTAGGACAACAACGTTAACCTTTAAGGTATGCAAACACACTACTTAGACATTTTCATTACCTGGGAGCACTTAGTGAGGCTCATAAACCCAGAAGTCTTTGTCCTGTGCATGTCAGCACCTCGTCATTTGGGTTTGCCAGCGCTTTAGGTTTTGTTTCGAGAAGCAGTTTTTGAAAAAAACAAAAGGAGTCCAACTGTTTCGAGAAAGAAAACAATCCAAATTTCTTTCACACGAGCCCTGGTAAAGTGCGTCAAACCGAACACTTCCCTCCTTTGAAGCACTTAAGCAACATGAATAATTACAAGCTTTATTGGGAATGTCTGACAATGTGGTCATGAGACTGGTTGTGCCTTTCAGAAGCCGCACATTAAGTCATCACGAGCACAAAGCTTTGCAAATGGGACTTATACCGTATCTTTATCAATAATATAAATCTGTCTCTCAGATGTCATCTTCCTGTCCCAGAAATGTCTGAAGCTGCTTTATAGAAACCTCTGTTTCCTCTTCTTGGCTACCAGGTTAGACAAAGATCAATTTGAGAAAGGCAGTGTTTAAAAGAAGTTTGCATAAATTATATTATCATGATGGTACCTCATCATTTTTGGTGGAAGAAAAGAAAAAACAAAAACATGCATATAAGGCTTATCTGAATTCCCTCTGACAGGCCTGAGGCTGGTCACTTCAGGGTTTTTTGTTTGAGATGTCAACATCCTTAGCTGTGAGAAATAATGAACATCCAGAAGGAGAATAAAGCATCTTTTAATAGCCCTCTGTCTTGCTGAGGTAAAAGTCAATGTGGAGACCATTTATAATGAGGCAATCATCAGGTGGAGCTTGCGATAATATTGTGTCTCATAATATGCCCTGAAATTCTCCCTGGCTCACATACCTTCCCCAAGACAAGCGGCACAACTCTTCCTGAGCTTGTTACAACCGGGTGGGGGGGGGGGCCAACAACACATTGCATGCCTCTACAGTGTGCGAGTGTTAACATGAATCATGCAAATTGCTGAGGTTTTGCACACAACGTTCAGCTGGGCTTGTAACGATTAGTGGTGCCTGTTGACTTGAAAATGCACATTTGAAATGTGACCATGTGTACAACCAAGCGGAGGATTAATTGAGGGGAAAATTCTTCCTGACAGGCTTTTAACTGTTATGCTCAGATATATAAACTGTCCATTAAAAACATTAATAACTCTATACACATTGCCGTTCAACTGAGATTATCCTTGTTGAAGCCGCTCTTAGTTTCATAATTTCTTCAAGGTCCGAGCGGGCAGAGAGGTCAACTGCTGATATTTCCAGCTGAAGCCGGGAAGAATAAATCCTTGTGTGAAAGATGACCGTGGTGTGTAATATTAATTACAACAGCATCTGCTACAAGAAACTCACAAAAAATGAATGTAGTCTTACAAAAAAGGAGCAAAAATATTCTGTTTTGTGTGATAGTGCAGGAGTAGCTGGGTTGTATCATGCTCAATATTACTTGTTGCTCCTTATGCTTGTATGTGATTGTTAAACTTGTCAATACAAACACCATGGGGATTAAGATGCAGCTCGTCTGTGAGAGCTTTGGACCATGGCTGCAGGGATCTTTTCTCATATTCATCCACAAGAGCATTACTGATGTTGTGCAACAAAGCTTGGCTTACTGTCAGTATTCCACACAAAGGTGTTGGATTAGGTGCGTTCAGATGCTCCACAACAAACTGGAAGAACCATTTCTTCATGCATAACGTCTCAAAGAATTTAATTTCATTAAGCACTAATTTGTGCTTCCTCTTTTTTTGTGGCAATGAGTAATAGCTGCAAGGGACACAGTGCTGTACATTGAGAGACAAAAATGGTGGCGGCCAGCTCTGCCTCATCAGCTTTACCCCAACTGTTGCCTCAAAGCTGGGAGAACATATGTTGTAGCAATTTACAAACTATGATCAAAAAAATAAACAAGAAAAGCACTCAGAGAGCGCAGTACTCCACCAAGGCTGCTCAGTCGTATGATTTCCAGCGGGTAAGTCCCGATAAGTCTGCAGCACTCGATTTGCAGTAGGATCACAATCATGTCGTCAGCAAGCAGCTGATGTAGTGTTCACTTGTTGCCATAGTTACAGTGTCGCTGTGCCACTATCTCACAATGATACAGAAATTTTTAACAAATCCAGACTATAAGCCACATCACTGCCAAAACCTAATGAGGTGGTCTTTGCGTCATTTCTGACCTTCCTTGAAAATTTCATTCAAATCCGTTTGTCCATTTTTGAGTAATGTTGTTAACAGTCAGACAAACAGACAAACCAACTCCGATCGTCATATAACTCCGCTGCATTCCTTGACGGAGTAAAAATCACACCACGGAGACAGAAAGCATTCGCTGCAAATAGTGTTGGTAGTACTCACTGGTGGCACTGCGCTCCTTCTCAACAGTCTTCTGTGCAGACAATCAAACAAATAACCTACTTGAAGGCATCTCTGTTGCATTCTGTGGTCCAGGAAATGATTTCACACAATGTGATGTAGGTATTCTGGAAACTGAGCCAGTAACACAAACCTTCTTGGCAACAGCTTCCTCACACAAAAAATAAATAAAAGAAATAGATGCAACACTTAATTACAGCTAAATGGAATATCAGCTGGATTTTCCCGCCCTCCTTTTTGTACTTCACACTGGAGCGTCATTTACACAAAATTTCTGACTTCTGGGTAATCATACCTTGCCTCACTTTTGCTTTCACACATCTCTGGCATTTGAATGAGCTGATAAAGTCACTGGAGAGGGCCTTCGGCGAAGTTGCTTTGAGATTTCCTCACACATTTATTGCCTAAACAAATGCTTACTGAAGAAGATATGAAGCCACATAGCGTTGTCAATGATATCCGAGCTGCCATTACGAGATTACAAAGCACTTCTGCTAGCAGCGTGCTACAAAAAGTTCATGTTCGCCACTTTTGTGAGCCCTCCAATAAAGTAGAAGCCTTTCAGAAGCCCTCTGTTCTAACGCCACTATCAGGAGAATATATTGCTTGTATGTGCAAGAATCATTAGGCAATTAATTTATTGTATAACTTTACACACCCTGGTGTCCAATTGGATTTATGTGTGGATAGATAGTGAAATTAGATTCTTCAAATGAGAGGAGTATTTCTTTCATGTAAAGGGAGGGTCCAGATTCACTGCAGCGTAACATGAAGAGTTCAAGGATTGGTCAGCTCAGTGTACACACCAAAGGCTGTTTTTCATGGATGATAAAACAGTAAAGAGCTCAGCGTGGTTATGATGATGTACGGAAACACAGAACTCTACAGCACTGTAAAAAACCTGATGACTGACAGAGATAAGACAGCATGTTCATTCTTTTTTCTGTTTCAACGACAGACAGAAGATTAAAGCGACGACAATATTCAATGTGTCATGTGTTACTGAAAAAAACGCCTCTTCTTCTCTCACTTCTTTTTTTCTTGATTATATATATGCATACGTGCCCACACTCATTAGAAAAAAAAAATAGCTTCTTTGTAATATACCTTCCTCACATTACAAAACGGGAGAAGCACCAAAAAGCCGCAATGCAGTTTGCTCTGCCAAATCGTCTGATCACAGTGCTTAATTGAATACTGATGTGAAATGCAGACTGCTAGAGATAGCAGAGCAGGTTTCACAAGTAATTAAAACATGCTACTCAGCCCATATGGATAATTTGCTCTAACTCATTTATCCTCTGTCTTGGAAGTGTACCTGCTTTAAGAGTTAGTTATTGATAAGGGATTTTCCTGTCAACAGCACGCATCTGAGAACATTAATATGCAGGAAACATATAGAACTATGCAGCAAAGGAGGAATCACTCTGTTTTATAACATTCAGTCACAGAAATATTCAGTTACAATCAGGGTACAGGTATTTGGCTGCTACCAGGGATATAGTGCTAATTTACATTTTAACGCAGCAAATACTGACAGACCTGCTACATGACAAAAAATGACTTTAACACATAGAGTCTACACGTTGCAATATGCATTTATCAGATAATTCGTATGTGCATAGGGGACAGCGTTGTGCACAGTGTGCTTCTCAGTGCATTATCCAGTCAGCAACATTTTATTGGCAAAGATGTGGGCCAAATAAACAGCCAAGCTGTGCCACAGATTTGGCAACAATTGACCGGTTCATATCGTTTCAGCCAAATCTGGAGCCTAACGCTGTCGTGCCATGACCAAAAAGTGTAAACTGATGTGACCTGCACCACACCAGGACATGAAGCTGAGAAAATGATTGAGGACGCAGTTTGTGCAAAACCAAAGGCAGCATTGAGAAGGTTGAGGATAGGGTTTGTATGGAGCAGCCTCAGGTGCAGCTACAGCAAACAGTATGGCTTCCTAAGCATTCAGGCCCGTTATCTGAAAGCAAATGGTTTCCGTGGTGCTATAGCCACACCACTATACACCATATGACCCACAGCAGTTTGTTCACACATGGGCTGTTTACTTTAATGTATCCAATGCCTTTGACTATAAAGATATCTGTAAGCATATGCTATATTTGCCCGAATGCATGCATTCCTCACCCACTGCTACTGCGCCAGTAAATGATGTCATATGACCCAATCATGCCATATTTCAGACCAGATTTGTGTCTTTTCTGCACAAAAAAACTCAGTAGTTAAAGTCAGCTTTATTTCTCCGACTGACTGTGAGAGAAAATGTGACCTGGTGATGCTCAAAGCAGTTTGTGGGAGCGATAAAGTGTGACCGCTTGGCCTAAGGAGTTAATCACTGGCTATATTTTGAAATGCATTGCCCCCCCCTTCACCATGCTGCAGTCTCCACTAAAACGGCCTATGCGGAATACTAAAACATTTGCTTTCATATTCACAAAACCTTGTTAATATGTATGCTAAATCCTTGTAACAAATATTAAACAATAGGCACTGTTTTCCATTTAAAAGAAGGGGGACAGAATGATGGATGCTTATAATGGTGGAATTCCTAATAATGAAAGCTATTCTGTGTTTTGGCTGCATCGGGTTTAAAACTGATTACTGATTATTTTTCCCCACTATTTTGCACTTGTCCGGTTGGCACAGCAGTGAAGTGGCTGTATACTTCCCAGGAGAGTAGCTTGTGTTGATATGTCCAGGGCCGCAGACATGTTTTTATGTTTCACACCCTTGTCTTCTAAATTAATTGCAAATTGCTATGTGTTGACTGAAGCACTCCCAGAATTATTCATTCATTCATTTAAACCTTTATTTATTCTCGAAAGGACATTGAGGTTTCCCTCATTTCCAATGCCGTCGAGATTACAGACGCATTAAAACCACAACACAATAAAACAAGTGCAGAATAATCACTGTGAACAATAATCTCATCGGCGACAAGGTAGATAAAATAAAATCAGGTAAAACAGTTGCAATGTGAAACACAATGGTTAGAAATCAAAGTTCTGAACTCTGAAAGAGAAGGAAGAACATGAATTACTTGGAACAGCCATTTGGGTGAAGATGACAAGACTTTATTCATTGAAATTTCTTGTAGTAACTTCATTTTCTTTTTTCAGTGGCATTTATTCAGATTTTCATTTAAACAGAAATGCATTTGGCATAATTGTGCAAGAGAATAAGACACATTATGTAGATCTGCAAGCAGAGTTGGACATTTGTTTGAACTCAACATGTTTTATGCATCATTGCTATTTAAATGGAACGCAATTGATCTTCCCCATACTCCAAGAATAGAACACAACATGTGAGGACAACAATAGAATAAAAAGCCTCTGGAGATTAAGGTTTAATATTTGGTTTTATTCTATCTATAAACATTTGACACATTTCTCTTTAAGCTCTCCCTTTGGCAGCCGGGATTACATGAGCTAATCTGTATATCTCTAAAACATTATCCTGCATTTGTGATGTGTGTTTATGGCAGATTCACTTGCTGTGTCAAACTACCTCTGCTGGGGAGATTAAGGGTGTGTACAGGGGTTTACTGGAAGTGCTCAAACAAGCTGCTGAAAGTGCTGAGGGCTATACCGGGATCCATTCAAGGATTACATCCTCATATCTCCTCCCATCTTGAGTATTGAAAACCAGCGAGATGTTCAATGACTTGCAACAACCATTTCACAGCTGAGGTGTTGTCTGTCCATTTCCTCCACGATAAAGAGTATCTTTCTGTTGGTTTGGGGGCTGTAACCGGCAGAAATAATGCGGAACTGCCATAATAAACAGGTTAGAGGTCTCGTGGCAGGGTTTCTCTGTCGGGAGATCTTTGGTTTTTGCCGTTCAACTAATATTATGGTTGAGTCCATGAGAGCAAGGAGAAAGTTGCTCGCTTTGATCTTGGAAATTATTAAATATACATGACAGAGACCAGAAAGCTCAGATGCCATGATAGGAAGCCATTCCTCTAAAAAGAGAGACATTTAGTGGAGTGGTTGTTTAGTGGCTATTTTCATGTTTTCTTTCTGACAGCACAGTGAACCCACTCACACTGCAGAGTCAGGTCCTGCTCATAGTGGACTCTCTAATCCTGTCTTTAATCCCTTCCGTCTTTGCAGGTACGAAACTCTGCCAGGAGAAGCAACCCACCGAGATTAAGGTGTTAGATTAAATCTAACAGTAATTAAATAACCAACCATTATATGACTGTAGCAAATTAATTTCCCCAGTGTCATGTCAACTTGAGTAACACAGTCTATCTATGGAGCCAACTGTGTGCTGCTGATATTAGACACTGTCAGACCTTGCAGACTTGGAATAAAACAGCTAACCTCATGGCTGGCCTCAGTGCAAAAGTCAGAGAAAACACACACACAAAAAAAAAAAAAACACCCCAAAGACAAACGCAAATTCAAGGCTGCCAAATTGTGCATTTGCATCCTTCTAAAAATTACAGAAGCAACAGAAGAAAAACAAAAGCTTTTCACCAGACTTAAGCAAAAAGCGTTTAAGGGCCTCAACAAGTCAACACAGATCCATTAAACAACCTTTTTCTGTGCTTGACCCTGTCTGTAGCAGTAAATATAACTGTCACTCAGCTGATTTGGGTGTGATGCAAGTATGTCAGCTGGGGCTATTAAGCTTGTGTCAAATGAAAGCACGCTTAAGGCACTTTGAACTGGTCATAGTTGGTATTTACATGGTAAGCAAGTGAATTATCCATCAAGAAAAATGAGCCCTTTACAGTGAGAAAAAAAAAGAGGAAAACATCTCACTCTTGTGCATATATGACACTGGGAGATACATATCTTATAAGTGATGGCAGCTCACATGGCGTGATGAACTATTTTAGCTTTTCACCCCTCCCAACAGGCCGACTGAATTGAGCAATCTCTGCCAGCTAAAGCACAATTTGGATTAGCAAAAGCCCCACTGATAGGTCAGCTTAGCCCATAATGGAACAGCTTAGGCCTTGTCTGCATGATTATAACATTCTTTAGCAGCCTATTTCCTTGCATCCAGATGTTACACCACAAACATCTCTGCCTCCCAACACAAATGTAGATCACAGGGGCATAAAATGATGCGCTGTTTTAAAATATGTCTGCATGCACGTCGACAAGAATGCTAATTGTAGCTTGTAATTCACGTCTGAATGATCTTTTTAGCAGTAAATGGTTTTGAGCAATTCATTTGCACGCAATTAATTTATTGCAAATTATCATGTTTGACACAATTTTGTCATTTCATCTGTTTGCGGAATCAAAGCATCATGTTGTCAACTTTAACTACGTTTTAACTGCTTCACATACAGCCGACATTTCAGCTGTGACACTTCATTTAGAAATGCTGGCATGTGAAGAATGCTTTATGGTTAATTGATATTCAGCGGTGCGGTTATTTTGCACCCCCTTTGCATTTAAACAGCCGTAAATTCTTCTTCAAAAACTATATTTCTCGGACCTCTCAGTAGTAATTTATTTTCAACTGTTCAGTTTGTGACTGCTCTTTAAATTAGAGCTCCCTGTGGACCGTCCCAGCTGTTCGCACGGAACACACCGATGACAAAGTGAATTTCCACATGTCCCAGGTAATACCCCTGCGTGTGGGCCTGAAAAGCATTAATGCACTCACCTACCGCTAATATTCAAGGGGACATTGTTAATAATACTGATTCCCATCTCAGCTCAATGTGTGCATTCTCAGCACAATCAATAAGCCAGTACAGCAGGGCCAAGACAAGGTTAGAGGGTTTAAAGGTTCATAAACGGTATTGTCAATGATGGAAATTAGTTGAAAAGGAGCTTGCTTGAAAAATCAATAGTTTATTCTAGCAAATGACAATCTGAATGTTTATGCAAACCGCCGTGTGGTTTCAAAGTGCTCTCTTGTTAAAAAGGCTCCTCAAATCGCAGGTTTCACTCCCATCTTTTACCTTGTGTAGTATATTTTAATCACCAACTTTTCTGTTTATGGGTTCATAGATTACTAAAAAGTACTTTTTGGCTGCAAGTTTATTTCACAAGCTTCCGACATTAAAGTGAGCAGCACATGCAGGCAGCTACACCTCTCCACCAGACTGCTTCAGGGCAGCCCACAGCTTCATGAATGCAGAGTATCTAGGAGGAAAAAAAAAAAAAGATAAATATTGTGCTTTTGAATGCACAGATTATCCTGCACATTTTTATCCAAGTAGTCTGTGACTTCTTCTTGCAATTCTGTTGCTGTGAAGAGTGTGGAGCGCTCTGTTAACTGACTGTCATCTGAATTTACAGCATGTGGTTTATTTTACGCAGGTTTGAAATGCTCAGATAGAGCTTTTTTCCCTCAAAAATGAATGTAATTAATTTGGAATCCCATGCAATAATGGTCTATAGAAGAATGAGGATGGAAATGTCACTGTGGTATTTTCATAGTGGAGGTGATTTATTTTTACACTTTCTTGGGTGCCACAGTCCTTATCTAATCAGTGTTGTTGTCCTTGTTGTTTGGGAAGGAGTTCTTATTTTTTCTCATGCCAGTAAAAAAACAAAACAAAACAAAGCATGGTTTTGTCTTAAATGCTTGAAAGAATAACGTTAGAGATGCAAATAAAAGTACTGATTGAAAGAATATCCTGAGTGTAAGAAGCCCTGAGAATTCTACACTTAGCATTGATGATCAGTTTCCTCGCAATGGCAGGTTCACCACATTTCAGCCCTTCCTCCATATTACTGAGGCACCATTTCCATTCCTTTTTCTCCTTTCTGTCACCACAGCCAACATTAATATTTTACAGTGAGTAGTAAGATGGGCCCAGATGACCCTGCACAGCAGCTGAAAAGAATTTAACTTGTGCTGCTGTGTTTGACTGGTATTAAAGGTGCTTATGCAGCACACTACACACTGCACCTGCACTGTGTATAAACAGCAGCTTGTGAATCTCTTGTACAAAGCCAGTACATGCAGTTTATTTCATTCCTCCCTCTTTTTCTTTTTGATTTTTCTCTTTTTTTGGCCTGTTGGGAGCAAAAAACACACATATTCCTCAGGATAAAACTGTAGATACATCAGGATAAACACACCCGCAGTGCAAACTAAGCACCGCATTAGCAGATAGCAGTGTCACATTGTAAAGACAGTGTCATGATGCTATGCTGCAACATATCATACATGAGTCACACCATATTTAAAATGAAATACAGTGTTTACAAAGGGCTATCAGCACAGCATCATGGCGGTGCATCGCCTGAAGGCATCTAAAATCACACGCCAGCGGGCCGACACACTCACCACACAAACAGACTCACACTTCTCCTCAAGAGACCAGATCATTTCAGCTTGTCACCTTTACTCGCTGGCCATTCGCAGTTATAAATTACAGGCAGAACATTTCCATATGTTTTTTTTTTTTTTAATGTATAGCTGCCTCAAGTGACTCTACAGCCTCCAGTGGCAGAATCAATAGCGCTCTTCAATGTCAGGGTGCTGCTGCTCATATGGTCATTATAACAAGGGGTCAAACAAGAGTCAAAAGGCATTGTAAGCACTTCCAGTGATGGAGACACCACTGCGGTGGAAATGCAGAAGAATTACGATTCAATGACGTTTTTATTCAGTTATTAGTCCACTACTGTTCTTCATTAAATCACGTAAATGATTCAATTCAGAATGAAAGAAATTAAATAGGAAAGAGCAAGAAGGGGCAGTGTAGATTAAAGCCCATAGTGTTAATGGTCTTAGTGGATGCATAACAAAGAAGTGAACGCACACATCATTACGAAATCTTTCTTTCTTGCTTGTTTTGTAGCCAGACTAAGCTGGTGCATGTAATCAAAAGCTGACCTCTTCTTCGCTGGATCAGACATAAAGGGAGTTATATGCTAGAAACTTTTTTTTAGCATTGTTAAAGTTGGATATTTAAAGGTTTAGTGCTGATTTTTTTGAAGTGGGGTTGTATGAGGTCCATAATCAGTGAAGTAGATTGCAGTTGAGGAAGCTGGAAATATCATTTTATGTGTACAATATATTTATTTCATGACTTCAATTTGCCAGCAGACAGCCTTTTCAGACAAGATACTGAAGTCATTATATCCATCTGTTCTCTCTTCAAAGCCACAAGACTCCTTTTTACAAAAAGAGGAACTGTAGCTCACAGATTGTAGGAGTTGATGCTCTCTTTATGCTCTTCAGGGTTAGTTATGAGAGGCAGAGAGGTGTATTACTAAGCAGAATTAATATGTTTAGCGAGGTCTGTTGAGATCATTGCCAGAGATCAATGTCATGAAGGTGTTTTTTTTTTTTAACTCTGCTAGATCGCCACAGTAACCTCTGCTGCACAGCTAACCTACTAGAGGTGGTTCTGCTCAGAGTTTGAGAGTTAAATCGCTGGTAAAATGCTTCACCCTTTCACTGATGATTCGCTAAGAGCGACACAGATTCTCAGGTGAGGGGAAAAGTTTGCTAAACTGTGTGTTGGCAATCCCATGAATCCAAGAAAGCCACACAAGTAAAATAGTGGATGCATTGTATTGCAACTGGAACTTAAATATATTCAGTCGGTGATGCTGAAAACATAAATATGCTTTTATCATTGGTCCTGATTCGCTGCCCAGTCTTTACTCTGCTGGTATTGCAGCTGATAGAACACAGATCAGGAAATCGATTAGGCTATTGGTATTTATCACAGAGAATAATTAATCAGTAACATGAAACACTAGTCAAACAATAACACAAACAAACTATACAGTGGTCGACCATCAACTCCCATGATTTGGAAGGTTGCTTTCACTCTAAAATTGCTGTTTTTGTCAAAGGAGTCTTTGAATAAAGAGCTGTAACCACTTCAGTTCCCTGTCAGAAAGAGCCGTCTGACAGCAATTTAACGTGGTGAAAATATTCAATATATAGCATACATTTGAATAGATTTTTTCAGGTGACTAAAATACGTTTAACTGTTGACCCTGTCCACAGCAGCTCTCTGCTTAGCTTCCGTGCCGCTCTCATGTTTGCTTCTCTAAACTGGGGGCACGAGGACCACCATTTGCTGTAGGTAATATAGCATGGAAAATGGAAAAGTACCTCATACAACCCCACTTCAAAAAATCGAACCTAACCCTTTGATGCCAGAGCCCAAAGAGGAATTAAATGAAAGACTCATGGCATTGGACTGTGTACACAGAGACTCTTGAACCATAATGTATTCTGTATTAGCTGGAAATTCAAAATTATGTCAGTCTGTAGACAATGCTTTTAAAAAAATGTGAAAAAAAGCTTTTATTTAAAATCAAGAGAGTCAATCAAGCAGCATTTTATGACATTCTGCTCATTATGTGGAGCTTTTTTACATTTCTGTTGCAGCTGTTGCAGTAATTACTCATATTAAAAGGCATTTTTGCATATAATAATATAGTGTCTTTGCTGTTTGCAGGGGCATGCTTATTTATGCTTTTGTTTTTCGTATTTATAATGACTAAGAAATGGAATGCTTGTTTGCCTCAGGCATTGAGAGGAGTATGAACAGACATGAGAACTATGGGGTTTGTGTTTGAGGTTTGTTAGATATATATTTAAATCACATATTTTTGAGTTGCATATTGTATGAATTGGATATTTTTGTGTGTCTGTCTCACCAGTTATATTATTCACAGTTGATTTTAATTAGCCGTCTGACTTTAGACTTTTTTTAAAATGCATCTATGGGAGAAAAAGCTAGCAACCATTAAGTAGTCAAACACCTAAAGGTTGATAAAATATACAGAATCAGCAGAGACCAGCACTGACATTTCCCAAAAGTTTTATGGCAAACATCACCAATTTCTGTAATATGAGAAATGGCAAAAGTAACAAGTTGGCCTGCTGTAATTTTTCCTTGATATTCCTCTTGACATTTTGTGAGTTACCTTGAGCTCCTCTAAAAAGCAGAAAGCTGCCAAAGTTCTGTCTGTATTACTGGATATATGTGCTGATGTCTTGCACTAAATAGAAAGAGTTTGTGCAGCCTTCTCCTTTGTGGTGTCACACTGACCTACAGCTTCATAATGAATTGGAAAAAGAAAAAAAAATGGAGGAGTGTAATATGTAATTTTCTGGAAATGTCCAATTGTTTAACTGAAAATGCTGCCTAAAAAAGTACCTTTGGGATCTAAAATCTGTCTTTTAAACTTTCACAGAATACCAACATCCTTAGGAAGTGGCGATGTATAACTTAGAGGACATTATATATTTGCAACAAACCTTCATATCATGTTCAAAATTAAGCAAAAGTCATTTTTACTCTCCTGTTACAGAAAATGAAATCAGACGCAGATGCGGCTTAATTTGGTGACTTTAATGATCCATTTTATTCCATTTGTTTCTGTTAATGGCTTAAGCCATATGGCATTGCTCTGATGAAAAGCAGCAGTTTATATCTTCTGCACCCACTTGTTTATCCACACAATTACTGATGCCCTTCAGTCTTGTCATCTTGTCAGATGCTGGTTCCCTGCAGGCTTTGTCTGCAGCATGTAGCTGGGCATTAAATGTATACCAAACGCCTTGAAATCAAATCTGAAACAGCTCACACATATCTTCATTTTGGACTTCTGTTACCTCGTGAACCCACTTAATATATTCCCATGTAAGAAATAGGAAAAGGTAAATTGATATAAAACATCTGCCTCATATGCTGCAGCCAAACAAGTGCCGAAGTTTTGTCTTCGGTCAACTTAAAATGATTGGATCCTGAAGTGTCTGCCATTTTTCTCAGGCAAGGAAATCTATCATGTTCAAACTGTCATATTAATTGGTTCTGCTTAACTGAGCTGAATCTGCAACATTTCCAGGATGTAAATTTTAGCCTTTGACTCTGACGTATTCAGGTGTGACTTTCAATTAGAGCTGGCCGTTTTGAGCTTCTCTTTAAGCTAATACTCATTCTGATAAGGTTGTAGGGCTTTATGTGAATAATATTGGAAGATGCAGAGATGAAGGAACAAGCCTTTTTGTTGTTTCATACAAAAGAAAGTACAGTGCTTTATATTTTAATACTGACACACAGAGGACAAAGTGTTCAGACCAAGTGCATTTAAAACTAGCAATAAAGAACACTGGAGGTCATTTTCTATTATATGACCTGTTAACATTGGTTTTCTATGCACGATCACATCACATTAGACAATAGGTTGTTGCTGTTTTGTGTTTCAGGTGGTAGTTGTCCGACTGCGTTCTAACTTTATAAATAAATGACAGTGACAGTGAAGTGCACCCATTTTTTATGGGTGTGTTTGCTGCTGCCGCCTCAGTGCTGGGACAGGCACATCACGACAGCTTGTTTTTATACTGGCAACATCAATAACAGAATATTGAGGGCAATTGTGATCAAATTGAATGAGTGTAGCCTGAAGTGCTCTCATCAGCTCATCCAAAAGGCAAATAAACAAACAAGTAAAGAACAATAAAAGAAGACAATCATCTTTCGGAGGAGTGGCAAACTGCTGTTGTTTTATTAGAGCACGGATGAGCCCTTATGTAAGGATATTATTTTAGGTTTGGATTTATGAGGAAGAATCACTGTAAGACGAGACAGTTTAAAAAAAACGCAATATCCTTGGAGTCTTTGATTTAAGATAAGATTGCTTCCACTCTCTCTGTGGACTTTAATACGGTTAAAAATAGACTAATTTTCTCGCTCTTATACACCGTTATGGACTAATGATGCAGGGTGGTGTGGCATTCCAAACATCCTGATAGTATCCCTCATTGCCACGCTTTATTTCATGATGTTTTATGTCCAAAGGGCATCTGAACACAGCTTCAGATCTCAGCACTGCAGTCTGGTGATGTGGGAGAGAGAAGTACCTGGCTTGCCCACTGTTGGAAGTGGGATGGTCTTTAGGGGATCTCAGGAAGAGAGTGGGGAATGAGGTTTTGATCAGGACCAGCTGTCACTTCTGTCCTCAACTATTCTGCCGAAGCCCACAGTCCCGCAGAAGTACAAGCATAATGGGTTTATTTAGACTGGGGAGGCTGTGTTGTGTTTTAATTAGTCTCACGGTTTTGTTCTTCTTGCCATTTAACAGCCATGGTTTGCTTGTCACTAAAACTTACTTTACTCAGGAGATATTAACAATAATAATAGAGAAGTTTATGACAGGATAATTTAGCATAAATCCCTCCACCAGCCTCAAAATGTTACATTTAATTAATGGGAAATGTAAAGGCGGAGGTGATAAAAGCGCTGCACTGCAGTGCACTGACAGACGGCATGATAAGCAGACAATTAGGATAGTCTGGTTAAGTAATTTGGAGGCACTGTCATGAGTTTTAATCTCAAAGGCATTAAAGCTTAAACTAAAAACTTGGTCTTGAATGCAAACTATTTTTTAAAGTTTAAAATCAAGCATTTTTTAATGCCTGTACAATATTTTTTCAACTTTTGGAAGGCACATTATGAGTGAAATAAGCAGTTCAAACCATAGCTGGGCATTTTCTACTTTGAACTTACATTGTACCAATGACAGCCTCAGAAACATGGATTCTGACTTATGGGGTTTCATATGTAACAAACCTGAGGAACCAATCCCATCAGTTTGCAGGTTAGGGCTTTTTGTGTCATTATTCTTCTTCAGAATCAGGTTTTGGCTCAAACTTTGATATTATGATTCGCCATTGTGCGACATTAACTAGTTGAACAGCATCTCAGCAGAATTGTAGGTGAGCTGGTGTGCTTGAGCTGCTCTATGTGGGGAGGGCTGCATGCATTCTGGACAAAACAATGGTGTGGAGTTACATTTCGGCCAATCTAAGGTATAAAAGGCTCAGTTTAATGGGAAAAATGCTCTGAATATCTAACTTTGATGCCCAGAGATGAGTTTTAGGAGTTAATTCAATGGCTTACTTGAAGCTTTTAAAACAGGCAAAGAAACATCTCACTGGGTCTGTGTGGGTGTGATTTCATCAGATTTGATTAACAGTAACCAAACAACCCACTGAAATGTCCTCAGATGTCTGATTCATACACTCCTAAATAGTGCACAGGAGTACGTGACATCACCTTTGTCCAGCTGAGCTCCACCCACTTCAAACCAGTGAGAAGAGAAAAACAGAAAATCTCATGTGTGACTCAACAAAAAACTGCAGAAATAATATATTCATGGAGGAACCCATCAGTGATAGTAATACTTTGTTGCTTTAGTTTGATAATACAGAAAATTATAGAACGTACACACAAGTGTAAACAAAAACAGAACACTGAAACAATCTATATGACTGTATTTTGTCATTTTGTATTGTTGGTTTTATTCTGATAAGACAACACACACTTGCCAACTATTCAAAAATGAGAGAAGGAAAAAGGATTGAAGGTACAAATAGTACTTTACAGATAATGCAAAATAAACTACAAGCGCGTATTAATGCATAAAACTGAAGCATATCATGAGATAAAAACACGACAAGTGAAAATAACTTACGTCTATAATGGCCCTGCCCTGATGTAATACGAAAATTGTGATAGCAAGCAAGTGTTCTCTGTCTCTCTGGCCCAAAGTTGGAACAAGAAGATAAAATAATAAATGCATTCAACCATATCTCCTCTTTTCATGTCTTGAAATACAAAAAAAACAAATTTTTACACCTCTTTTTTACACCTATTTAGTTTGAAAGACCTCTTGGATGTTAAAGTTAACCACAGAAAGCGATACTGGATGAATGATTCAAGAGGAACCATAAAAAGCACAAAAAATATATTAACTGTGTAAAGAATATGATGTATAAAAAGGATGTGAAGTACTAGCAGGAGTGCAGGCAAGATGGCCTTTGTAGTTGAGCTTTATTAAATAGCTACAACTCATATTGAAGAACATAAAGGAGGATGTAACAAGGTATTTTTCTGCTTCGTGGTGCTCAAGTGTTATAGTCAAGAAGACACTTCATCTACAATTGCTTCAGTTTCACCTACAGCAGGTCTATATATTACATAACTAAATCCAAATAGCTCAAAGGCAATCCCAGCAAAGGGATGCTTCCACTACACTCGGGCAGTAAGGGTCAGATTCAGGTGAAGGAAAACAAAAAAACAAAGCAAATTCTCTGCCATTTACTTGAGCCTGATCTAATCACTCAGACTGGCAGCGCACTCCACATTTGTTTTCCTCCTGAAAAGTTGCACCTTAACCGTGACAAAACAATGCCTCCCACTCCACAACAGACCCACCAGGACCCTTTGCTCTGGCCTGTGGGCTTGGTTTTTTTTTATGCGTGCCAACCATCCACTTGTTGAGTGCCGAACAAAAGAATGACTCATCTGACCAACCTTTGTGTGTTTTTTTTAATTTTTTTTCTCCGCTTTGCAGTAAAACCAGTGTCTTTGTTCTCTGTGCTGCTGTAATCACAAACATGTCACTCAGGGTGAAATAATTGGATTATTCATTACAAACTGATCACAGTATCTCTCACTTCAAATGTCCTGACTGACTGTTGTTGATGAATAGGCGCTTACACCCTCGATTGATATTTGCAGCAGCACTTGGAGTAAGACCATAATACATTAACCGTTGTTTTTTTTTTCTTTCTATTGTTTGTCTCAACTCAAAGTTAGGGACTTGGAATTTTTTTTTCAAGAAAACAGTTTTGGACATCTGATCCTATTTGTCTCTTTCATAAAATATGCTTCTCCTGCAAAGGGCAAGTGGCTGAAGAATTAATCTTTGTTCCTGAGTCAAAACCGGCAGACAACAACAACTAGAAAAGCACTCAGAGAGTGCAGTACTCCGCCAAGGCTGTTCATTCCCCATATGGCACTGTCAGAAATGCAGCTTTTTTTTTTTTTTTTTTTTTTTTTTTTTTAAAGAAATGCAGCATTTGTTGATTAGTTACTGATGATCAAAAATCACGGCAACATAGAATGTGGCCATTTAATATAGATGTACCCACAAACAAAATGACCTTGCCCTGAGCACAGACTTGTGTTATACATGTGTACATTATGTACGGATATCGAATCGCGTGACTTAAATCTGTAGCGAGCGGTGGGAATTGATGGGACTTGGAAACACCCCCACAATTTAATTGATTGTTCCTTGTATAATGTCGGACGGATAAGTCCCAATAAGTCTGCAGTGTCCAATTTGTAGTAGGATCGTAATCATGTGATCATCAGCAGGCAGCTGGTAGCGTTCACTTGTTGCCATAGTTACAGTGACACCGTAACGCTATCTTGCAATGATACACAAATCAATCTGGATCTACAAATCCGTGGATCCAGACTATAAGCTGCATCACTGCCAAAATCTAATCAGGTGGTTCTTGTGTCATTTGTGACCTTCCCTGGAAATTTCAACCAAATCCGTTTGTCCGTTTTTGAGTAATGTTGCGCACAGACGGAATGTGAGAAGGACAGACAAACATACGCCAATCGTCATTTAACTCTGCCGCATTCCTTGGCGGGGTAAATAAAAGGAGACACTTCTATAATTCACACCTCGATATCATTATATTATTATTTAGGCACAATCTAAAGGATTTGCCCACATCACTGGAGCCATCTAGAAAGGACTCAGGAGCTTATTATAAGAGGACTCCTTTGGAATAATTGATCGTATTTGACATGGCGTGGAGGAAGCTCAACGAATTGATATCTGCACCTTAAATGTGATCAATCCAAGTGAGAGACTTGAAGGATGGGGGGTAGCTTTTATTCCGCTGCCAGAGTTTATTAGAAACAACTGCGCTCCTCTGGAGAAACTCTATTCCTCCAGAAACAGCTAGGACCTATTAGTATCTGGGAATGTAAATTAGCGTGATCCCTCACCTCATCATGCCTCCAAATATTCCCCGTGCACCGGTTTGAAAGAACATAATGAAACATTTGAGTTAAACGCTTGGGCATGTTCCAGAGCACTTCTGCGGTGGGCGTTAAGGCATGAAGAGTTGTGATTATCTGTGCAGATTAGTTTTTGCCTTAACAAACACACACAGACACACAAAAAAAAATCTGATACGATTTGGTATACTGTGCGTTCTGAATGATGAATCAACCTTCAGAGACGACTGGGCATCCTCCAGATCTAAATTTCATGTGGAGTGGGTGTGAAATGGATTTCCTTCCTAAGTTAGAGTACACAACCTCAGTACAAGTGGAAAAAATGTTGTTTTAAAGGTTGACTTTACTCTGTTATTATTTATTTGACTGGCTTGGACTTTTTTTTTTTTTTTAGCTGTGTTTAATGATTACAACAGCAACAACGATGTGGTTTTTCTGTGCAGTGAACTAGAAGAAACATTTTGCATGTGCTGTCATTTCGTATTATTTACTTGCACACTCGTATGTGCTATATTGCCATGCAGCAGAGGTAATTAGTTATTACTATAGCATGCTTCTGAAGGTAGAGATCATTAAAAGTTACTCCCAAGTATGAAACACCTTTCCTGTGTTTTCACACTCCTCTTTGCTATGTAAATAAAGCTTTGGACATGTGTTGAAATGCAAAAAAAATAAATGCAACACGGTGTGTTCTCGGTCTGAGGCGGTAAACAGCAGATGGTAAGCAGGGTCTCTTTAGCGCTATGGATTTTATTTAGCTACCCACCTGAATGACCTGTGTTGAGCTGAGCAGCTGATGTGGAGAAAAAGGAAGAAAAAAACAGAAGCAAGAGTTAACTGTTTGCTCTTGTTTACTTCAGTTCCACTAGACTGCAAGGCCAGAGGAGTCATTTGCCATGCACAGAGAAATTAGCTTGTTTATCAGCATTTTGATTTCCGTCCCGCCTCGCTGTCCCACGCTGACATTTTGGATGTACATGATCCATGACTGATTCCCAATCAAAGACACAATAACAAAGCGCTTGGCTTGCCATTGTTTTATAATTGAATGTACGACGATTAGCATTGAGCCCGATTAGGACAATAGCTTGTTGTGTGCATGCCTTCAAAAAAAGTAACCTTGAACACTATACATCTGTCCTGTCAATTGGATATGCTCCAAAGATTGCCAGTGAGACGCCGCAGCTAATGTCCATACAGTAGGATACGGGTTGTTTCAAGGTGATTCGCTGTGGTATATTTGAGCTTTTCTTTTTTTCTCCTTTACTGCATGGTGATGTTGCATCTTTAGACCACCTACTGTACTTTGGAGTTAAACAGCAGACAGAGGCTGAAGTCCTTGAAAGGTTACAAAAATCTTTAGCCATTCATTACTGCAAAAAGGGGAAGTGTGGAAAGTGATGGAATATAATGAAAACTAATACTCTTTCTAGTCACTATGCTATCTGTAGATATGTTTAATATCCCATTACAGGCCCAGAAGTAACCACAGTTCTATACTGTCAAGAGACAAACATAATCCGGAGGGAAATTACCCATCAGGAAGGCAATACTGTTACTGAGATGCAATTACCAGGCCACTTGTGAGACTTTCAGCCCAGTATCCATGGGTGCATGTGTGTGTGTGTGTGAGGGTGGTCGATATGTGCATAACAGCTCTTATGTTTAGCAGAGTAAATTGGATTCTTTGCTGGAGAACAGTTAATTTAGAATATGTCCAAGATGCAAATGATTGATGTGACTATATCGTTACAACTGTAGGTTTGTGGTGCAGGGCAGCCTAATGGGGAAAAAAAATTGCAGGGAGAAGGAAATAGCTTTTATCCCAGAACTGTGAAGAGTTTCCTCCACTAACTCCTGGAGTCTCCGAATGGAATCGTTTTGGATTTTGGTTGACTGCTGATACAATAATTTCCAAGCAAACATTTCTTAATTTGGTATGGGAGGTGGGAAACAGCCTACATGTGCATGGCTTCTGCTTCTTTTTTACATTACACTGCAGAGCTCCTGAGCTCGTATTTGTTAGTAGTTAAATAATCTGCATGTCTCACAGAGGATTTAATGTACCAATTTAGCACTGAATCACATAGCCTACAAACAAAGAAAACAGTACGGATTGGAATGAACATCAGTGTAAACATTTGATAAGGATTTGCTTGAGGCGATTGCTATGCTTTATTATTGATACAAAAATATAAACTGCAGAAACAAGGCTTGCCTCTGTGATACACTTGCCTCGGCACTGTCCTCCCCTACAACTTATTCCCACAGACTCGAGTCGAACATAATATTTTTGGCACTGGCAAACGGCCTCCTGTTACCCCCCCCCAAGATAAATTTCTCAAGTTGGGGACATTTCAACTGTACTACAAATTATCACCTTGAATCTGATAATTAATCATTGCTGCCTTCAATGAACAGCCGCTAACCTTAAATACGGTACAAAGAGGGAAAGAAAAGAGCTGCCTGCACCCATTACCGAGGAAGTGCATGTGCATAAGAAATAAAACTGCCTGCACAGAGTGTGAGCCTAGCATGCATAATAAATGTATGACAAAACAATACCCCAGGCACCCCAGTATTAATGATATGCAGTGAACTCATTATTAAAGTTCCAAAACAGCTCCTGGAGTAACACAGATGGAGTCAATTAAGCAATGAGCATACTTGCTTGCCTGCCGTTTCATCTTCCTTCTTTTATCTCTTGCATATTACTCCATGGATGTAATTAGCTGTATGTTTCTCCTCACAACATAATGTCCAGTGATAATAACAGTTATTTTCACTTGTAATTTCAAATAATGTACTGCTTAATAAATGTACCAAATTTGCTTGCACCGTATCCTTGGGTATTTCATTTGCACTGTACCGTGCTACCGTGATAAGCTGATTTTTTTTCTCTCTCTCTTTCTTTGCTGTTTCTGTTCCCAGAGACCTGATGCCTTCGACGCTGGAGGGGCAGATCACCATGGAGAAGACACCCAGCTACTTTGTGACTAACCATGCCCCGAAGCGCATCCACTCCATGGCTAGGGACATCAAGCTTATTATTGTGGTGCGTAATCCTGTCACTAGAGCCATTTCAGACTATACGCAGACTTTGTCCAAGAAACCCGAGATCCCCACCTTTGAGGTTCTGGCTTTTAAGAACCGGACGCTGGGTCTCATAGATGCCTCATGGAGTGCGTTGCGTATAGGAATATATGCGCTTCACCTGGAGAGCTGGATGCAGTATTTCCCCCTCTCCCAAATGCACTTTGTCAGCGGGGAGAGGCTCATCGTGGACCCGGCGGGCGAGATGGCCAAAGTGCAGGACTTCCTGGGACTGAAGCGGATTGTCACAGACAAACACTTTTACTTTAATAAAACTAAAGGATTCCCGTGTCTGAAGAAGCCGGAGGACAGCAGCACTCCCAGATGCCTGGGCAAGTCCAAAGGGAGAACTCACCCTAAAATTGACCCGGACGTGATTCGGCGGCTGCACAAGTTCTACAAACCCTTTAACATGATGTTCTACCAAATGACTGGCCAGAACTTTGAATGGGAGCTAGAGGAGGACAGTGAAACTCGTAGCTCTCAGGACTAGCATGGCACGGCTCAGCCACACCACCAGCCTTCTCACGGAAACTACTATTGTCTCGCTTCATCTTCTTCAGAGAGAGTGCTTGAGCACGCCAATCAATCATGGCTGTCTTTGCTGTGTCTGTACCCATTAGCAAGAGTTTACTGACATGCTTTTTCTTGATGATGGCAAATCATTATTGTATATACTAAACATAAAATATATTTATATTTGTGTAAATGAGATGATTTATTCCTTTTGTTTTTAAAGCATAGAAGTGGTCTAAAAATCATGTTGACGATGGCAATGCATGCGATGAGTTAAGTGTCCTTACCTCATGAGCCCTAAGGGTAAACTCTGCCTGTTTCTTCTCCCTTTACTTTCCTGCAGTTTGTTGCCCTCACTCCCACTCACCAGCATTCAGTACAAAAGATATTCTATTTCAGTGGCTAAGGCCATGAAGTGCTCTGCATTATTTCTTTTAACTCAGTTCTGCTGCTTAAGAAGAGAGAGAAAAGCGAACATGATAGACATATAGTATTATAATCATTTGACATGTGCTCATCTTTTCAGTTGTCCATATCCTGAGTGGAGACAATCCTTTTAAGTTTACCAAAGTGTTAATTTACTCTGTGTCACTGTTCTGGTTGCTCTGCACTCATTAATTGCACACATATTCAATACGAGAGCTGATGTACAGTGGCCATCACTCAATAATTGGATTGTTTCACTGCACAGTTGAACATTAGCATACTGATGACAGTGCACTCCGATGTGGTGCAGTATCAGTGGTTTTGGTTTAATTTTACAAATCCAGTCCATCTACGCCCTGTGCATTAAACAATTCTGCATCCTGACAACAAGAAAATGAGAATTTCCCTGCTGCCAGAACATACCCAAAATATCAGCAAACTCTTACGGTCCTGCTTTGCCTTGTGACCCTCCTCTTGTCACAGTAATACATGTCAATGAGGGTGAAGAAAATCACCAGAGGACCGAGCAGAAGTTTGTTCACAAACATCTGCTGCAGCGCGGTCTTCTGTCGTTAGAGATTAATGGCGTGTTAAATAAACTGCTGCTGCTGGAACAATGTCAATGTCAGAGAGAATTTGCTGTCAAGGAAAAGCTACATATGTGCCCAGGTGAATTACCAAGCCATTACTGTATGTGCTTAGCTTGAATGAGATAATTGTCTGCCAGAGAAATGTGCTGTAACCAGAGGTTTACTAACAAACACTTGATCAACAGATCAGCAGTGCTAACGTGGCCGGATGCTTGTATGGAAATATTACAGGGTTTTTTGCTGTGAAATGCTCATTTACTCATGCAATGAAATAACAACATGATCCATCATCTTTTCTATATTTTCTTTTTTTTTTTTTTTTGGTTGATTTTTGCATAACTCGCTGTGCGTCTGTCTGTTGTCTCTGGACTTTTCATCAATTGAGACAATCAATACAGTCAATGAGTCAATAAATACAGTCTGCTACACATCACTGGTTGCTACAGCTATGATGCATTGCTGTGTTAATCCTCCCTGTTCTCTTGCCATGGATGGCTGGATTGGTTCACTCTCTGCAGACCTCTCTGTCACCCTGGGGAGGCCAGTACCAGCAGCTACTTTCACAGAGCAATTGATTCAATCAAAGTAAGCACTACGCTGCCCTTTGTAGCACCGAGCCTGAACACTTACCTCTGAGTCTCACTGTCCCAGAGTCACAACTTCCACTTTGAGGCGTTTCTGTGCAGCCATCCCTTGGTGTTTTCCCAGCAATCTCCTTGCACTCCTGCCTCCCCTCCTTCACCCCCTTCCGCTCTGTTTCCCTCTCTCTCTCTCTCCTCGCACATGTCATCCGTTGAGCCGATGTGGTGCGACGGGAAGCTGTTTCACAAAAGGCGCGGCGCTCCGTATGAAGATAACTGAACTGCAAGCAAGACATTCTAATCACACACGTTTAAGGGAAGACTTTAGCATTATTTATTTATTCACTTTTTTTCTCTTGAGTGTGTATAACCCACCTTCCAAACCAGACAGTCCCTCCTACTCAGTGTAGAGATGCTCAAAGAAATCTACAGAAGGCACCCTACAGTGTTATTAGGACAGATGAGGACTCCATTTCCCGTCTATGAATATGCACTTGTGCTGTCATTTGCATTTCCAGGATCACACGCTTGAGGGAATTCCTCTCCAAAGTAAAAACTTGGATCCACCCTCTCATTAAGAGAAACACGTGCACACCTTTTTCTTTTGTACCTCTTGCTTGTTTAAGGTACAGGCGGAGTGCTGTGATACATCCAGCGAGAGTTGCGATGCATGAAAGACATGCTAAGCCGTCCTTCATGTGTTCCTCCCGATGGGGGTCATGCTGTGTTATGTGGTTCAACAGTGTTTGCGGCATCAAGTGAGGATGATTGTGATGATAAATTAGCATCACCTGCTCATCAAACTGTCACCGCTGTAGTGCGTGTGTTTCAGAAACAAACTACAAATTCATATTTGTCAGTCGTTACCGACAATTTGGTAAAGAGCTGAAGCGCTAATTTGTGGTGTGAAAAAAAAAAGCTACCTGGATTTACCTAGAAATGATTTGCAGTAGCGGTTTCCATGTTTATTTTCTGCTGAAGGGGTATAATCTGTGCACGCTGCAGTGTTGTATTCACTTTTCTGTTATCCATCCATCCATTATCTATACACCGCTTATTCCTCACTAGGGTCGCGGGGGGTGCTGGAGCCTATCCCAGCTGACTCGGGTGAAGGCAGGGGACACCCTAGACAGGTCGCCAGTCTGTCGCAGGGCTACATATATAGACAAACAATCACTCACACATTCACACCTACGGGCAATTTAGAGTAATCAATTAACCTCAGCATATTTTTGGACTGTGGGAGGAAGCCGGAGTACCCGGAGAAAACCCACGCATGCACAGGGAGAACATGCAAACTCCATGCAGAAAGATCCCGGGAAAGCCGGGACGCGAACCAGGGATCTTCTCGCTGCAAGGCGAAAGTGCTAACCACTACGCCACTGTGCAGCCCACTTTTCTGTTATATGAAGTACAATTATATACAACATAATGAAAGGGTACAGCAAAAATGAGCTCAGTTTGAATCCAAAACGAAAAGTGTGGAAACACGAATGTTTGCGAGGATGTAGTCAAGTCTCCATTACAACCAACTAATTGGTTTTTCACTTCATTTGAGTGAATGATTACCCGCTGTGTAAAGAGCCACAATGGTGTCAACTTTTACAACTTTGCACTGCTCCACTCTGAATTAGTTCCTAATGTAGCCTTTTAAATTGCTCCTTTTAATGCCTACTGACATCCACATTTGTAAAAGAAAAAAAAAAAAAAACATACTGATATGTGCTGGTTTAGACATTATCTGTGTATTTGTTCCTTGCTAACATATAGTAAAGGCTTCTCTGCAGCTTTGAATCATTGTAAAACAAATAGCCACGGAATGAAATAAGCTGAAAATGAGATGCAACTGTACACTCTTCCTTCATGCTCATCTTTTTCATCTGCAATGAAATCATTTATCCATACCGCAATTGTATCTGCATGGAAATGTTCCCAAGGTAGCTTACACACTCACTGAATTTAGCTGCTATCCATGCTCCAGAATCTTATTGATTATCAAATTAAGAATTAAGCACAACAATCCCTCTCTCTCTAAAGTCATCCCCTTTTTGTCTATTTTTTCAATATTTTCTATCTTCAGGTGTATGGAAAGGTCCGAAAATGAGGGCAAAACATCTTCTGATTGGACAACCTGTGTAGTAACAGAACATACCAAGAAACAAAGCTAAAACACAAACATCCAGCCCTTTGTTTCTTCAGCAGGAAGCCACATTTCCATCCTAAATGTATTCACGCGTTGCCCTGTTTTGTGGAGGAGAAGTAATCCCAACCCATTTCAGAGTTGAAACTAGGACTGAAGCAATGATTATTACAAAAGTTCATAACAACACAGCTGAAAGAGTTCTTCAATCACACACACTTCCTTTACTTTCAGAGCCACAGTTTCTGCCTCTTCCACAGGCCCGAGACAGTACCAGAGGTAATCACTTCATCTAATGCCGCTTCCTGAAACAGGAAGTTCCTCTTCAACCATCTCAGGAGGGGGAAAGCATCCTCTCATAAATCTTGACTCCAAACCCATTCTCTCCTCTGTGCAGTGACGGGTGATTTTCCATCCCTGCTGCCCCACTGCAGTCTGCCTCCTCTGGCACACCATCTTCTGTGACTTTTTTTGTTGTTTTTTTTACAGTGACTAAGACTTGAGTCATCTTGTGTTCTTGTAAATGCCTAGTCAAGACTTTAAGACTCTGGAATACCTTTTGAAACTTTTCTTTCAGCACTGTTCATAAACCCTGATGTTAATATTGAAGAAAAAGTGACTAAAAAACACACTTTTGATTCCAATCCGCAGAAATACAGATTACTTCTAATTGACTCTTGACACGATGTTCTACTATTTCTACCCTCATTGTGTTGTTTATTATTCATTCAGCTTTCTTCTAACAGCCTCCTCCTAATTAATGAGCTACCGTGTGTTCAGTGCAGGTATTGTGGGATGTGTAAAGGTCCACTTCAGCAAAGATGACTTCAAAAGCAAAAAAAAAAAAAAAAAGAAAGAAAATGACACTCAGCATCAGTGCTCACAGTTATCATCTAATCACCAATTAAACAGTAATCACTGAAAGATAAACATGTTGATAATGTAGACCAATAAATTAGGCATACATAATTAATGTATGTTTAATGAAATTGGCAGAAAATCGCATTGGCTCCCCAAACTGTGCTGTGATAATGTGCAGTAATCCAGTTGCAACTGAATAATATTAACCCAGTAGTTTCCCCCCCCACCCTTCCCCTCCTTCTTTATTAACGTTCACAATAACAACAACAACAACAACAACTCTCTCACTCCCTCAATCTCTCTCTCACTCACGCAGGAGCTGATTCTGCTGTTTGCTTGTTTTGGTGGTGTGGTAGATGTAAATCAATGACCAATGCAAGGCTGTGAAAAGTTGACATGACCCAGAGCAACAACTTTCCATTCTAATCAGAGAGTAATCAAACAGAACCAGGGCCCTGTGCTATGAAGAAAGTTCAACACACCTGAAATATATTTTTGATATCTGGATGCAACAGCTGCAGTCACGCTAAACAGTAGCACGAAGCTGGTTATTAGCTCAGTAAGTCAACCAAGCAAAGAGCCACTCACAAACATGGAGAGATCTACATACGTCACATTAGAAGAGCGAATTATAATAGAGATTAAAAACCGTAATACAACCTATAAGCAATACAGCTGTCTGGTTATGCCGCTGCAGCCAAAGCGGGAACAATGTTGGCAAAGAATTTCAAGCTCTCTGAGCAATAAGCTGTCAATATTTCACGCATGACCTGACAAGAATTTCAACTGTGTATGAGTTGCTTAGATGTAGAATTTTTTTCTTTCTTTTTTTATTCAAGATTTAGTTTAATTATCATTATGCAATATCAGAATGTATAATGGAATTACAGATGCAGTCCCTTTATGCTACTCACAAAAAATACTAATTATTTAAAGAATTTAAAAAAATCAAGAAGCTCAGTAAAAGTTAAATTATTTTCATGGTGATGTGGAAGATTAATTGTACAGTCTGACATTCAGTTTCATTTATATGGCATGAAAGGCAATTTTAGATTTTTTCTTTCAGCTGCAACCCTGGTGATGTAAAATAGACTCAGGAGCAAGTAAAGAACAAATTTAAAATCAGAATTAAAATCGGTACATGCTGTAAATCTTATGAAGTCAACAAGTACAAGTATACAGTACTTTTGTCTGTGGCAATCTTTAGTCAGTTTTAGGACTGTGTTGCTATAAAAACGGCAATAGAACATTTAAGTGGCTTTGAAATTAGTTTGGTAAGAAGTGAACCACTTTCATAGTCATAAATAACAAAAACAAACCCAAGTCCTGCTTTGTACTTCAGGCTTTAGGTGACTCCAGTTAACAGGCTAATAGGTTAGACAATCACCAACACACCATCATAATTTAAAGAGGCACGTTGCCTATAACTTAAAGCATTTTTTTTCAATGAAGATAACATTAAATGAATCAGAAATACAGTCCAGACATTGTGAATGTGGTAAATGACTATTCTAGATGGAAACAGCTGATTTTTAATGGAATATCTACATAGGGTTCCAGAGGCCCATTTCCAACCATCACTCCTGTGTTCTAATGCTACATTGTGTTAGCTAATGGTGTTGAAAAGGCTAACTGATGATTAGAAAACCGTTGTGCAATTATGCTAGCACATGAATAAAAGTGTGAGTTTTCATGGAAAACATGAAATTTTGAACAGTAGCGTAGATATATATGCATGTTTTTCCTCCTCATTTCAAACAAATGGCTGACAAATCCAGTAGAAACCCTTAGTAAAGTGTTGTGTCACCATATACAACAACAGCTTAAACGTTCCTTGGTATTTCATCGAATTGCTCGATCTCTACTGGGGGGATAAAACACCATTTTTGTAAAAGACATTCCCTCATTCTGTGTTTTGATGATGATACTGGAGGGCACTGTCTAACACATTAGTCCAAAGTCTCACATAGGTGTTAAGTTAGTTTGAGATCTGATGACTCTTAAGGTCATCGGACATGAGTCATCATTTTCATCAAAGCATTCAGTGTCCCCTCGTGCTCGATGGATGGGGCCACTGTCATCCCGGGCGGATCAAAATGCTTCATCTTAGGATAAAGGTGACCACTCAAAACAACTTTGTATTGATCTGGAGTGAGTTTGCCCTCTAAGGGGACAGGAGGATCCGACCCATGCCAACAAAATGCCACAGCAAAACAGAGCCATCAAATCCCCTGAATGTCGAGGTCAAGGGTTCAGGTATTTCTTTTGACTTTACTCAACGTTTTTTTTCTTAACATAATGACTTATCTAAAACACAAGGATTTTTTCAATATGCCTCCTTGAAATCATAAGACACCTACATTCTAGCAAATTTTTGATGATATTTCTTATCAATTGGCTGCGTAGGTTCGTCAAGTTTATTGTGTTTTTCATCGTCATATGACTTGGACATGCACACAATATGCCAAGTATGCTGAGACTGAACGAAAGCATAAACAGAAAAATAAAAATCTGACATTTCATGTTGACTCTGGAAGGAAAAAAAACATTTCAAGTCCCAAGGTGCTCAGTTGTGATCCTTCAGGGCTGGTGTCCTGCATGTGTTTGATCCTCCCTGACAGTTAATAAGCCATACCTGGTCTGCATCTACTTGGCAGCAAGTGTGGCACCTTAACTACTAAGGAGGATCAAAGGCCTGAAGGACACCGACGCCCCAGAAGCAGAAGAGAGCATCTAGGCTCCAGGCCAAAACAAGGGATCCTGTTGAAGCCCGGCACTCCACTGGCACAAAAGCTCCTCTGAGGTGGTCCTCTGTCACCTGGAGTGGAAGGTGTTTACTCAGAAGCACAAACAACAGTGTCTGATTTCTCAAAGTCTTGAGAAAATATCTGTGTGTGTTGTTTATGCCATTTCCAATCATATATTACATCACATACGTATTGATTTTCATTCTGATCATGATGAGTCCTCAGCAGGCAGTATGAGTAGGCCTGAGGCAACACTTGGAATCAGTCGGACTCTTATGCAGAAGCCAAGACTTGGTGCTAATGAATATAGAGAGTGCAGTGTTGGCTGAAGGACAGTGATGTATCTATGAGCTCTGGTGGAAAATCCAAGCTGGAGGACCGACAGGCACATATCAGTGTCATAAAATAGTGTTTTTCTATCATTTGTTATTTAAAAAAAAAAAAAAAGAGCCCAAATACAGCATTAACTGTGTGATCCGTGTGCTCATAAGCACTGAAGGGGTTCTATGATCAGTGGCATGAATGTTGGTTCCTTCCTAAGTGTGTCGAAATGACTGATGGTGAAAACATTTGCGGTCTGTCATGACAAAATGAGAACATTTCCTTTAAGAAATTGGGATCTCTGCAGACAGCTGCTGAATGCTAAGGGAAAAAAGGGACAGACATTTGCATAACTGGAGTCACTTAGAGTTGCAAAAAAACAACAAAACAAGTCAACCAAACGTTATATTAGTGTAGGGTTTCAATAGTAACAGTTTGCCAGTTTATTGACATTTCAGTATAATTATGTTTGTGTCGAGGGCTGCACAGTGGCTTGGTGGTTAGCACTTGCGCCCTGCAGCTAGAAAATCCCCAGGCTTTCCCAGGTTCCTTCTGCATGGAGTTTGCAATGTCTCCCTGTGCATGCGTGGGTTTTCTCCGGGTACTCCGGCTTCTTCCCACAGTAGAAAAATATGCTGAGGTTAGTTAGTGACTCCAAATTGTCCGTAGTTGTGAATGTGAGAGTGATTGTTTGTCTGTATATGTAGCCCTGCGACTGGTGACCAGTAGAGGTGTTCCCTGCCTTCACCTAAGTCAGCTGGTATAGACTCCAGCCTCCCGTGATCCTAATGAGGATTAAGCGGATGCTTAAGTATGAAAGGTTTAGAACGGTTAATGAAGCCAAGCTAGCTATTAATTTTGATAGAAGAGGCTGGGTTAAGGGTTTTTTTTTTATAATTGTGAATGTTTATTGCACATTCATCTAGAGGAGAAATAATATTGTTGGAAATATTGGCTAAAAATGGTGCAAAACAAGTGTAAATTTGCACCTCCTAAAAAGGACAACAGGTTGTCTCATTACACTAATGCATTTGTTCAGCATTAGCATAAGTACATTCAATATTTCCCAAAAAATGACACGCTTGTTCCAAAAAAACGACAGATCCGCTGAGGCAAATGAGAAAACTGAGATACAAACAGTGTCATAAATGCACTTTTGAAAATGCCTCGCTGAGAGCCTTGTCACCTCCTGACACATGAGCTTATCTTTTTTCCCTCAAAAGGTGTGTATTATAGCATGAGACTCACTTTTTTCTTTCTCTCTGTTTGCTCCCCATCTCGCAGCATCGCCACAGCTCAGCTGCTGCTCAGCGCCTGAACTGTGTTACATCATTTACATAAATACACAGGGCACAAAAGAGAGATGCTGTAAAGGCCGGAGGAACCAGCGGCTTTAGACTACGGTGTCGATCTCTGCCTTCATACATCAAACCCCACTACAACTGTATGATGACTTACAGCGATGATATATTAACACTAGTAAAAGTCAATTACAGGGCTTAATTTGTTTAATTGTCTGATTATAGAAAGAGGAAGGTAATCAGCTGTCCCTTTTGCAAGTATTAAGTTTAGATTTATAATCTTGTGGAAACTCCACCTACTGGCTGCAGCTAATGTGAAATTTCAGATTCAATTCGACTGCTTAACTTTGAAGTGCTGTTCAAATGAAGAACTGATACATGAATCAACCCATCTCTAGAGTCTACTCCAAGTACTGTCTGACTCCCTGCCAATTAATAACCCGGTACAATTTTCTGCAGAGACATTATTTCACGCATATGAATCACTAGTGATGACGGTGGGGCCTGCTGATAGCAAGACTGCACAAAACAGGCTGGTGCACGAAAAACCTTGACTCTCCTCGACAAGAATAACGGTACAACTTTCACATTGTTGGAAGAATTACCAACGTCTCTCAGTCATGCGACATTTAAAGCTAAACACATCATTTTTCTGAGGTTGGTTTAACATTTTTGTGTGGAAAGCATATCATTCTATTCTATGAAGGACATTCGTTCTAGTTCTTTCTACGGCTGCGACCTCCAACATTGAGGATCGCTCAGCGTGGGCCATCTGGTCAAGGGCTCCACCAACAGACACATTATTTTTCAAATCAATACCTCCGCATCCCAGAAAAGTACGGCTTTGAAAGAAAGACTAATTTCATTATCAATCCATGCAGGTAATGATCTCATTAATTCACTGTTGATTCATTTTCAGCTGAGTGGATATTAACCTTTTGCCAGTAATCATTAATTTTCTGTGGGAGAGGTGTGGTATGTTGTGATTGGAGCTACATAAACAAAACAATTAATAGGCTCCCGACATTAGAGGTCCTTCATGATGTCCAGCTGACTTCTTACACTCAAATGATCGATTTATTGATCCCGCCACGTCTCATCCACCGGAACGGCTAATCTCTCACCTCACACGGGGTAAGTTTTGCCCCAGAAGTGACAGGGGGGATTATTTGTGCTGTTTTGTGTAGCCATGTGTGCATTTTGAGGACAATTATCATGCTCTGAATACCCATAACTTTGTAGTTAGGGATTACTGTGTAGCACCTGGTCACCGCATCCCACTTTGCCTCAAAGTAAAATGCGCTGAGGGCATTAGCATTAACCATTTAAAGGATCTTGAGCTCCTGTTATTTTGGAAACATCTTTCATGCTTCGACCACCCGAGCAAAAGTTTAGAAGGGGAATCAGGATTTTAGTGGACTAAGCTATCTATCACAAGCTACCTTTTGGGATATTTATTCTTTAAAGTTTCACATCACAGGCAGGTTTTCTCCTCAGAAGCTGCCACTGGATCTTTTCTTTGAGCTGTTGTGACTTAATCATTTAATAAAGATTCATTAGTTTTAAAATTGCATCCAGGTTCTGTCAAACTGGGCCATTATTGAAGCTCACAGTCACTGCAGCTGTGCGTGCAACTACCTTGAAAGTGACAAATGAGGTGCAAGGCATAGAGATTGCAGTTTCCACTCAAGCGGCTTGGATAAAATTCTCCAAAAAATGTTCATGAAGCAGTTGAGTTTGAGCTCAGGTGGTGCACTTGCTACCCTGTCTGCACCTCCCACATGACTTCAGGTTTTTTTCAGTTCCCGCCCACAATCATCCAATTAGCCAATACTAACCATCCACACAGCCCACACAGTTTGAAAAGCTACCACCAGAAAGTTTTTTTTTTTTTAGCTGTGCATGTGTCAGAGAAGCAGGTGTGTCGGTCAGTGGAGCAAAAGGAGCTTTTACCACGGAATCTGATCATGTGTAAAGTCCGTGTTATTGTAGCCGCTCAGGATCCAAAAGGAGATTCTTTTGCAGCTGGTGTCTGGAACAGGAGCATCAATTGGATTGAGTATTTCTTTGCTGGAGTTAACCAGGAATTGCCAGCCTACACTACAGTTCCAACTTTTAACTGTCTGACTGACTGATCCACGATACTGTGAGTACCTGGTGTAAATATTGTCCATATTGTCACTGTCTGGTTTGTTGCATTGCACTGAGAAGCTGTTTGTTCAGTGTGTGATTTTCTGGTTGTGGTTTACTGAAGGTTCACAGTAAAATCTGAAGCGGAGTTTTTGGGGTTAGTATTTGAGTTGTGATTGGAACAGGACTGAACTGAACTTTGTGGAAAACCGAGATGGATTGAATTTGGAACATAAAATGTGGACCCCAACCCATTCACATTGTTTTGCTGGTTTGTGTCCTGAATGCTGAAATAAGTTGTGATCTGTCTTTCTCTTTGGACATAGCTGTTTTGTTTCTTTGGGCTGCTTACTTATTGTTTTGCATGGTTTGACAAAACTATTTAGTGGTATTCTTTCCTTATTTGTCCAATTTGACTCTGACTGGCACACCAGATTATTATTTTTTTTATGAAAACCTGATACATCAAAGTAGCACCCCAGATTTTTAGATCCGCTAAACCCTGGATTTTATTGCAACAATAGAAATACATACTTGCCACCCTCTTCAGCTTTGTACTGTGAAAATGTCCTCAGCAGAGGATGGAACTGTGTTACATCAGTTGGAGGATTTAGAGGATTTTCCTGAACTCAATGTCCTTTCACTAGACCCAAACATTGGGAGTGGAGTGCAACAAATCCACCAAACTCTGCCAGCTGCTCTAAAAACTACAACCTACTCTTTATTGGACACAAACTTGTGTTTGGATTCATGTATCTCTACCACTCACTTAAATGAATAATGCATCTCAAGATAGAGCAGCTGATCAGTCTGCAAGTACATCTGTAAGGACGACTTGGAATAATGATACTGACACTAACCGTTCACTTAAAACAGCTTTGGAGGAGAAATTTCACACACTCATGGAGACACATGAGTGTGTGACGCATTCTTCTAAAGAATCAATTTGTGTGTGACACATCATCATGCAGAAAAATTATAGAATATCAAGAGTTCATGCCCCCAGTTATGCAGTCAGTTGTATACTGATGCATGGGAACTGTCTCATAGTATGGGTTCAATGTCCCAGGAAGGTGCAACTATGAAAACAAACCCCCAACAGATGTGTGCAACAGTGTATATATGCTGAATAATTCCACTTTCTCTAATTTGGTTTTCATTTATTGCTGTTGGCCCGGTAGCGCTCTCTCTGTAGCTATAGTGTGTAACTGGCGTCGGTGCCGTACTGTCAGTTCCTGAGAGGTGAGCACAGCCTGGGATCATAAATGGTTCTTTTCTTGATGTCCTTTTGTATATTCTATGAGTGTATGTCCACTATGATCTATTCTGATGTTCATCAGAGTGTGTTGACATATATTTTGAGCAGAGTTCCCTGGTCACTGACATACCAAACTGCTTTTTGACACTCTTAAACATCTTCTCAACATGTAGAGAAATGGTTGTATACTAGCCCAAATCAAGACATTTTCTTTAACCTAACCACATAGTTCGGTGCGTAAATGAGTAAATCCTGGATTGGAGTCTAGGAATAATGGTTCCCTTGGAAATGCAACCTCTGTTTTTTTGGGAAAAAATCCAGCTGCTGATTTATACCTTCATCCTTCTTTGATAGATTTTGGAAGCCTTTCCTACCATGCACAGATGAGACAATATGCTTCTTGCAAAACGTTATTGTGGATATTGTTTAGTTATATAGGAATGCAGTTCTGAGGAGATAGGGTTGGTGCTTGTGATCCAAACTCCATTTGAATTTCAGATATTACACTACACTACTTAAAGCTGTCAGTTGCAGGTCCTTTTTTTAATGCTCCTCACATGTGCCACATTTCAGCTTTGGGCTTCCACATTAGAATATCTGTCTCTTTCATTTTTACTGGCTCCTGTGACAGGCAGCTGCAACAGCAGTCCAGTAAATCCTGCACCAAACAGGGAGATTTACAGAAACAAGACAACTGCAAGAAGAAGTGCATAAACGGAATGTGTTCAGAATACTAAGGCCTGGTGTCTTGCTGTAAATTTTAGAAGTATTGGCAAATGCGATGTACTGTTTTAATGTGTAAGAGAGAAGTTTTCCACTAAATAATTTTATTGAATTTTATAGAGAGGAGCCAGATGAGGTGGCTCGGGCATCTAATTAGGATGCCCCCCGGACGCCTCCCCGGTGAGGTGTTTAGGGCACGTCCCACTGGGAGGAGGCCCCGGGGAAGACCCAGGACACGCTGGAGAGACTATGTCTCCCAGCTGGCCTGGGAACGCCTTGGGGTCCCCCGGGAGGAGCTAGATGATGTGGCCGGGGAGAGGGAGGTCTGGGCTTCCCTCCTAAAGCTGCTGCCCCCGCGACCCGACCCGGACCAGCGGTAGAAGATGGATGGATGGATGGATATTCGTGGCATAAATTGTTTAAAACTGTGAAAAGTTTGGAGACTATGAAAAAACACTCCCTGCTTTATTCCCTGACTTTAAATCAAAGTAGAGTTTATAGCTTAAAGAAATCTGATCACAGTGTTTGGGTGGAAGAAGAATACACTGCGTAGGTAGAAGAAAGGAGCAAGTGTGTCGCTTTACAGCGAGAATTAAGAGAGGCAGAAACTTTCACACTTCAGGGAATCAACACCCAGTGGCCCATTGTCTGGCACTAATGAGGGTATTTTGTGTGGGACAAAGTGTAAAAAGTGTGTGCATTCATCTTCCAAATAGATTTTCTTGAGATGAAAAAAACACGCTTTTCTCACAGAAAATGAAAGGAAAAATAATGATATTATAGAAATATAGAGCAAATTAATGCACACTGTGTCGAATATATCTTAAATTCAAACAGGAGTGTGTCTGAATTTTTATATGGGCATTTCAGTGTAGGTATTGTACCCTGCAGTTATTTGAAAACCTAATATACTGCATAAATAACATGACATATGGACAGAGGACAAGTGGAGCTGCACTGTAGGGGGTAAATTGCTGAGAAAAAAATACAGTCCTAGCGGATTGGCACTTATAAAATACAAATGACAAATAAATACATGTCGATATTGTTTCCCTCGTATTAATACTAACTCCAGTCAAAGCTGGAGAGGCGAGCTGACAGCTTAATTTTTTTTTTTAAAGTTATTTTTTTGGCCTTTTTGTCAGCTTTTTATTAGATAGGCGCAGTGAGAGAGAGACAGGAAACAGGGGAGAAGAGTCGGGGGAAGACATGCAGCAAAGGGCCGCGAGCGGGAATCGAACCCGGGCCAGCTGCGTCGGGGACCAGCCCCTGTACATGGGTCGCTCGCCCAACGCGTTGAGCTATACGGGCGCCCTCAGCTTAATTTTTTCATCACTTTTGATATCTCCCTTTTCCATCTGGTTTTGACAAGAGTTTACATTTTTCATCAACATAAATTTATCTCCTAATTGTTACTAAATGATGAACTGTCTACTTCTGCACCGGCACCTACCTCTGTCAGCCTGGAGATACAGTTTGAAGGCGCATTCTTGACCTCACAAGTGACGGATATAAATCTTGGGCTGCGGAATAGTGTCTGAATGCAAATAAGATCAGAATCATAGCTCGAGGTCCCGTAAGATCCAGAAACTCCACAAACAGTATGATGCGTAGAATTCCTTACATCAAATTGTTGCAGTTGAGGCTCAGTTTCACTTTAAAGATTTAGTTTGTCTTCTTAAATTCAAAGTGCCAGTGGATTGGTTAAATCCATACTTTCTATTCCACTCACACACTGGTCTTAAAATTTAAATTTGTCTGAAGACTTGATGAACACCACAGCCTGCATCTCCTAACATTTGTATTGTATACAGGCCTTGTTTTATTTAAGTGGCATTGGTCCACTAATGTTTTAATATCTTATCGAGCAAACAGACTTCTCAGGGAAGCTGTTTTTCTAGTGTATCATGAAGACTTTCATTGCTTGCACATGTAATTTATCATTTATTTTAGACAATTTAGAAATGAAGAAAAACTCTCTTTGCTCACATTATTTTGTTTCTATTGCCACAATGACACTTTGGATTATACATTAATTCATCCTGCTTTCTTTAACCCACTCTCAAACACATTGGAGTACCAGTTTATTAGGCAAAACCTGCTAAAAATGTGATAGCATTCCACAAATATTGCACATTTATTGTTGTTATTTTTTGATTAAACTACACCCACTTTGAATGTGGCACATTGTGGTGCTGCTGAATTGTATTGCACTAGAGCAACATGCATTTCTATTATTTTGTCCACTTCCCTGAGAGTAGGGAGGATGTGTTTAATGCCAGAGAAATGAATTTCTCGCTCAGTACGTAGGTCTCAACCCTTAACCTGCAGGCAAAAGTAGAAAAGTAGTAGTAAAGGTAGTTTTTATGTAAAAAATACAAACTAAAACGATGTCATTGAACAAAAAGTGCATGTACTGTAGGTGATGTTTCCATTATCTTTATGACATTTTTGGCCTTTACTTTTACTTGTTTTCATCCTCCTTCTTTCAGCTCTCTTCATCATTATGCCCCCTTTCACTTAATTTCGGGGTTTTCAGTTGATGCCGTCAGATTTCCGTTAAAGAAATGCACTTTAAGTAAATAACGCGATTGTTTCCATTGGACCAACGTGGGGCAAACGCCGGCTCTGATTTAATCTTTTAGTGGGTGGCAACATGTCAATATGTTTGTTCACTGGACTGAGTCTGTTGCAACCACTGCATGCCGATGCTGACACTGCATAAATGATGCAGGACTCAAAGTCTTGTCAGGTTTTTGCCTCGAGCAATCCAGCGCCTAAGCAAAACACTGTAGTCCAGTGGAAAAGTGAAAAAGATGGCAAGTCCATGAAAATAGCAGTAGTCTCTTAGAGATAAGCATTCTTGGCTTTGTGAAAAACATGCTTGTTTATATTAAATGCCTTATTTAGGGTGCAGTTTTCACTATGCCGAATCATAAAAGCATCACTGTAGCATAGAAGAAAATGCTGACTGAATGGCTGTAAGGGAAATACTACGGCGTACAAACACAAGACACATATGTAGACAAAACAATATGAAATATCAAGCAGTTCTGCATGTGTGTGTGTGTGTCCATGTGTGTTTCTTAGATGCGTCCGTTTGGGAATAAGCTTTGAACAGGTTTAGTGTAATGAACCTTCTTGGGATTACACAGCAGCAAGCAGGTATTCCCGCTCTGCTATCCGTGCTGCAAAACAACAAGCAATATGTTGATGTTTTCAACAAATAAGAACATCTCCTGTTTGCTGGAAACGCCAATTTGTGTATTTTTCAGCAGAGAGTGGCTCTCAAAGACCATGTTCATAATCACACAGAAAAAAGTGGATTCCCAGAGATGCACACAGACTGTACAAACGTATTGATTAGGCTTCTTCTAGAGAGAAGCCTTGCACAGGTAAAAGCAACTGAGAAAGTTTGCAGGTTTAAAGTTAAATCTTTTTTTTCTTAACAAAAGCCCTTAAATTGAAGCAGAATAACCTCTGTTCCTGAAAACTGTTTGGACACTACCTTCATTTGAATAGTGAGAAGAAAAAATAAAAAAGAGGCTTATCATTTAATTGAATAGGAAATTGACAGCAGCGGAAATCACAGCTGATAGTAAGATGTGGACACAAAATAACTGCGTCCCATAAGGGTCTAATGGAAAGACAGTGCAGGTGGGGGGGATGAAATTGAGTTGTGTTGATCCAGAGCTGCTGGAAATTCCACAAAAGCAGATTTTGCAATACGTGGATGACTGGAGTGTGGAGCACTACAGTATGTGCGACTCCCAATTATATTTTGCATGCATAGCTTTCAATGTCGGCCCCATTGATCTGTTTCAGGAGGAGGGAATTTGCTATGCATAGGCAACTGGGCTAAAAATCCTCATTCTGAGCATAAACACCCTCTGTTGTTTCCATGGTATGCAAACAGGATATACAGCAAGAGGGAACCTGCCCCTAAAATGAGACGAAATTCATTTAGACGAAGCCAGTCTGCAGTGAGCTGAATATAGCTCAGTGCGATGAGTGGATGTCCAAAGGCATTTACAGTGTTGTGACTTGACTCAAATGGAAGCCTGAGGCCATGCACAGACAAACTAAAACATTTTCAAAACCATTTCGTCTCCTTAAAAAGTAAAGACCCTTCAGCATCACACCTTTAAATGGGTTTTATTTTCTGACATATTTTTTTGGAAAGTAGCATAACTAAATGACGGTTATATTATGAGTTTGCACCAAAAAAAGCATGTTTTCACCCTATGGGAAATGCTTGATAATTAAACTGCAATAATAGCTTCCCATGTCATGATGCAGGAATTAATAATAAGTAACTTTGTGGCACCACAGGAGAAACAAACACACCTCCCCAAACACAACACCGAGCCAGCACACAGCCTTTCACCTTTCTATTTTAACCCTGACTCACAGGACGGAGCTTCTAATTTTGAAGTGTTTGATTTGGCTCAGGATCAAACCCCATGAATCCTCCTTCGGCGCACACATCCACATCATGGCCCTGCATATTTTTGTCATCGCGGTTAATATTTAGTGTCAGTGCTTGTTCATGCAGAAATTATCTCATGTTAACTTCTTTGCATGTAAAATATAAAAACACTCACACTGTGTTAACCTTCAGATGTGAAAGCTGAGGAGTGAACACGAGGAGACTTTTTCATTTTTTCCTCAAATAATCAGAGGTTTTTCAGAGGTTAACACATATATCCCCTTATTGCAACAGGGAAATCTTGACTTCTTGTTAATGCTAAAAAAAGAGAATCTATTTTTAATACTGCTGTGGGCTATTATAATCATGTGTATACATCTAGATAAGCCTAGCTAAGATTAAAAAAAAAAAAAGACAAATAATGCCCCTAGGGTTAAAGAGGTCAAAAAAATCAAGAGAAAAAACATAAATATTTCCATGCACAAGAGAACGACTGAACAATTATGAAATGGAATGTAATGAAAATGTATGAAAAGCACCTGATGTCTGTTTAATAAATATGATCTAAAATGCTAAATTATCTGCCAACTACTTCAAATCGCAGTGGATTTTGACTGCAATGATATTCAGTTCTCAGAAAATCTGCAAAAGTAGTCAGAAATGAGTACATTCTACAATAAAAGAAGAGGCGATTGCATATTGTTCATTAATTAATGTCTCAGATGCATTTTCTGAATGCATTAGCATAACATCTTGGTGTCCCTGATAAACACTGATGTTCGCAGTGGAAGTGTGAATCAGTGTACATGGATGTTTAAATGTTTAATTTTGTCCGGGAGCTTAAATCAAACAGTCCCTCTGTTGTTTATGAGGCTTAGAGAGACAAGTGCAGAGCAGTTTCCAAGATTCGTAGAATAAACTGTCCTGTGCATACAAGAATATGTTTATACTGTTGCTGCTACAAAATCATATTTTATCTCAAGGCTGAGGTCTTATCTACAACAAATCAAGGTTATTCCGAGCGGCAGAGGATAACTCATCATCTAATTTCTGTGGAAGAAGTGTTCGCTCTTTCAATGACAAAACATCAACTCTCCCCCGGCTGTGGTGCGCTATAGATGACGAGGTCAAAAGGAGATGGCAGAGGAGTCTTAATTAAAAGTCACTGGTGATACGACCCAAATTCAGCCTGTCCAGTCATTTCTTTACTGACAAAGAATCATTACATTAGATGTCAGAGCGGATCAATATTCTGACAGGGTGAGGTACCCTCATTCCCATCTCTCTCGGCAAACCTGTGCATTGACTGCAAACCTTAAGCAACAAGAAGGATGAGGTCAAAGATTTGTTCAAATCAGCACCTCCATCCCCACAGCTAAGACAGGGGGAATCACTCTTCGTTTGTTGAGGCAGACTGTACCAGCGAGGCATCATTAAATTCCTTCTCACTGCTTATTGTGCATAATTCATATTCAGACGTTGAAATATAAATGTTGCTGTTTTGCAGAAACTCTGCTAGACCGAGGCACAAGATGAGGGCCAGAATCAAACCCCAAGTGGGAATTCAGGTTCAAGGAAAAACGTATGGTGAGGACTCCTTTGGACGGTTCCACATTGCCTGCAGCAAAATCAATTTTGAATGTTATTCTGAGACACACAGGGAACAGGCAAACAAAGTTGGTCATTTAATTGCCTGCAATGTGAAATATTTTCTAATTTGGTTTATACATTGCACAATATGTCATGTAGGTGATAATGCCATGCAGAACTAAGATATTTCTACATAAAAATGCTCTGAAGAGAGTGTGTAATGTGTTATTGTCATTTTCTCATTGATTGGACTAGCTGTTAAGCAGTCTGAACACATGCTGTTTGCACAAACAAGCTTTGGGTCTATTGTCTATAATAATTTGCATCAAATTCTTGTTTTCTTTAGTCATGTGAAGTATATATTACCAAAAGGAATTGAAAAATAATAACATAATTTAACATTAAAAAGACTTTTACCGCAGAAGTTTAGAAAGTTGTGTAAAACTGCTTATTGGTCATCCAACGAGATGGAAAAAGCAGCACGGTATAAACAAGAAAAGCACTCCGAGAGTGCAGTACTCCGCCAAGGCTGCTCAGTCGTTGTATCATTTCCAACTGCTGAAAACTTGAAATTTGTGGCAGAAATCACAGCACCATAGAACATGGCCATCTAACATAGATGTACCCACAAACAAAATGACCTTACAGCATGTGTTATGCATATGTACATTATGTACAGATACCGAATTGCTTGACCTAAATATGTAGCGGAATTGATGGGACTTGGAAACGCCCCCACAGTTTAATTAATTATTCCCTGTATCATTTCTGATGGATAAGTCCCGATAAGTCCACAGCGGCCGATTTGTAGTAGGATCATTATCATGTGATCGTCAGCAGGCAGCTGACATAGAGTTCACGTGTGTTGTAGTTACAGTGCCGCTATCTCCTAATGATACAGAAATGTTTAAAAAAATCATGGATCCAGACTATAGCCCGCATCACTGCCAAAATCTAATCACTTGGTCTAATCTGAGTCGTTTCTGACCTTCCCTGAAAATTTCATCCAAGTCCGTTGCTTCATTTTTGGGTGATGTTGTTAACAGACAGACAGATGGACAGACAAATGTACACCGATCATCACATAACTCTGCTATTCCTTGGTGGAGTAATTAGAATTTTGTCAAAAGTTCTAAAACGCAAATCTCTATGAAAACAAATGTGTATCCTGATAGACTGCAGGTGAAGGACAAATGCTGATTCATCTATCACATCACACCATCCCAAAAAATTAATATTCAGCTAAACCTTGGATTAGTTTTTGCATAAACTACTTTTATATATAACATAGTTTTCGGTTGTTTTTTTTTTCATTGCATCTGTGAAATTTGATTATGTTTAAGGGAAAAAGTGTGATTTTGCTGAATAAAATGCACTTAAGGATGCTCTTGTCAACATTTTCTGGCAGTTGTGTAATGTGAAATGTGCCGCTTTTAGTGAAAAATCCACAACTGCATTTAATATCATTCAGTTCGTTATTTTGGTTCGTGACATTTTTCCACGTGTATCTGGCAGTTGATCTCAGTGAAAAACATACTGCTAGTACTCCTACACTACAAAACTACCTTGCAGCCACTTCAGGGGACACAGTTGGTAATCAGCTGGTGAACATAGCAAACTATTGAGCAGCTAAAAGGCTGGATTTTTTTTTTTTTTAAAGACTTTTTGTTTTAGATAGTAAGCAAGAGAAGTAAAATGAGAGTAAATACTGGACATCTGGTGGGCAGAGACATGACTCAAAATCAATGCTTTTGTTTTTCTGTCTCCACTGGATGTGTAAATTGTCTAATGTTTGTTCACTGTTTCAGCATAGGTTTTGGCAGCCCTGTCTCCCATATGTTTTTACATAACACTGCAATCTCAATTTTATTTTGATGTTTGCTTGTGACACATCACAAATCAAATCAACATATTTTTAGTTTATTGCTTCACTATTGCTAATTTCTATTCAGCCAGTCATATATTAGGTGAGGTGGGACTCACCCTGACCCTAGATAATCAAGATAATAATGGAAAAACATGCTGTAAAAGGGTTGTAACCCTGAATTTAACCCAAAGGGTGCCATTTTGCTAAACCTAACTGAGCAGTTTTGGTGCCTAAACTTAACCAAACCCAAACAAGTAGTTATTGTTGTGAAATTGTGAATCAAAAAATGACATTTACCTAAACCTAACCACACAATTCTGGTGCCTAAACCTAACCAAACAGCGAGTGAAACCAAAACCCAAATCTAATAATAATGCCACCACCTTACCTCAATACGCAGACTTGTGTGGCTCCTTTAAATTAGAAGCTTTTCGTATTACATGAGAACGTTAACTTTCAGAGAGAAAATGTTGCTTTCTAAAATGAATGAGTTGTATAGGGATGTAATTTTTGGGAGACAAAGTTGATTTTGGAAGTGATGTCAGTGTTTGTAACTTCTCCCAATGGCACAAAAAAATCTTACAGTGTAAGTGTAAAGTTAGACAACTATTGGAAAATACTTGGTTAAGGTTACCTGGGTACATCTTAAGACTTGTCTTAAAATTTGTCAGTCTTGATGTATAGACTAATAATTGTAGTATTGATTAATAATGAACTAATATGTCAATAATTCCTTGTGATTCTTTGTTTGAATATAAGTATAGAGGAAATGTCACAATGGCATTGTTATATCTTGCATACAGTCCACTGTATGTCACATTATGTCTGTTTTCTTACCTTGAACCCTTGATCTCACTTCTTTACCTTGTATATCTACCTCTATGTAATGTGTCACTTTTCCTTGAAGCTTGTCTGGCTGCTGTGTACTTTGTTCGCTGCAGGAATCACCAGTTAGACCAACACAGTGTGGATGTATTCTTGTATTATTCACGAGAATCCAGCTCCCCCAGCTTTGCTCGCTTTTAGGTGAGCCGCTCCTCTTGGGCGCTGATCCCTACAGAGTGATTCACGGTCCCGTCGCTCTCCGACATCCCACCAAATCCTTCCGAGTTGGCCTGCTTTTCAGCCCTCGGAGACATTATCAGTCAACGAGCGTCGCGTTCACCATCAAGCGCGAAGCATCATTTACGGAAACATTACATTTTCCAGCTGTTGCTGCTCCCCTGTACCAAAATGAAAAACTTCCAAGAATGAAGTGCCACCTGCACCCACAATAATGGACTGGAATTGTATCTTCTCGGTGTACTGTGAACAAAAGATTTTGGAGATTTGTTTTATCACACAGCAATATTGGACAAGCCTTCATGCGCTTGCGGTATTAGATTGTAGAGATTTACTGGGCGTTTTTGTGCGTTGAGAAAAAAAGAGAGCGGTCACTTAACGGTGACCTTGAGAGCAGGTTACTTTCTGGCACAGTATTAATGATGGGAGTGCAGGTTGGTGTAGTTGATCCTATCTATGGCGCTCATTCATTTTACCTTTCCTGTCACAACACTGTGTGGAGAATGCATGTAATGAATAATATACCAGAACACTAACAGCAGGGTAATTACAGGATAATGAATGCACCTGCATTTTGCCTACAATGTCGGGGGGGGAAAAAAGAAAAAAAATGACTTGCAATATGCTGGAAATCACTGCTGCTCATCCCAGGGGTGTACTCACTCACACTATGGGAAACTGATAGAGGGAGGCGTCATAGAGCACTGAGCAGTTTGTGTTTTAATGGATTCATCTGGGCAGTTGTCAGTCAAAACGGCATTTTTCATCATGCCGCCACGCCACTGTTATTTGCTGTAATGTATTGGTCGAGTGAACATTTTTCAGCTTAAAGAAATCCATTTGTGTATCGCAGCATTTAGGTATTGATGAATAGATTGACTAAGGGTGAGCAGAAGTCATACAGCAGGGACCCACAGCAATACAAGCAGGATTGGTACAGTAAAACCATATCGACAAAGATATTTAATTTTATTTAAATGCTGTGTCCTTTGGATTTCCAGGTCACTGACTTAATAGATGTCTTAAATCCATACATCACTGCTCTTATGTCCAACATAAACATACTGCTAGGTTTCACTAATTCACTGTGCAGTAAATGCACCTCTTGGAATCATGTTGGGTCTTCTCACATAAATACATTTATCATTATTTTGTCAAGATTTAAGAGACTTTTTATTTGTGATATGCTCATACTGTATGGGCAGTGGAATGCAATCATGGTATGGAATCTGTGATGTTTACATGTGCTCATGTAGTTTTTCTCACATCTTTGCAACTGAGAATTGTATATTTTACATGTTTTCTTTATAGCTGATGATAATAAAACAGGAAAGACAGCATCTTAAACTTGGCACGAATAATAAGTCTCTCAAAAAAATCTGTTCCTGTTATAGTGTGGTCAGACATGTTTTGAAGTATTCTCAAACAATATATTAAAAATCTGTGTTTAATGTCACAGGTCTGTCATCCCTTATCACAAAACTGACACTCAGTGTCAGTTTACAGACAATGATATAAGGAATGCGTCTCTCTCTCACTCTTTCTGGTTACCTTTACTTCAGCGGAGACCTATTTTTGTGTGATTTCCAGTGTTTTGCTACAACACAAACTGCAAACCCTTAAGAATTATTTTCTACTGTCTGTTACCCTATTTGCAGTCTCAGCATGAAGCTGTTAATATTACGACCGCCAGCATATAAGCTGAAGAAAGAACTACATCACTGTGGCTTTTTAAATCAATGCATATTTCTTTTTGTGCAGCCACGGTGGCCATCATTATAGGAGATATGGAATTCATGCGGCCAGCCGTGCACATTTTACAGTTTAATTTCGATAAAAACATATAGATCAGGAGGGGGAAAAAAATCACTGTATGCGACCAATGTTCCTATGGATTTGTCTAATAGAGTGAAAGGCACCGTCATTACCCCTGAGTACAGTCACTGCTACATACTGGCCACATCTAGCCACTGCTGAGACATTGAGTGTTTTTGCTTTGAACTGGAGGCGTAGTGTGCTATTCATGTTTAAAGTCCCATTGATTTGATTCCTGTCAATGAAAAGTGTTCCTTTCAATCTAAGCAGCTCCTGCGTCGCTCCCCCTTATTTCCCAATATACGTAGCTAATCCATGTTTGTTAAAACCAGAGTGGACTGACAGGCCTGTTTTGTGTTTCGCTGTAGGACCAGAAAAAAAATCCCCCGATAATGGATTCATAATTGCTCATATTCTTGCCATTCTTTCATGCTGTGCCCCGGCATTTCTCTTCTACCATGTCACAGTGATCTTTTAAAATGTAAATTATTTGAATTAAATTGGTCTTCCATTGGGGGGAAAAAAACCCCACCATATTAGACTTGTTTTGTCAAGGGTACTTTCATGGGATGTTTTTGGTTTAAGTGTGAAACCTGTTTTTCACCAGAGTCAAGTCAAGCCAAATTTAGTTTGTTGTATAGTTTATTACAGTACAATTTGTCTAGTAATATCAATTCTACTGAATAATTACAACTTCTGAAATTTTTTTTTTTTTTTTTTTTTTTTACATTTTTGTTTGGTTAGGTTTAGGTACAAAATGATTAGGTTGTGGCAAAAACAAAAAAAAAAACAAAAAAAAAACAACTTGCTTAGGTTTAAGAAATATCAGGATACCAGCTTAAACCGAGAACCTACACTGCCATTCAAAAGTTTGGGGTCACTTAGAAATGTCCTTATTTTTGAAAGAAAAGCTGTTTTTTTCAATGAAGATAACATTAAATGAATCAGAAATACAGTCTAGACATTGATAATGTGATAATGTTATGGTCTCTGCTCCTGTCCCTGTTCTTCTCCATCCTTCTCCCTTCTTCCTCTCTCATTTTCTCCTGTCATCTGTCTCTCCCCATTCTTACTCTCTCTCTCCTTGTCTTGTATCTCTGGCTCCCTCTGTCTGTCTGCATGTCTCCCTCTCTCCTGTCTCTCCTTCCTGAATGTTCCACCTGCCTGCAGTCTGATTGCAGCAATGTGAATCAGCTGCCATAATTAGCTCACTCCAGTCACCTGTTTGCAATTCCACCCCCCAGTATTTAAGTCAGCTCTGTCATTTACTCCCTGTCGGATCATAAAGACTCACATCTCCACATGGACTCTGTTTCCCCACTTTCTGGACTCCGCTTCCTCCCCTCCTGGATTTCCCTCACATGGACTCATTTCTCAGTTTTTGAGGTAGTGTACATCATTAAGATTGCAATGAAAAAATTGCTGTTAGTATTATAGGATCTCATGGTTAAACAGAAACTGTACCGCAGTCTTTCATATTAAAGTTTAGTGCTTTGTTGTTCCACTCATTCACCCCAACCTCCTCCCCTAAGTCTTTTGCTACCATCATAATGCTGTGGCCACTTAATTATAGAGGCCATTGTCAAAATCAGATTTAACTATGAACCTTCTTGCCCATGGGAGCCGTTTTTGTTGCTTTTTTAAATAGTCAAGACACATTTTGACATCTAAGGACATATTCACGATACGTTATTGAGGCAATGCAAAACAAAATTCTAAATATATCCGTAGATCATTTGAATGCATTTTCTGAAAATACAAACAAAACACTCAGGATGATGCTGATTTCAATGTCACTTTAGTCAGAAATACCATATCTCAAACAATACTGAAGCGATTTCTATGAGGTTTTGTACAGAAATGGATTTACAGCTAAACTGTATTCCTAATTACAGTTTGAGGAAAATACATTTTCCCCAGATTGTTTGTGAGGTATTCCAAATACATTTCTAATCAATGTTTGCCATTTATTTCATTCATTTGCCATTGCTCCTTTTTAGTCAAACAATCATATTTTCATGGAGTGAGAGTCAGTAAATGGAGGGTAAGCTTCAAACAAACCAAACGATGAGTAAAAACCCAAGTAAACAGTGGGTAAAAGCAAACCTTTAATGTAAGATTAACTGTCCCAAGGCATGAACCCTAACTGAAAGTCCTACGGAAATCGCTTCCTGCTTTATCATTTTCTTCCCTCTACAGGGAAAAAGAAGTTTCTTTAAAAATGGAAATGCAGTTTAGTTGTAGAGGAATTCTTGTGAGACTTTCATTGATAATTCCTGAAGTTTTCCTCCAGCGCCATGATTAAAGCCCTGATTGGCCTTAGTAAACCTTCTGCTGATGGATGAGTGGACCGTCACAATTCATTCTATTCCTGCTTGCAGAAGCAGTTGCGCATGTTACGTGTAGGAGAAGTAGTAAGTATTAATCACTACGCTAGTTAGTAATCCTGCTTGCATTGCTAATTAATGATAATTTATTACCACTTGACTGCGACAACTGACTTCTACTTGAGCACCAACATGAGTATGTCAGTAAGTCAAAATGAGCTTCAGCTGAGTTGCAGCTAAACTGTTATTGCCAGTGTTATTGCATTGTTAGGGTTGTTATTGTGATCTGTGTTGTGTTTTGCAGTGTAGTTCCATATTGTTCTAAAAATTAATCAATATGAGCGAATGATCACATTGCAAGTGATTGCTGTGTGCAAAATAATTGAGATTGTCGTCCTTGATAGCAAAGTGATGACTCAATGCAACACTGATAATGAATTTAGTTCCACCAATGAATCACATTAAGTGAGAAACCGTCTCCCTTCTAAGTTTCTTTTCTTTTTTCCTATCTGAAAACATTGACAGAACATGTACTTATGATGCACACAGCAGCCAAGGTTGAGGTTTTCAAGGTTTCCTGTAATTACCCTTGAATTGTGTTGTACTCTACTGTATGCTTCCCTGAAACCAGCAGCAGCTTCGGTAGATGACAGGACTGAAGTTAGCTAATGTTTGCTATAGTCACTTACATTTCTCCACTATTTGGCAACGCCTGACAATTGACAGCATCTTCTTTTTCAGTCCCTGCAAAAGGAGACAGAACTGCATGTTTATGAAAACCAACTGCAGCAAGAGCATCAAATAAATGACACAGCCTTCTGTAACTCTGAGCAGAAATTCCTGCGTGTTACCCAGCGTGAATCTTTCTTTTCAGGTGGTATTTATCAGGACATTTATTCAAGGCCACATCCTGTTTTAGGAGCTTTGCTGACAGTTTCCTATCAGGTCATACAATCACAGCTTTCAAAAGATTATGTATTTTTAGAGAGAGAGGAAGTGAATTGAACCTGAACATTATTAGTATCCAGTAGTTTCATGTTTTTTCCTCAAATAGTATCTATATAACATAATTAATGCTGTATCCTGTAAATAAAGGCTGGGTTTGCAGACACAGCTAGCCAGTAAAGCCACTATTTTAGCCTTGTGCCTGCACAGTATTGTCTTTATCTCAACACATGCTGCACAGAGCTGCCCTATTTGTCCAAATCAAGTTTCCCCCACTTTAACACGCCAAGCCTTTCTTAGATCAGTTTGGCTTCCTTAGCTTCCATCTCCCTCTGGCTTCAGTAAAATCGGCTGGAAACTACTGGGATACGGTGACTGAGGACTGACCTTGTCCAGGACAATCTTTCAAACTTATTGAGCCGGGATGGCGGTGACAGTTGAGAAATGCTGGGTTACACCAGTGAGAATACATCATTGGCTAAAATTGTCTTCATATTGACCTCCTTGAAAAGAATGAACTCATTTTCACAGTGGCCAGAGCAGAGATTCTTAGAACTGGGGAAGGGATACAGAGGCACCTCAGAAACAGCCGGTGTGTGTATGTATTGTATAACCGACCATGTAAAAGCTTGATTTTTTTATTTTATTTTTTTTTGAGTTGCTCTTTAATAATAAAACATGCTTTAATACTTTACACATTTACTCAAGTGTTTGATCGAGCCTTCTTTTCACACAGCAAAATGAAGTCTTGTATTCAAGCCATAAAACAATCTGACCAAGCATTTTAAACAACTGTTACAGTGCAATCTTAGAGCTTTGAAGGCATCATGAACTTTAAAAGTAATTGTAGTTTGCTTATGCTGTCAAAATGAGTTCCAAGTGAAGGCCAGAAATGTTCCCCTGTCCTTTCCAGTCAGTGCTGAGCTTTCTCGCAAATATAAATCTTGTCATTACCTGGCAGTTTTTTGGCCTGTGAGGCTCATTGTTTTTAGTGTGGAGATGACTTCACGTTTTGAACCCCGCAGTGTCAACAGCATGACATTTTGCAAGTGGGTGAAGGCAGAAGTGAGACTGCTGCAGTTTTTCAAGGTTGCAGTGCATCATAAGCCTTCGCCTGCAAAGCAAAACTAACCGAAACGCCGTGCAACGTCCTTCCAGCTCGCCGTACCTTCCCTGCCTCTCCATTGCCAAGCTGCAAGAGGATCTATAAGATCACATAAAAGCTTCTCAATATTTGCACTCACATTTTGTTCACAGAAATGATCTGTCTTGGATTTTTGAATTATAAAATCGATTGCATTTGTGTGGGTACATAGCCGTTTTCACACCTTTCTCCTTTATCCTTTTACAGTTAAAAGTTACCATTAAGTCAGTAAAAAGTAATCAAAGTGAGATGACGTGAGGTCGCTTGGACTTCTGGACACCTGTTTGTTGTGACCCGGTTTGAAAAATCATTACATTTTGATGATCCTATATGGTGTCAGCCACTTACACTAAAGAGGAGAGATGTTTTTATGCTGTGTAAGGAAATATATAGGAAAAACTCTGTTGTCAGCACAGCAGACCCATCTTGTCCTTGAATCAGGGCTACATGCATTTATATTTATGGTACATATATCTGTAGTAGTACACCAAATATATAACCTGTTATGACTGACAAGACACATCATGTTTATCTTAGATTTCAGTGCATTAAAAAGTTGAAAATGACTTTCGACTTAATCTAAAATAGTTTATCTTCCAGCTTTTTTCGAAAAATAACTTCAAACCAATATATACTGCACTACAATTAGATGAGTTTTATAGAACTTTTAGTACATTTTTATTAACTAACTTCAAACTATAAGGTTAAGTGGGCAAGTTATACAAGTGACAAGTGATGCAGGAGATGACACTGATGTACGACTTGTAGTCAATCTTTGACGTTCTGTGAGAAAATGATTTGCAGAACGTGTTGACACAGTGTTCTTGTCTCCCACTAATTTTCATTCATTATTTAGAGGTTTAATTGCACCTGTAACTGCTGTTCTGCTATTTTGGTCACTAATTTAGCCTCACAGCGACCAGTTTCTTAATGTTCTCACGCCCCTTGGGTCTGCTCCACCGCCCCGCTGATGGGTCCTGGGTGAAGACTTTCTGTCCTGATTCTCTACAGCACAGCCGGGATGCTGTTTATCCACACCGCTCTGCACTACTGATCTTTATTAAATACAATTTTGCCATAGTTACCAGAGATAAAACAAAGCTATTCCTTCCAGGGAGGACAGGGAAGAGTTTGATTTTGCATATTTAGACTAGAATATGCAATTAAACAAAAACAAGTTAAAGGGGTTTGTGCAAAATCCCCCCAAAATGGGCACCTTTTATCTCTAAGATTATTGTTTCCCTGTAGTAGTTCAGATCCATAGCTTAAAGTAATTCATAATGCGATTAGTGGTTCAGTGCAGGAATCGTGCTCAAACAACACAGATGCACGTAAGTGTTCACCTTACCTTGTAATTAAGAAAAATTATTCAAAGACGGTTCTCATTTGTTCAGTGGTTTCAGCTTTCTGATGTTCAACTCGTGGACAATAATGCTGTTTTTTGCTAGTAGTCACATTCCTTTCCGTGACAAGTAAAGGAAAAATATCTTAAACAACAAAGTGATTCATTCGTATGCAACAATTATGATTTGAGCAAATGAGCTATGACAGAAGAGACCTTTTTATTTTCAAATCTCTGAGACGTGATGAGCAAGCGAACGTTAATTAATTTTGATTTGCACTTGATATTTGGTCATAATAGGCTACATGGATGTCTAATACACAGCCTGCTCTGCAACAATGCAAGTAAACAAACTACTTATAGTGGAATCTCCAAAACAGCAGATAAAATGTGTGTACCAGATGCAAGAAAATACATTTATAGATTAGAAATTGTGACCAAGATGAAAAGCTCTCATCCTAAATGTCTGCTCAGGCAAATATAGGTTGCAGGAGATTTATTCATCGTATCCAGTCCAGGTTATTTTTATGAACTATATCAGGCATGTTCACAGCTCAGGTCAACAAACCACCATGCATACTGTAGATTCAGACAGAGCCCTACTGCAGGTGTTGACCTCGTCTTTTCCCTGTTTACACTGTAATGATTTCTGCTTTAAATTCAAGACTTAGGATACAGTTGCTTGTGTTTACACTGAGCCTAAAGTCTTGCTCTGCAGAGGCCATGATGCCAAATCCACTGCAAAATCCATGAGTCCAATTAAGATGCACCAAAGAGACCGCTTGTCGGGATTTGTTTGTGGTAAGACGGAATTTGAAAAGAAAATACAGAGCAAACTGCACTGAATCCTAATGTTAAGATAAAGCCCAATTTTTAACATATATTGTGACATTTGTTCAAACTACACAGTGGATTTTTTTTTTTTTTTAACTCCCACTTGAGAAACTAGTGAGCGAAGTTTATCTGCAAAAGCGAAGCTGCAAGAGGTTCCAGTCCCAGGCCTAGGAAAAAAAAAACAAAACAACTGAACTCACTGGGGAAAACAGAAACCTTAGGAGCAGTTATTCAAAGGGTTGGTCTGACTCAATGTGCTGGCAATGTGATATGATGGTAAGAGTGGAAGAAATAAAATAAAGGTTATGTGTTGGAGGATTGTCACCCTGCTGCACACTGAGTCACTGTCTTAGTTACAAAGGTCACAACTGTAAATTGCCAATAGTAAAAATAGGCCCGCTGCTCTAATGAAATCCAACAGAACCCATTAGAGTTCACCTGCTGTTGTAAAATTAGGTGTACAATGAGAACCAACCTACTATGAAATGTAGAACATTTTGTCCTTTTTTTGTAAATTTATTCATTAATTTTGTGAACAAATTACAGCTTGTTAGAACAGATGAATACGCAGGACAACGATTCTTTCATTTCTTCAAAATAAGAGGAGAGGTCTGTTCATTAAAAAGATAAAATTTAACATATTTATTGTGGCTCTGTATGTGTGTCTTTATAAGAACTGTCAACTGACCTCTCATACCTAGTGCATAAATTGCAGTGAAATATGGACTATATACTTTTAAATAGCCATATAGAAATAGAATTATCAATTTAATGTGTGATTTTAAAAAATGTGCAGCCACATAGTCAGAAATATTCCCTCAAATGTATTTCCTGCTATATATGTCATTGTGACACCTTTGTTGCACGTGGTTGTCTATCAGTCAGCACAAAAGAGACTGCCCTTGGTTCCTAATTGCAAAAGACTGAGTCTTTTTGCAATCAGTCGCTTTGCCTGACATGACAAGTAGTATTTCATATTAGAGTACGGAGTGGCAAATTAGCACTAGCCACCAGGCAAATCAAATGCTACTGAATCTTTGGCGGTGACAGGAAAGCCTGTCAACTCTGCCAGACATGGCAGGAAGCCAGCTATGATTTCCACACTATTTTTACCTTTTGAAGTAAATTTGGAAGGTGGAATATTTTCTCCCCTGCCAAAGACAGTATACAATGCAGTCAACGAATACTTGTAAATTCGTCAGGGCCAAGGCAAGTTAGCTAAGAAGAGGAGTGCCTCTGGTCATGACCTTGGAAATAAGACTGTGATGGACAAAAGTGTTTCAGTATTCTACACACAAAAGGGAAATGCTTGGTTGGAGCCTGAACTGAGATTCTTTCCCTTTTGTATTATATTCACTCTTTCTGTTGTGTACCTTAAATGATCATCATTCAGCCGTTCACTTTGTCAAGCGAGTTGTCAATTGTAGCAATGGTTTTCATTTGATTTCCAGCTGAGCCAGCTTCGTATTACTTACAATGACCTCTATGACCCTGATATTATCCACATAGGGGCCCGTTCACAGAGCTGATCCTCAATCTGAACTATCAACAAAGGACCTGCAATGACTATGATGACCTTTGAAACATAACCAACTGACTGAACTCATGTCCAAACTAAAAAAGAAGCAGGGCAAAACTATATTGCCCAAGAATAAAAAAGGATTTGCATTAACCCTCAGGACCCCTTTGACAGGCACATCATGTCAGTGTAGCTTGTCAGCCATCCAGGTCATTGTAATCCTAAGAACTTGAGAAGAAGACAATTTGAAGCCTCCAGTTGTCCTCTTCTAAATCTCTTAGAAAAGGAATAGTATCTTTACAAAACTGTCAAAATGATAACATTTACCATAGAAAATGATGACAAAGAAACCATATAAACAGAAGGAATCGTTCAGATTTTTTCTTGTGATACAATGTTCCATTGGTGAAAGGATTCAAATCTCTGCCTAAAATAGTGGTTAATCATCAAAATCATTTAATTCTATGTGTCTCCTTTGAAAATAAGGTGTACATGAAACAGATTCTATGATAAACAAGAAAAGCACTCAGAGAGTGCAGTACTTCGCCAAGTCACTGCATCATTTCTGACAGATGAAATCTTTAATAAAAAATGACCTTGTGTTGAGCACAGGTGTGTGTTTATGCATGTGTACGTTATGTGTGGATGCTGAATTACGTGATCTAAATATGTAGCAGGCAGCAGGAATTGATGGGACTTGGAAACACCCCCACAATTTAATCAATTGATACCTGTATCATTTCTGACGGATAAGTCCTGGTAAGTCCGCAGCGGTCGATTTGTACTCGTCAGCAGGCAGCTGCCGCAGTGTTCACTTGTTGTCATAGTTACAGTGATGCTGTGCCACTATCTTGCATAGAAATCTTTAACAAATCTGTGGATCCAGACTATAAGCTGCATCACTGTCAAATTCTAATCACGTGGTCCTTGTGTCATTTCCATCCTTCCCTGAAAATTTCAATCAAATCCATTAGTCCGTTTTTGAGTGATTTTGCAGACAGACAGACAGACAGGCAGATGGACAAATGTATGCTGATCGTCACATAACTCCACCATGTTCCTTTGCAGAGTAACAAAATATTCTGCACTCAGTCGTGTGACAAAAAATCAGGGATGTACTTGTTTTACTGGGTTGAACTGCAGGCTGTGTTTAAACAGGGCAGACAGGAAACCAATACAGAAACAATTAAAAACAAATAGAAGTTATAAAATATCTATAGGGTGTAGAGCCACCATTTTAGCCAGTATTGGTAAAGCCCGTATAGGCATTTGGAATAATGTACATGTTGCTTGCTGATGCAGGACCTCAAAATGCAGTGAAAAAGGATCCCACAGAGAATAAAAATATGACAGGAGCAAAAAAGTCCCAGAAACTGTTTGGACTTTGACTTGGTTGAGCTCCATGCAAATTCAACTCATCACATCATTACCATAAAATCAAATAGGCATGGTTGCACAGACATGGTGTTAGTTGGATGACTTTCAATAAATAATTTAGTATCCAATTTTCAAATGCAGCAAAAAATCTGGTGAATGGCGCATGTATGGAAAGGGTATAACAATTTTTATTTGCATTTGTATGCCCATATTTATAGTGTAATCTTTTGCACTATACATATAGGCCTTGGATTCATGATAAGATTTCTGACGCACAAGGTGAAGTTGAAATTGAAAGACTTAACTGTGGCCATGCAAGTGCCTCATACATATCTATATATCGATAGATAGATAGATAGATAGATAGATAGATAGATAGATAGATAGATAGATAGATAGATAGATAGATAGAAGCTAGTTAAAGAAATGAAAAAAATGGTGGTGCTTGTTTAATCGGTCCACTATCAAGAGAGAGGTTGTTGCTAAGGTTTAGAGCACAGATGGCAGACGTGTAGTCCCCTTTGAATTATGACCTCGTCCTTGGGACAAGCAGACCCTGGTGAAAAGACCTAAGAGGTTGAACAGTGTTACAGAAGGACAGATATGCAGAAATGCATGCAGAAGTTTCACCCTGTAGATCCTCACACTGAAATGCACCCATTCGTGTTTTAGCAAAAAGCATGAGCTTTGTCCAACAGAGAAGCAGTTTATTTATTATATATACACTTCCGTTCAAAAATTTGGGGTCACCCAGATAATTTCATGTTTTCCATGAAAGCTCACACTTTTATTCATGCGCTAACATATTTGCACAAGGGTTTTCTAATCATCAATTAGCCTTGCAACACTATTAGCTAACACAATGTACCATTACAACACTGGAGTGATGGTTGCTGATAAAATTCCTCTGTACCCCTATCTAGATATTTTATTAAAAATCAGCCGTTTCCAGCCCGAAAAGTCATTTGCCACATTAGCAATGCCTAGACTGTATTTCTGATTCATTTAATGTTATCTTCATTGGAAAAAAAATGCTTTTCTTTCAAAAATAAGGTCATTTCTAAGTGACCCCAAACTTTTGAAAGGTAGTGTATGGAAAATTAAAGTAAGTTGGCAATTTTTTAACTATCATTTTTGTTTGTCCAAAAAGTTTTGCACATACTCAAGTACAGCACATACTGCAATAGCGTTAATTCATTGCCAGCCACTGTGCTTGCCTCTGTCAGGTAGCCAAATGTTTAGCAAATAATTAAGGCATTATTGCCAGCATACAATAAATTAAATCAATATGCAAGATGGCATGTTGGGGAGGTTCAGTACACTTGTCTGTTGCAATTCTTTTTCTCCCTATTTAGCTCTCTCCAAATAATTGGTATAAACCATCCAGTTTGTTGCATTGATGGCTAAGTGCCTAAGGGCAGCAGATTCACTACTACTAGGATGGAAAATCGGAAGTTTTAGTGTCTGAAAGTGCTTTTTTTCATGCCTTATTCATAGAATTTTTGGAAATTTAATCCCAAAATGTGGTTTCACACAATTTAAGGGTTTGAAAACTGTTTTACTATTGCATTGTTACGTAGCTCACACTGTTCCCATCCGATGATAAAAGCTTAGATGTGCAGAAATATCTAAGGTAAGTGTAACATGACTTAAATGACGGCTGTTATTACAAGTATGGCCGTTTAAGCACAATTTCATGGATTCATTTCATTTTTGAAACATTATTTGCATCATTTTCCCCTCCTTTTTCATTGTAAGGATTTAGTTGATGTTCTCCAACAAGTAAAATAGAGCAGCAGTCTAAAATCACCAGCAGCAGTAAGCCATGTTCTCCCAAACTCAATTTCCATGCTATTTAAAACAGTTAATTGTCATGACTGGTGGATTATTATGCTCAGTCAGTCAGTGACAGGCAATCAGGTTATTTAATAAGTTTCTTTAAATTTTAAAGACCACCTTTCATGTAAAAAAAATCAAAATGTGACATTCTTTTGACTCTCTTGCATTTAGCTCTGCTTTAAGAGTTTAATTCTTGTCCTTCTTTTTTACCTTAAAAACACCATATGCATGCCTTTTTACATACAATAATAGCATGCAAAGGACATGTTTAGCTCTGGATTCATAGTACCAGCAGCATGGCATTATGTGACTGTATTTAACTGTCAGAGCAAGAACAAAGTGCATAGCAAAAAAGCTCTTGTTAAGGTTCTAAAATAAGTGTTTCATGAACTCTTTTAGGAGGTTTTAGGTGTTTTCTATGACTTATTTAATGCCACTTCAAGTTCAAAACTCTGATACACAGATTAACATTCTGTCTTAATGTGCAGTAGCCAAGAGCAGTAGTGTTGTGCTAACAATGGTTCATATGCCCAAGTATCCAGGGGCAACTTTTTTATTTCTTTTTTATCACACACACAAGTCGGGATGGGTATAAAAGAAGCAGCTTTTGAATCCCAGGTCTCATGGGGCGTCAGATTGTTCTGTGTGGCAAGAGAAGCGTGCTCAAGACAAGACAAATTTGATTTGTTGCTTTGATCAGTGAAGCAGGCGGGTGTGTTAAATTAAATATTTTTACTTTGACATGTATCAACGAAATGTAGTCCCAGGACCGTGGGCCGTCATCCAGTAGATTCCTCTGCAACAGAAGATCTTATAATGAGCAGAAACAAGTAATGGTTTCCTTATTGTCATTACGCTTCATACACCAGCTGAATGTGCTGCCTTACTTCTTGTTTTATCGCAGAAATTAGTTATTTCGTCAGGCCTCACACTTTAAGTCTTTTGGAATGGCTTAGCCGTTAGCTACTAGCTCCATATTTTTGGATATGATGCATGCTTGCAGATGCGAAACCATCAACACTGCCAGCAATCACTATACCACTTGAATACCATTTAGAATAACACTTTGTTATGCAAATACTGCGCCAGATGGCTTAAGATCTTGCAGCGTTTGAGTCTTACATGATAGCAATATTAAAATCTATAGAACAGTGTCGGAATGAATGATCACTCAAAATGCTTTTCTGCACACTTCAGCACTGGTGGAAGAGTTTACCTACTTTATATTCCCCGCCTGGTACATGCATTGTGCTTGTAATCAGGTGTCACATTTATAATGTCAATGCTGCTCCAAAGCATTTGCACTTTCTTCAGAAAGAAGCTGTTTTTCTTAGGAAAGAATAAAGTGGTGGCCTTGCTGTGATTTTACTGAAACAGTGTCAGCTGTACCAAACTGACAGTTTTTCATGCAACATTGTTGGAGTACAGATAGCGAAAATAGTTCCTCCAAATCTGCACCAGAGCCATTTCCTACAGCACTTTAAAGATTTTTACTCTCACTTGCTTTGTGGAATCTGATTAGTAACCTGAAACGTTTGGAGAAAAAAAATCTAAATGTCAACCTATGTAAGACAAAAGCCATGTTACATTTTGTATAAAGCTAATATTACAGAGAAAATATTTGTGTGAAAGGAATAAGGGCAAGACTCGGATGATATCCCCGTGGCCACCATTCAATATTACTAGAGGCCTGGCAGGAAGACAATAAGCAACCTAATAAAACAATAGCAACAACTAAGAGGGGGGGAAACAATTCAGTTGAAAACACTCATAATACTAACAGAAGCATTCTTTTTAAATGCACTGATAATGAAGAGCATGAAAGCATTGCAATGCATGAAACAATTTAAATGAAAGTAAGCACCAAGTACAATAAAGTGACTCACAAACAATAGCAAAGAATACACATGAGGATAGTAGCAGCATAGAGCAATAGTCAGCAGCTTGAGATGTCAGGATTTTGCAAAATGAAACATAAAATCATCAGCCTCATTGCTCAGCGTTATGCCTACATAAACAAACACTGCACAGAACAAAGACACAGACATATACATGTTAGCCTCTCAGTAAAGGCAATTAAAAAGGCTCACTATGTACCAAGTAAAGAAAACCTTATATCCTCTGTTGCGTCTTCTGTGGTTGGTGATGGACTTTGTAGAGCCTCTGTATGTTGGGATGGCTTGTGGAGACTATATTGTTTACAGCTGGCTGAAGACTGAATGCCAGGTCCCACCTGGCATTCATCAGGAGTGATTGGCCTGGAGCTCCAGACCTGCTCTCAGCCTTGGTTCTCCACACCTCCCGACCCGTCTGATTGGTCCACCACCACAATTCCACCTCCCACAAGATCTCAACCATCACCGCACCTATGTGTAAATCTGCAAGCAAACTCTCAGCCAGGATTTAGTGCCTCTTTGTGTTTTTTGTGTTGTGTGTTCCGTAGATTCTGTAGCCACTGAGGGGTGGCTACTCGGAAGTCAAGCTTCTGTTAACTGCTGCTAATTTGGTGAGAGGTTGTCAAGTCTTGGTGAAGACTGTAACCTCTGTTAACAGCTGACTAACTAGGTGAGAAGCTGCTTAACCTAACCCTAGCCACTGAGGGGTGGTGATTGGTTACTTTGTTATATTTGTCACTGAGCAATAAATTGCTTTACCTTAATCAACGACAACTGGTTGTTTTTGTCACACCCAGCTGACCCTAGTGGTTGGGTCGTAACACCTCTTTTAAAAAAAAAAAAAAAAAAAAAAAGCACTTTCCAATCTCTTAAACTTCTTTATAAAATGCTACAGGAAGTGAAAGCACCAGCAGAAATTTAAAAAAAAGCAGACCGAGCACTGACTGCGTTGGTCAAATTTTGTTGTTTAGATTTTATTTATGGAAGGTCAGTAGATTGCACTATCAAATAGATGATGCAATAAAACCCTGGACATCAGCATTTAGTGGTATAGCTGCAAAAACTGCTGCACTAAGTAGAATTTGATTTCATTCAGTTTGTCTTGGATGGTTAATCACAAAATTCACCATAAATTGAATTGGATGTTTCAGAATAGTATTAGCTGTGTAATAAAGTAACAATAGAAACCTGGCAGCTTATATTTCTGGTCCTTTAAAAAAAAAAAAGAAAACATTTGCTGTGGACATTTTTGCATTAGTCTTTTATTCTGCAGTCTCTTCAAAGAACTTCACTTCAGCATTCCCTTTTCAGTGTTTCACTCGTGCACATGGCTTTGAATGAGCTGTTCATTAGCATTTCAGACTGCAACCAATGCTGCCCCTGGAGGCTCTTAAGGTGGTGCTGTACACAGACTCGTATTATTTGCTCTTTGTCAACTGAGACTTCATTAAAAAACCTAATTACAGATTTTAATTAGAATCCTTGGATTATAGTTTTACATTATCAATTTAATAATCATATCCACTTATAACCCTCTGTGTTAACATGTCAACAGTGGCAACATTCAGTTTCTAATACGTACAAAAATAACACTCTAAAAGCATGTTTACACTCAAAAATGAGCAGCACTTTTTATTTTTAAAGATTTTTAAGATTATGTTGAAGAAATAACCCACATATTTTATAGTTTGGACTTGCAATATGCCACCATTGTAACATGACATGTTTGTAACATCACAACCAGTTACACTCATTGGAACCGACTAAACACTGGGCACTAAGTTACAGTTTTCTGAACATTCTACCACCCTGAAGAACTGAAAGTCCAGCTTCTCTTCTGATTTGGACCACCTCAATAATGCTGCTTATATTTTATTCAGTGAGTTGTATTTATTTTTAAGGGCCAGCTTTTTTCCCCTTCTTTTTCTTTTTGAACACAGTGTCAGAATGAGCCATTGTAATCCTCGTATAATCGTATGCAGAAGCAGAATAGTCGCCACGGATAAGTACTGAGGCATATCCGTGAGGTCAGCGTGCTCAAGGCCACAAGTTTTCTTAGAGTATCACCAGCTGAATGTTAACTGGTTCACTGCACGGGTTTATTGAGGGGAATAAACTAATTCAAAAGGGGTACAAGTTGCAGTGAAGGTAGCAGAAGTTTACCAAAAGTCATACTGAGCAACACTATGTCCACTGCTAACGCGAGTGTAGTCTCCTGTGAGACAGTCAGCGGCCGGCTGTAACCGCTAATTTCCCCTATCGTGCCACGAGTGTGTCGGCCTCTAATGTGATGAAACCAGCCGAGTGCAGAGCACTGTATCACGCTGGCAGCGTGCCAGAGATAACACAGCGAGGCCAGCTGAGGCGCTTGCCCCTGTTGCAGAATCTTTTAAGAAAAGTCAAACACGCCCTACATTTCTGCACAGAGACAGCCAGTCATGCTGATAACAGCTGAGACTTTAACACTGCTGCGTATTTTAAGGCGAAATTAGAGAATAAAGCAGCTGAAGCATGCAGACGCCTGGGGTGTCGGGGCAAGGGCTGCCTGTGGTCTGTCCACATTCAGGTAGCTTCGCGATGAGGGCCACAGATGATCCAGCTAGCTGTTTAAATTGTTGCTTTGTGCCAACATGGACCCCAGTAATGAGGTGTCTCTGGCCCTCAGGATTCTCTTTCAAATACAGAATATCATAAACATATAAACATAACAGAAACCGAAAGCATGGGCGCTACCTGTGTGTTTTGTTATTTTCTATTTGAGAAGCACCAACATTCAAAAGGTCACAGTGAAGGTGCTGCAATAATACTAAATGGTAGCCAGCATAAAATGTGTGTGATATTTTGTCGTATTTTAGTTTGTGGGATTTACCAACAGCTCAAATCAAAACGACTAATCCAATATACGTCAGAGCTATCGCATATCAGATTCAATTAAACTTTCACACTTGATGCATTCAGGGTGTAACTCTTAACATATTTCCCATGTCTTACAAATCCAGCAAGTTTTTCTTCTCAGTCATTAGCTGCTGTTGGCTCTGAAACATCTTAGTTATTTCCTGCATATTTTTGCTATGCCCTGTGGGTTTGCATAATGCTTTGTAACATAAATGCAGCACATCGAATCCTGAATATTTTAGCTAATTTTGGCTTCAAATATCATCCTACTTCCTTGCGTGACAGCAGTGAAACCTCATTAAATATGTGTCCATACATTGACAATTAATCAGTTTTTAGGATAGAATTAATCAAAATATGAGGCACTATTAGCATAATTATTTCATTCAATCAGTACGCTTCATCTGACATGATATTGTTTTATGAATGTAAGCAGAACATTGGTGTGCTGTGTGTAACTCGTAATACAATAATGTTGTCTTATATCAATCAGGTGGAAAGATGGATAGAAATATTAACCAGATGAAGAGAATAAAACACACTGACAGCAAAGTGTCATGTCATTTATGTACAACAAGAAAAGCACTCAGAGAGCGCAGTACTCCACCAAGGATACTCAGTCATTGTATCATTTCCGGCGGCTGAAATCTTGAAAAAATTGTCTCAGAAATCCAGCACTATAGAATGTGGCCATGTAGGACAGGCATGTGTTATGCATGTGTACATTATGTACGAATTACCGAATCACATGACCTAAATACTTAGCAGGCGGCAGGAATTGATGGGACTCAGAAACACCCCCACAATTGAATCAATTGTTCCTTGCATGTTTTCGGACGGATAAGTCCTGATAAGTCGATTTTTAGTAGGATCGCTATCATGTGATTGTCAGCAGGTAGCTGACGTAGCGTTCACTTGTCGTAGTTACAGTGACGTCATGCTGCTATCTCGCAATGATATAGAAATCTTTAACAAATTCGTGGGTCCCTGAAAATTTTATCCAAATCTGTTTGTCCGTTCTTGAGTAATGTGACAAACACAGACAAACCAACACCGATCGTCAGATAACTCCACCGAGGCTCCACCTCCTTCGCAGAGTAATAATGGCTACATTATATTCACAATAAGCTATTTTACAGTAGTAAATGTGGTGAAATCGGGAGCAGTGTAACCCAACAGGCTGATGTGTGTGAACTCATGATAATACACATCAAAATGCTATTAGTGATGAAAAATGAGACTTTGCGGAAAAATCACCCTATCATCAGTATCAGTAATTTTTTTAAAATGTGAAAATTACACATTGTGGAGTAGCCTGGTCAAAATGGTCAAGGAAGGTGGTAGGCAGACAGACTCCGCAGACTTCTTGAGAGAAGTGCAGATTTTATTTTACAGTGCTCTTCCATTAGTGTGATACTTAAGTTACAAAACAATACAAAAGAATTTACAAAGAAAAATAATGTCAAAATTAACTCGTAACTACTCAAAAAAAAAAAAATCGCATTGTGGCAGCACAGCCTCACCTCTTTCCAGGCAGCAAAATCTCTACTCTTTATATAGGGCATTCAGTTCACACCTACTCACTTCAGCTCTTCCATGATACAGCTGGTGACCTACTCTTTAACCTCGACACAAACAACTCTGTAAATAACTGTACACACTACAAACCTACAGGTATTTCTAGATGTCTCCCTGAAAGCAACACATATAAAAGCATTACTGATTGACACATTTTATTACAAAAGAAACATTCGTCCGAATTTTAAAAAAAAAAAAAAAAGCCTCCACTTGGTCTCGTCCAGTGATGTCACTCTGACATCAGCAACAATATAAATTCAGGAAGTGCTGGGCCAGCCTCCTCCCAAACACTAGTCCTTATGGTGATCCAGAACAAAGAACAATTCAACCACGTTTGACTTGTAACTTAATAAAGGATAACTGTTACTAATTATGGCTGTGTTTTCCTTTAACCCTCCATATGATGGATGTAACCTGTTAACACAAACAAACCCAGGATAGTATGTGCTGCAATGTTACATTAACATGGTTAAATTAAAGGGAAATACACAGAAGGCTATTGTGTAGTGTGTAATATGAAAGTATCAAGGGACAAGTGGTGAGGAGATACGAGAGTTTTCACCCACGTTGTCACACATGTATATGTTTAAGAGAAAAAGCACTGGAATTATATATCTTGTCCTTCAGCAGCAATGGGAGAAGCATAATGTTTTTCATAGATCTGCAAATTTCACATATCAGGAGGAGGTTGGGGTGGATGGATGTGTCATCAAAACATTGGGCAACACAGGAGACTGCCAACATGATCATTCACAATTTTAGTAGAATCTTAGTCTTAAACCAAATTATGGTCTTTTTCTAACCAAGTCCTGAATCTAAGCATACATAAATATGCTGCATGAGGTCAAAAAAATCAGAAAATGTGACTTTTGACACTCTAGAAAATGCATCATCCTGCACTAGATCTAAATGATTGATTTTGCCATTTAATCTGAAGGGCTTACTGAAAACAATAGGTGTGAGAGTTTATATGCTATCCATTGCAAGGGATAATCTTCAGTATTTTGTTTCGATTGTATTACCCGTTTTGGTAATTAACCTTCAAGAGCAAAGTCCACTCAGTTTAACATTCACAAAACAATGACGTGTTCAGTACACTTGTTTAAAACCTTGTTCAGTTTCTTGCCTTTTTAAAATGACTTATCTAACATTAGAATAGTGAGGATTTTCTCAGCCCATACCAAAAAACATCTATTCCTTCTATCTTTTAGTTTGAAGAAAAAATCCCCCAATTTGCACATCATCTTCACTCGACAGCTGTGAAACGATACACGACTCCATGTGTGCACAGATCACACGTGTTTCTGATACAGATACACCTGCACAGTTCTTAATTAAGCAATCAGCTCTGTCTACAACTCCCCCATAATGAATAACTTGCTGTTTTCTTGCGGTTTCAAACGTTCTCTTCGCTCTTTGCTTTGCTTATACTTCATTTGTATGCAGCCACTTTCATTGCTTGCCCCTAGGAGAGCAGAGGTCCATATAATGGTTATTCCAAGAGCTCTGCTTTGAATATTTCAAAGGGATGCAACACAACTCAGAGAAAATTCAGATCAGTACAGATGGATTAATCAATGCTTTGGTATTTCACAAAGGAAGCCTGCATTAAGTTCAAAGGGGGAAACTTGTTAGCCCAACACACACGGGGGATGCTGTATTATCTCCAGCTTCTCTGGAGCTGCAGTCTATGCTTCAGGTATTGACATTTTTATAGAGTCTTCTGTATTGATCTGTGTGGAATGTAGGGAGTTTAATTGAAGAAAGGCGTTATAATAAAAAGGAAAGTTCACAGTTCAGTCTCTCTCTCTCTCTGTCCACATTGCCCTGCAGTGCTGAATACATCGGAGACGGAGCTAAGTGCTAAAAATATAAAATAAGGACACGTGTCTCTTCTTGTATGTATCATCCTCAGAGACTCACCTCTCAGCGCTTAACTGAGATCTTGTGCTTAATTATGCATGTAATATGTTGTCAAAGGAATTGTCTGTAAAGTGTGTGATCCAGCTTTTCCCCTGTCATCAGCGCAAGATAAGATCTATTAATTGCTGAGATAAAAACTCTGTCTAGTGTCTCTCTGACATATGTGGAGGAGGATTCTATCTAATATATGGATATGTTGATTTGATGCATTCGCTAGACAGAACTCAAAACACAGCCAAGTGTGAAAGATTCTATTTTTCATTACAACTGATAATATAATGATGGTAGGTTAGAGAAAATTGGTTAAAGGAGATTTAAGAATTACTCAAAATTGCTTTTGATTGATGGGGAATGAATTCATTCTGGGGGGTTTTGCAAACGACAGACAAATATCATCACATTTGGAGGGATCTTTTCATTGATCTGCATTCCTGCGCTGACATTTCTGTCTTAACAAGCGTTATTCTCAGAAATCCTGCGATTGAGTGGCTTGTCTGTGATTTTATAATGAAATACAGTTAATTTAACTCACTTTCAGCTAAATGTGTACAGCTCATTTTTAAAGATATCAGCAGAATTTGATAAGTGTTTTGTCGTACCAAAACGTTTTATAACAGAGAAATTGGGTCTGATTAAATTGACCTTTATGCTATTTCACAGTCTAGAAGAAATGGCATTTTTCTCCACATTTTCTAAATCTTATCTCATTGTGTGACAAACACAGTTTTTATCACTTCAAGTAAATGAACCCCACGTAAATCTTTATCTTTAAATATTAGGATGCTTTTAATTTCACATCAAGTGCAAGGCGTGTGTATGGAAGTCATTTCAAAGGTGCTGACAGCTTCAGAACTTACGCATGAAGCTCATGAACAAGATTGTGGTGTACCTATGGTGCAGAGTCAGATTTAGTACTCCAAACACGTCATACTGGAGCACAACAAGGCTGCCGAGCCTGAATGCTTAATTTGCGGCCAGTGGGATGCTTTATCCAGAGATATAAACAAGTGCAGGCCCTATTGCATGCGCCGTCACGTGGTGCAAGCATGGGCTGAATTGTTAAGCAGTATATGGAGCCTTCTTGTTAACCCCCAGAGCCAGATTCACGCATTCACCCAAGAAAGACTCCAGACTTTGAAAATCAAGTTGTGCATAGCAATTGAAATCATAACTCCAAGGATCTGGGCAGCGTTACTCATCAAGTTTTTCATTATTGTTGATTCTTTGAGTCGCGGCAACAATACCACGTGAATTCAAATGAGCTGGACACAACAAAGAGGAGCAAATTAATAAGGCATGATGTTTGTGCGGATGAAGTTTAGAATATCTCCTGCAGCTCCAGTTTGAGTGTTTATTAATTGTTGTGACAAGAATCTCTTTGGAGCTTATTCTGTGAGGAAATATCAAACAAGCCGTTTAATATCAAATTATCTCTTGCAAAGAAAAGATTTGAAATCTTATGTGTATGTCAGAGACCTTCAGTTTACTTTTCAGTCCTTGGTTTGTGTGGAACACAGATACATTTGCGTGCACACATGGGGGCTTTTACACTGATTCATTTACTTTTCATATGTGTCAGAGTCCTGTAGATGCAGCTTTCTGTGTGAGTCTTCCTTTTGAATGTGAACATAATTTAGTGCCAACATGGCATATGTCTTAACCTTTTATCGTGTGCCAGATTTACACATTGTTGTGCAGAGCCTGGTCTGCAGCAGTACACTGAATAGCAAAATACCAGTGGTTCAAGATAATAGGTGGACAGGGAGGTATAAAAACTCTCCAGTATTACAGGCAAGGAAAGAAGGCGTTTTATCATCAAGTATGAAATTGCAGCTATATATACAAATGTCTTAATGTGGAACATATACGGATGTTTAGCAGTTTGTTTATTTATTTCATAGGGATGGGTATATAGCATAGCATACTGTAACATGCATCTAAAAAAAAACTCACCAGAAGTGTCCATTCTAATATAATTCATTTTCCATGGGTTTTGTGTTGTTTTGCAGGCAAACATCAGATCATCAGTGACTACATGACTGATCCCTGCTTAAAAACAGCCTTAACTTGGCTTTAAAATGATTTGATTCATGATGTTTTGATTTCTGTGACTAAAGCGCTCCACATATTGACACTTTGAAGTGAGAGGGACAGCTGTCCAAAGGGAGATTTATATAAAAGGACACAGTACAGGTCCCCATAGATGCACATCCTGAGTCACTGAGCCAGAAAACCCCGAGAACACACTGCCAACATGCTGCCTCAGTATTTAGACATTTAAAGATGAGTTTACCATTGACAGCCAGAAAGAAAATGATGTCGATTAGTGACATTTTACAATATAGGAGTCAAATTAATTCAAAAAATGTAATAAGATTAGAATTATTGCAGCAGGGGGAATTGAATGAGACATTTATTTATTTATTTATTTTAAACTCATTTTAAAGAGGGAGTTTCAACAGAAGTGAAAGCAGTGGTCATTTCTGGTTCACTCTGTTCAGCCAATGACGTCTTAATTAAAGATAGCATCCATCACATTCTGTCAGTCCTTAAATGTTATTACATCAGCAGACTTAGACAATATTGGAGTGAAAATGGTCTTCAGTCCAAAACCACTAAATTATTCAATCTGAGCATCAGAGAAGGAGAGTTTCATACAGTTTTAGCATGTGCTCGTCTGCCGATGAAAGGCGCAATCTACACCATTTTTCTGAGACATGTCAACATCTGAGCGTTTTGCATTGCATCAGTCTGTTTTGTTTGAGAATTACGGTCACGTGTATAATGTTACAACATTCCTGGACTCCTGGTTTTGGCTGATGGGAGGGTATCTGCTGTGCAATCTGGCTTTGCAGGACATCATTCACACAAGTGTTCGCTCGCCAGCGGTGGAGTGTGCAGGTTTTCAATCCAATCAAACCTCACCCACTAATTTTACTAATCAGCATGCTTTCAACCAGACAAAGAGGAGAGAAATCAGCTGGTGTTGAATTTGGCTGGAATTGAAACCTGTATATCTTCCAGGGCACAGGACTGGATACCAGTGGCTTAGAGGAAACATGGCAGCACACCTCAACGATCCAAACCCTATCCATGTACAATGGATCTGCTGAATGTTAAATTCAGCACATTAAAATAATTTCTTGGCTTCCTCCGTGATCCCTGGTGGTGCTGTTTGATGTGTTAAAATTCAACCAAACCTCTGTGTGTGACAAAGCTGTGTGGATTTACATTCAGGAGACATTATTGTCCACCGCGGCGTGATTAAAAATAGTGGGTACATGATTGGAAATTAAAGGCATGAAATATTAATGTCCAAACAAAAAAAATAATAATTAAAAAATTGCCAAAAATGTAATGACAAGGAGAGGCTTTTCGTTTTATTTATTATTTTTTCTCCTCAGAATATTCACTCCGTTCCACAAAATTTATCAGCATGCAGATTTCAATTTAACATCTGGAAACAACATCTGGGGAAATCAGATGTTGCAGGGTTTGGGGTTGAATTTACAAAACGAAAGCGAGAAATTATCCAAGTTTAGGTTGAAATCCAAATATTCAAACTTGAAGGTGGCCTCAGTTTCCATATTCATGACCTCAAGTGTGCAGGAAGCTGCATATTCCCGAGTGTGACTCCGAGGTTGGAAAGAGCGCAGTGGGGTGTGCACTCAAAGTGGCTCTTAAGTGTAGTTCCAGAGGAGGTGGAAGTGTTCAGGGTGTTGTTATAGTTACAGTTGGGTATAAAAGCCTTATGGCATCAACTTGTTCAGGATTGTCGAAGTGACATCTGCTGTTCTTTTGTCTCCATGTTAAGTGTTTGAGACTGTATAAAGAAAAAAAATCTGAAGTGTTCATTTTAGTGCAATTGTTCTGAAATGTAACCACATACACATGATCCCTTAAATATTTAATGCTGGCTACAATCAACATTTAAATTAAAGCTGCACAGACCAATGTTTCACATCACCAATAGATCAAATATATGACAAGAAATGTGTCCAATTGTTACTACAGTGGTTTATTATCACCACTTGCATCGGCAGCATCAGCAGGCAGTCAAAGGAAAAAAATACATATATATATACCCAAGCATATGGCACCTGCGTGGAGCCATGTAGCATAATGTAACATACAGATTTAGATATTTCACTCAGGAGATGATGAGAAAGATTAAAAAAAAAAAATTGAGATGAATCAATATTGGATTTACATTTATCAAGGTGCCAGAAACATCCTCTAAAATAAGGGCTCATGTTGCAGCGCTTGGTGTGTAAATAAGCGCTTGTTTGCTAAGACGTTAGCTATGACAGCTTTATAAGGTGATAAATATATTTACTGTGTGCTCGATCCACTGCCACCACGTGACAAAAAAATAATCATCAAATAGCTTTAAATAACACAGAATGCCAATAATGTAATAAATGCTATCTGAATACAATTTTAACTGTATCTTTATGACATTTAGTACCGATAGCAGCATTAAAGATGTCAGTTTAGAAGAACAATGGTGCGACAATTATTCTAAAGATTAGATTAGCTGAAATGCCAAGCAGCTCCTCTCAGACGAAAAAAATTCTTCAGAAAACATTGAACTGATAATTATCTGAACTCACAATTACAGATGTGTTAGTTGGAACCATGTGGCTGTTTGTTAATCAGCGGGAGACTGTTGGTGGTGCAGTGATGTGAAAGTGCGCACATCTTAAAGGAGAATAATTTGCAGGGAAAGCATCACTTATCTGTGTGCTCTGCTGTCCATAAAGAGCAAGCAATTCATTACAGTCAAGCTAAAAGTACATAGCCCTGATTGCTAATGCTGGGGACACAATCACCATGCAGGCGCACACAGCCAAACACCTCCAACACTATGCTAAACAGTACTGGAGCGTATAATTTATGACTCCACATTTTGGCTTCATTTACCCTGTAGTTACCCTCCCAGACTGGTGGTAATATAACAATATTTTCCAGGTGTTCTTTCGTATAAAACACTTATGCATTTGTTGGAAATCTAACAATCGAGATGTGCACCTGAGGCGACTGCTGTCTCGCTGTTTCCTGACGTTGGCCCCGGTCTGACAGGCGTGTAAAATATCTGTTTACATTATAGCTTGACAACACCATGTTGACATCTCCATTTCCCATGTGACCGCATGAAATAACCCTGTCAAGAATATATTACAATCCATGCTTATGACATTTTGCTCTCTTCAGTCGCACAAGGTCACCGGGGTGAGGCTACAAACGCTCGGCGGCGAGAAAGCCTTCGGTGCAACTTTAATGACGGCTACAATCATTGACAGTGACTACAGTTTCCAGGCATCATTTTATCATGTTCAAGGTGGAATAAATGGAATATGGAAATCTGTCTCTGCTCGAGTCTAAGTGAGTATTGTGGCCCTTATTCAACTCATGCACAAAAAACAGAGGAAAAGGAATCTCCCTTAACAGCCTCCGACTCTGTGAGCTTTCAGTCAGCATGTATTAGATTTATCACTTTCTTGTCCCTACACCTTGTTGATGCCTCCAGAGTATGGCTACATTGGAATGGGAGGGGAGGCCTAAGCTGTGACTATGACATCTTTCTTGGTGCATTATCTTCACACTCAATCTCCTTGGGGTAGATAGAGTGCACAGAGGAAGTGCTTCCACCAGTTAAGTCCTAACATGTAACTAGACATTGCTTTTAGGGGTCAGTTGTTAACAGGGTTGACAATGCTCTTTTATAGCCTTCAGATTGAATATTCCCCAGCTCTGCTGCTGCAGAGGCCATGTCATTACAGCTGATAGTTCCATTATTTTTTGAAAGAGTTGGCAGGACTTTTTATGCTTTGTATTTTTCCTGCACTTAATGGCTGTCAGTGTTCTTATATTTAGCGTATCTACTTGCACAAGGACATTTTCCGTTATGACACCGTGGCTTATGTTCTGTGTGGTCACTTTTTTGTATTCAGATTCAGTTTTTCTAGATTACCGAGGACATAAAATCCATGACTTTGTGAAAGAAAAGACCTCTAAAGTCTAATTATATATAGAATGAGGTACTTAATTTTGGCCACAAGGTCAAAAAAGTGTTGCAAAGTGTGACAGGACTTCATATTATGTAGTTTGGTATTTTCAGATAGGGTATGGCATTCTGTACCACAGCTGCACACATATGTACATTTTATGATCAAGTAGTTAATAGAATGACTATTCACATAATAAATAAACAAATGCATTATTACATGATCTTTAAGATTTATTATGTTCATAACAAAGATTTTTTTGGCCCCTTTTATTCCATTATGTCATGTTTCACAACACTTTCATCTCACTTCACATGTTTTGTGTCCCTGCCTACACCGTATAAAGTAATTAAATGGACTTATTCCTACCATTTAAATAAATGTGTAATTGCAAGATAATAAATTTGACTTACATTACCTGTCAAAAGTTTGGACACACCTTCTCATTCAATGCTTATTATCTATTTGTATTATTTTCTACACGGTAGATTAATACTGAAGATTAACACTTTTTTGTTTACAACATAAGTCCATTTGTATTCTTTTATAGTTTTGATGTCTTCAGTATTAATCTACAATATAGAAAATAATTAAATAAAAACTGTCGCATGAGAAGGTGTGTCCAGACTTTTGACTGGTAGTGTAGATGTGTCATTTACATTGCAAACATTATTTTGAAGGGGTGGGTAATGTTGGTAGTTGCATCAACTTGTAATTGTGTGTAATTTAAACTCAAATTTGATTCAAGTTGAGGTAACTTAATGAAACTGACTTGATGGCAACAATTGAATCGAGGATTTCAACTTTCAAAGTTATCTTTCTATTTCAATTCCAGCTGGTTAAGGTTAGTTATTTAAAATATGTGGGGAAAAAGCAAAATTCCCCAACTCAAATTAGTTTGATGGTTGAACATGATTTCACTGGCAGCTGATATTGTTTTTAATCTTCAGTAAATAGATGCTACCAAAATTAGCTGAGCAGCTCCTGTCAGCAATAAGAAAAAAAAGGCAAGTAATTGTTGCAACTAATTTAAAGCTGCTGCTGTACACATGTTGCACTGTATTGAAATAATAACTAACCTGTGTGTACATGCAGATTAACAATGCTACGCATGCTGTCTAAGCAGCTACCTGGTGAGGCTGTGAGCTTGGTGTTATAACTCAGCATCATAGTGAACACAGTGCTGCCGGCACAGGGTCTGCTTGGAACATACGACAAACCATAGACAAAGACAGCATGTGTTCATGAATAAGCTAAAATTTGATTAGCCGTGAGGGATGTTTTGGTTTTTGACTACACGAGTCACAATAGGGCCGCTTCATAAATAACGGACATCCATGATTAATGACTGAGTAGAAAATACACTGTGCCAAAGTGCCCAGACTTTCCCTTGTTGCCTCCTCTCTGCTGCTTCATTCCTCCGTTTCTCTGTTCCAAATTACTTCCTGAAGGAGAAGTGAAAAAGCTGCAGGATCCATCCGTGGTCATCACGACTCTGTTGGATTTCTTTCTAACCATCTAATCTGGGAATTCAGCACAGGAGGAAAGATTTAAAAGAAGAAGAAAAAAAAAACTCCCCGTGCGCCGTGATTGTTGGAAAACATTTCATCAAGCAAACCTAACCGACAGATCAGCTCATCGATCAACTGGAAATGATTTGAGCCTTTATTTAGTTATGTAAGGCAAAAAAAGGGGGGCATATTATGATGAAATTAAAAATGCATGGAGCATAGGAAGGATATTAGAGGATAGAAGTGCATTGGAAATGGGGAAAAAACACAATTGTACACATTTGTCTGACTAGTGGTGCAGAATACAGATTTGTTACACTTACTGGTGGCTATATGGAGTGAATAAATGAAACCATTTCTCCTTGTCAGAGGCTTTTATCTGATTAAAGCTTGAAGGAATATAAAACACTACATGTATCAGTGATCATAAGCATAATTAAGAATAAAAGTTCTTTACATCAAATCACATCTTCACTGTGCTGTCAGAAAATGCTAAATAAAGTAGAAAAACATCACACTTCTCTAACTAGAAGATTGGAGTTTAATTTTTACATTTTTTTTCTCTATTATAACTTGGAACGAAGAATAAATGAGGTTGTTACAGTTTCTCTTGTACACTGATAAAACAGAACTATAGGGTTACAACTAATATGAAAATCTCTCACACAAAAAATGGACGCTATTTAAAAGCTTTTTTATAAGAAGCTTTACAAGTACAATTACACAATATTAATTGGCTCCCCGTAAGAATAAATGAGAATGAAGAGGTAATTAAAATTGTGATGTTAATTTCCCTAAAGATAATATATTATATGATACATTCAAAGTCGTTCATTTAATTGCTGGAATTATCTTGCCACAGTTTTACTGCGATCACCTTTAAAGAGGTTATATGTGTTGTAAACTGAACTGTAGGTGGTTTAATCAAATAGCTCGTCTTGGTCTTTACAAACAAAGTCATATAAAGCAAATTGGACTATATGTACTATGCATTATCCTGGCACATGCAGTGTGAACCATGTGTGGCTTTCATTGATGCTCAGTGTTAGAGTAGCTTCTGAACCGTTGACATGAGCAATAAAAAAATGATCACCACCCACAGACCAGCTTGCTGAGAAACCAAGGCCTAACACACAGTAATAATGATTTTTTTGATATCTACCAACTCGACAGTTTGTGCCGACGCAACCTTTCATTTATACTAACCCGACAGATATGTAAAAGCAAGGAGTCCTGCAGATTTGTGCAAGAGACTAAAGCAAAGAAAGTCCTTTACTAGGCCATAGTCCAATATGCTGTTTTGTAATTCGGCAGAAAGTCTGTCATAAAAGCGCATGGAGCATTTGAATACAAATGCAATGACTGGAGCAAGAGTTGTGTGCCGCATCCGGGATGCGTGAGCTGTGAGCAGACCTCAGTGGAAAACAGTGGATAATTAGATAATTAAGGAGCAGCTCACATGATCAGCAGCTGCACCAGGCAGTCGAGGGAAAGTTTTCCACATCAAATTCCCTGAATCTTAATGTGTTGCCCAGAAACAGTCATTGCTATCCTCAACTATTGTTGGCATGATTATCACAGTTTATTCTTACAAGTGCCATGCTGGGATTGTTTTTTTTTTATTGTAACGCAATTTCTCCAAAATTACTGAAACTAATAATAACTCTTGTTGAGAAGATCAGATTCACCTCTGTCTGTCAAGGGATTTCTCTAATAGTGATCATTTCTTTTTGTCTTTCCTGTGAAATACTGCAAATATGCATCTGCAGCTAATTCAGAGCACGTTGCTGACTGGCTGGTCAGCCTTTCTTTCTTTTCATTTAAAACCATAGTTCACCTCATTCCATGATAGCTGTAATTTTTCTGTATTTATGTTATAGGAATATTCTAATGACTGGTATCCTGCCATAATTACTCCTAGAAAAAGGATTCGGAGGTCATAGCCTGCATTGAATCAGTATATAATACAAAGCACAAATATTTTGGCGTGACATTACATTACAACAACAACAGTTTTCCATTTAGAATTCTGATTGAAAGGCTACATGTCGTTTGAATGCAGTATTTCCTTTGTACTGTCAATGCTTTCAGAGGCGAAGGGACACGGGCCTCTTTTCATACACGCAGGTGCACTACCCATTGTATTCATAGAAAATTGAAAACACCTTCAGTAAAATGAGAGAAGGCTCGCTGAATACTATAGATACTAAATAATTGATTTTTTATGTTAGTCGGAGAAAACACTTTAATTTTTCCATTACCCGAAAATTATTTTCGTTCATAAATAAAAATTATTTATGTAGTGTGTCTATGCCTTATGATGTTCAATGCCATATGATGGTTAGAATATGGAAATATAAAAGCGTTTCTGTTCTTTGTCTGTCTTTGCGTTTTGGTAATCTGCAACCTTTAGCATGACTGGGCTGTGTCCAAATGCTGTAGCGTATAGTAAGTAAATGATTTGTAGTTTGTCCTCTAACATATGAATGTTGCTATGGCCAAATAATTAACAGCAAAAGTTAAAAAATATAAAGTGTAAGGCAGGCATTATTGCTTCTATTTTTCCTGCATACAGTTAGTGAGTTACCAACAATGTGAATGTTCCACTAAATACTGCAAATAACATCATTGTTCAAATAGATTCTGGCATCATGTTTCTATTAGTTGCAGTATTATGACAAAAATAAAGCAATTAAGTGGACTAATGAGTAGTTTGTGGAACATTGTGTTACCACTGTTAAAATAAAAGCCCCACCTCAAACACACATACTGTAGTACTCCTGCTATCCCCCACCATCATCAACTGTTCCACATAGGGAATGTTGGGTTCTCTGTTTTCTGTTAAAAATCCATAAGGTCTTTGCCTTACTATGCTAAATGCCATGAGATGACATATGTTGTGAACTGGCACCATATAAACAAGAAAAACACTCGGAGAGTGCAGTACTCTGCCAAGGCTGCTCAGTCGTATCATTTCCTACGGCTCAAATCTTGCAAAATTCGTAGCAGAAATCCCAGCATTCTAGAATGTGTCTATTTAATATAGATGTACTCACAAACAAAATGACCTTGCGCTGAACACGGGCATGTGTTATGCATGTGTACGTTATGTAGGGATCCAGAATTGTGTAATCTAAATATGTAGTGGGCAGCCGGAAATGATGGGACTCAGAAACACCCCCACGATTAAATCAATTGTCCCTTGTATTATTTCCAGATAAGTCCTGATAAGTCCGCATCGGTCGATTTGTCGTAGGATCGCTATCATGTGGTCGTTAGCAGGCAGCTGATGTAGCGTTCACTTGTTGTCATAGTTACAGTGAAGCCGTGCCGCTATCTCACAACGATACATAAATCTCCATGGTTCCAGACTATAAGCCGCATTACTGTCAAAATCTAATCAGTTGGTACTTGTGTCATTTCTGACCTTCTCTGAAAATTTCATCCAAATGTGTTAATCAGGTTCTGAGTAATGTTACGCACAGACAGACAGATGGACAAACATACGCTGATTGTCACAGAACGCTGCCATTCCTCGGCGGAGTAATAAAATTGAATTGAATCAAATCATAATCGATGAATGACAGAAGCCAGTTACTGATTGAGTAAAGCAGGGTTTTTTTTGTTGCCTCTTTACACTGTGATAATGTTGGGAAAAAAAGTTAAATCTCTAGTGTTGGTCACTTTCTTTTTATGCCTCTTAACCCCTTGCCAATCTTGCTATTTCCTCTTACTGAATAGCTGTTGCATTTCTTGTTTGTGGTGATCAGCCTCATTGTTTTCCTTTTTGTTTTATGGTGGCCAGTGAATACAGATACACACAGTTTAGCCTCTCAACATCTTCATACCGTATTGTTGGGAAAAACAGATGTGACCTTTTTTTTTCCCACTGGAAAATCTTAAAAGCTGTCATATCTGGCATTTTTGAATTTTTTGTATGAGGAAAACTTTTCATCATGACTACAAATTCATACGCAATCTCCTAAAACATCTGGACACTTCTGTTTTGTTGTACTCAAACAAGAGTAAACAGTGCATTTAATAGGAACTGTTTTTGGCTGTGAATTAGTGCACATTTGTTGCTCTGTAATGGCAGCAGGAGGTTGTAGCCGATGTGGGAGGGATCAAAAAAAACTACAGCGTGTGTGTTCATTGTAATGAAAAACCAGACACCAGTCTCACTGCTACATTTTTTACATGAGTACTCAGTGAGCAGCATGAGGCCTAACAGAAAGGAACCCCAATGACTACTAACAGTGGCACCATAAAGGCACTATACAGTACAGCGCCTTTATAGAAGGTTGTATTGTGTTATTGTGGGAGCTAATATATCATATGACGTGGGAGGTCCAATACATGAAAGGTTCTCAGATGGTGCCCACATAACATAAACATGCTGACATTTTGACCCATTACATCATTATTACGTGAATGCACGACCTTTTCATTTGATCTCAACCTGTAAAGTTAAGCAACTGCATCTCACAATGCTTTCATGTTGACAAAATCTGTCCACAGACGTCCAGACAGACACGTGATGCTTCCTCCTATATCCTTTACCCCACACACACAGACTCACAAGGTAAAAAACTGTACTGTCCACGCTATCATGGCTGATAAACATGTCACCCAGTGCAACAGTGTGGTTCACTGATGTGCTGTAATGGTTTTGGCTGACTGGGGAACTATATGGCACAGAGGGTGAAAATATATCAGACTTTAAATACACAGAAAGCATGTTTTAGTCTGGTCAGTCCATTTTTAGCTTTGGTCTTTAACGCCTGACACAATATTCCCAGCTGCTGATATCTCTTATGAGATAAAACTGCCACATTTATCAGCACTGGAACACAGAAAGCATTTTAACCACCACCTGAAAAAGCCAAAGCCGCCCTGTCCGTGTCAGAAATAGAGAGAAATCGAGCTGAGGCAAAGCAGAGAGTCGGCGAGCGTATTATAAATCCCAGTTTGTTGCAGAGTCCGTTCCAAATCATGTGTCACTTCTACAGTAAGACCCCTGCTCGGTGCCTGCTTACACCAATATGTTGATGTCAGATATGCCAGGGGTTTTCTGTGTGTTATTTAAAGTCTGCCAAGAGGTACACAGAGGGGAGTGTGTGTCATCACTGCTGCATCCAGAACCACTTGTTTCACACCACATAACAAACCTGCCACCCCCTGCGGTGTGTGCTGACCGGCTACAAAGCACCTTCTTTTCCCAGCTGTCCGTGCACCGAGCACATTTTTTTGTGCCATCAGACTTCAGACTGTACAGAGTTTCCTGCCCTACTGGCCCTCAGCCCCAGCCTGCCAAAAGTGTACTGAAGCAGGATGTCTCTACATGCTCTTTCTGCTCTGGGCTACGCTGCAAAGCTCCACTTAGATATCACAAATCGTATGCTTTCAGCATGTACGTCAGTGAATGTTAAATGTGCCGTCACATTCCTTCTAAATTACGCTCCCTCTGTGTTGTATGTAAATTATAAACGTGTTTTATGAACAGTCACTAGACACACTCTTTGTTCATTTGCGTGACTTCCCGCTGAGCTGATAATGAGAACGATGATGGGATAATGTGGACACAAGCACTTTTTTTTGCATATGTTCAGCAACTCTCACTGCATGCTGCTATTTATGTGTTATATCCAAGGCCATTTCTTCACCTTTTTACTGTAATAGTTTATGATAATAACAGTAAAAATGTATGATTCCGATGTTGGTACTGAGGTTGCTTTACCCAGTATTCAGCAGCACCATGTTTCTAACTACTACTGCAAATTATTCATGCTAACATTACAGTTTCGTAGTCTAATTATCATCTCATCTATATGTCAAGGTTGTAATAAAGAACCATATTGACTTGAGCATTATTTAACCTGCGGAACTGTTGAAATTCAGCAGATGAGCTAAATTTAATGGCTAAGAAAATAAGTAATGACTCCCGGGCCCAAACACAGAAATCCGTTAACCGTAATAGAGAAACAGTGCAGATCAGAATGAAAAATGCATTGGCTTATAGAGCAACTGTTCCCAGGGACATTCCACATATGCAACTGGGTGCTCCTGCAGATTATTTCTGCAAGCGTCATTCAGAACGGGTCCTGATAGCTATCCCATTTGCTCGGAGAATTCCCCTTTGTTTACTTAAAGCTCAATTCTTAGAGCAACTATTTACAGTCAGTTAATAACCGGAGGCTGCAATTGATGTGCATCATTTAGCAGTCCTCATTTGATGCTTCCATGGTTCATTGCAGGCATAAGATGATGCGTGATGTAAAATGTCAGTGGCACTGTCAAATGCGTTTTACCACCACAATGACTGATCATCTCACATTTTAGTTAGTAGGCAGTAATAGGGTTTTTACTTTGGATAAATATCTGAAATATGCTGGGAGGTTTTGTAGCTATTTCAAATGAAATCCAAATTACAGAATTTGATTGGGTGGTATGTTACAAAATGGCATTTTTTATACCAATATACTTTCAAATTAGGTTTAGGACATTATAATGCACGCTGTTATATTTGTCTTGAGAAAAACAGTATTCATTAACAATATTGACTCTTCTAGAGAATAAAGAATATTTTTAATGGGCATGCTCCCAAGTAGGGGAATAAAAATGTTTGTTTGTATGTAGTTCGTATGTATGGAGTGCATGCATACGCTCTGATATGTATTGAACATTGAGCCAAGACGATCAATGAGCCATGTCAAGTTTATTTGAGTTGCCCAGTGTCATATGAAACGTCTAACATCGTGTCTACATGCTTTGTCTTTGTCTGCACAGGAGACATATTGAGTTGTACTGCAGGTCACCAGCGTTTTGGAGGTGCGCTCACTCAATCATTGTAAAATGCAGGAAAATACACTTGAAGCATGAAAAAGAAAAAAAAAGAAAAAGCTCCAGGTCATGTTTTCTTGTGTGTAGCATGAGTGAAACGAGAGCCGCCCGTGTAGACAGCTGGACTGATTAAAATAGGAGCGTATCTGTTCCATCAGGCGCGAGTGAGACAGATGAGTGAAAAATGCAGCTTTCCGTGCAGCTTTAAAAGGTTACAGGTGCACGTTTCTATCGTCAGTCAGTCAGTTTCAGTTAACACAACCATGTCTGCATGCACAGGGCCACAATAGAAGCATTGCAATTACAAAACTTCAGCTTCATTAAACTTGCCTCCCCAGAGTCTGGAGTACATGTGCGGCTTGTGGTGGGATTTAGCCAAACATCAATTATGCAGTTTTCTGCCTTATCCAATCTGCACATACATTTATATATAAGGTTCCTTATCGCTGCCACACATGTGGATACATTTATGCTGGCACATGACTGGCACCGTAAAGTTCCCTGGTGACATCTGAGGCTCTTTTCATACCTAGCGAAAGTCCGTATTCCTTGAACAGACAGACCTCCACATTAGCTTACCACATATGAAAATATACCCCTGTATGCATATCTGAAATCTGTGCGTTTCCTCTCATTTATTTCTAAAGTATCCACACACTCACTGGTGTCATAAGCAAGCCATGTTACACTTTGTTTGCTTCATCCTTATTGTCATCTTTGTAGACTGTTTTCGTTTTTTTTCTTCAACCCACTGAGTAAAGCTTTACGCAACAGCTATATGATGAGTGGGAATGTTTTCCGTTCTTGTTCGGGAATCTTTTGAAGGTTTTTTTTTTTTTTTCTGGTTGCATGAGCTGATGTCTTTGTAGATGAACTGTTTATCCCCATTGTTGAGAGTGAGCATGACAAGTAGGTAAGCCGAAGCTGAGTGCATCAAAGTATGAGATAAAAGATACTATAAGGACTGATATTCTCCCTGATGATCCCAGGGAAATGGTAAGGAGTGTCAACTGCACACCCCTCTGACAAACAAGTCCTTACAACCTGAAAAATTATCTGCGCATCCTCAATCAAACCACTGTATGACTGACGCTTATGATCGCTTTCTGATCTGTCACCCCAGTGGTTAAGCTTTGGTTATGTTCAACCATCTAACTCTTCCATCAGACTCTCTGTGGCTGTAAAACTCACTTCTGATATCAAATGAGACTTTCAATTTTTGCATAACACCAGGAAATCACTCTAAAATCAATCATTTTAAGTATGTCACAAACAACCAATGTGGTCATTCTCCTCTCTGCTCAGGGGCAGAGAGAATGAAGGGTAAAAAAACATGTCCTCAAAAATCGTGACCATAATTCCACATGACATACGCAAAACATCATTAGCATCCCTAGGAACTGGCACAGGGATTACAGGTGAAGTTGCATGATGCGGTTGATGTAGTGCGTGACCTTGACAAGAAGAGACCAGATGGCTCTCCACAAACAAACAAACAGCGGTTGAACATATGTTTCTATCACAGGCTGACCTGGAGACGAGCCAAGGAAAATATATATTACTCTCAGGTACCTTTCAATGAAAAAAATGACAGCCAGGAAAACTAAATATGAGCTCAGAATGAAAAATCCAGAGCAGTGATGTCACGGTTGTTCTCTAAACGACTAGCATTGTATTGCAAGGCATTTATTTTGCAGCACTACATACTTGATGCAGGAATATTTGCAAAGATCTAGCACAAGATTTTTAAATTTTGGTATTATGAATAATTTGTGGTTATTTTTGATTCGTAATATGAAATAAAGTCACCTGCTTAAAATTATATGGGTTCCTCTTGTGCTGTTAAAAACAGCTCAGACATTTTATTGTATGGACACATGACCTGTGAGGGTGTCCACTGATATCCAGCCCTGGTGTGATTCTGTGGGTTTCAGGCCAGGGTCTCCGTGAATTGGGCTTGCTCTGCTTTATCCCCTGGGTGCCAAACTGGATTGGGATCTGGGGAAATGTGGTCGATGCCTTGGGCTCTTGGTAACGTTCTTCAAGCCATTCTTTAGCAGTTTTTGTGGTGTGGCAGGGCCTGCTGTCCTACTGGGTGGTGACAAGGTTGAAGTGGGTTACATGTGTCAAACTCTACATGAATCACATTGTAACAGGATGATCAGTGTCATTCACTGGTTTAAATGTTGTGGCTGATCTGTGTTTAAACAAGTATTCCTGACAGGTAATTCCATTTCTGTTTATGCATGCAATGCAGTTCATGAGATGAGTTCATTCCTGTTTGTTAATTATAAACATGAAGATAATTTTGTTTATGTGCTGTTGTGTAGCTGATCTGCTGAATCCTAATCATCTTGAGAGTATTTTGCATTTCTAGTTACTGAAACCAAATTTTTTTTGGTTTTTTTTGCATGACATGAATGCAGATACAATGAAATGCAGCCATGTGCATTTATTTAAAGTTTAATGTCTAACTGGACCTGCCTACAGATGTGGACATAAGAAGTTAGATATAATGATGTGCTATTTGCTATTATCCCACAATGCAGAACACCCTCAAATTACATCCGTTTATCAAAGGGAAGTCAAAAAATGTGGCTCCAGTTATTGTTTTATTCAACTTATCTTATTTTTACAGGATCATGACATTAGCAAGGAATAATCTGGAGATGATTTAAGCAAGAAAATTAAAATGCAAAGCCATTAGTCATACTGGCAGACATTAAAAGTTGTGTAACTTCACCAAATTGCAGCGACAAATCTCTCTGATGTCTGCTGGGAGTCGACACAAGGCGTAATATCCATGGATTTACAGACTAACAAGAACCTCCGTCCTCTGGTACATGAACAAATCTGGGCAGACACCAAACTCTGAAGCAATCTGGCCACAGGTCAGCATGTACAGGAAGTGTCAGAGGCAGCGATTATGTACGAGAGTTGAGTCAAGTCAAGCATATGGGTTCGTAGTAGTGAACTGCACCAAACACACTCAGCTTGGTGAAGCACCCGAGGGGAAAACATGTCAGTTACCTCTTGCCTCTTGTTGCACTGTACTCGAGTGAGTTTTTAACAGTATTTGAGGTTGTCATTCTTCTGTTTAAGTGGCTGGCAGTTTCTTTGGTAACATATAAAAAGCTGAATAAGAGTGAGACGTTGAGAGGCTTTGTCTGTGTCAGAGTGCATGCATATGGATACTTCCTCGAGGCCGTACTACCAAAATGTAGAATGCATGCATATCAAACCTGTAAAAGCAGAGAGGATTCAGTCTTTCACTTTTGATCAGAGAAACTTGCCAGAATAGTAAAAGAATCCTTGTGATGATTTCAACACATTTGTAAACTAGTCCTTAACCCGAATCTTTCTGTATTTTATCCCTCATTAAGAGGACGTCATTATGCAGTAAGCGTAACTAAAGATATGGATAGCGCTGTAGAGAAGGGGGAAGGGTTTAGGAGTCATGATTAATCTGTTTACTTGCAAAGAAAACACACGAGGAAGCAATAAGTAGAGGCTTCGGCACCATCAGCACAATGACGTATATGTACTGCAGGGCAGGTGTGACAAGGGCGGGGAGGGCTTAAGCCTGGAAATAGGGCAGCATTGTGGAGTGAGGCAGCAACGTCACCAGGGAGAAGAAAAATGGTGCTGGATCAAATACATCCACAGGAGGAGGCAGCCAGGTGGGCTAAAGCAGAGTCTCAGGGAAAACGCAGGGCCAGTGTGTGAAAAGGATGAATGTGGAGAGGTAGAAACTCAGCAGGAGAGAGCTACGAAGAAAAACTGCATTAAATTAATCATAGGTGCGGCTTAGCAGTATGATGTGTCAGCTTCTACCTCAAAATCTCAGCTCATTCCTGCGTCTTGACTGCTGCGTTCAGAAATAGTTGCACCAAGATATGGTCAAGAACTCCGGCTATTCATTACATTCTTCAGTTTTTATTAACGGATCCTCCTTTCTTTCCTCGCTTGCATCTGGCAGGTCGCTTCACATGTTTTGTCTCAGTTTGTTTTGACAGAAAATGGGATGAACTCTTAAATGCATTCTTTCATAGCTTTCCCTACTTACGTCAAGATATCGTTAAAATACATTTCACAAGCTACATTGTCTTACTTTATATGATATTACATTCTGTCAGCTATACTGGTTTTATACTGCAAAAGGTCATGGAGGGATGGAGTCTATTCCAACTGACTGCATGTTAATTGCTGATTTTAAATTAGAGATACTTGTGAGTGTAAGCATGCATGGTTCTTCTCTTTTTCTTGAAATGTATAAAGGATAAACCCAGTAATGCTAATGGCTGGATGGATAAGTTTATCGGACTGTGTGAGGATTCTTAGACAGTATGTATAGACTTCTGTATGTCCTGTTCTTTTGTCCTTTCAGTAATTATTTCAAAACATCAGAGTGTGGCAGGCATGTGTCAGAATAGTTAAGAAATTGTTTAATAAAAAAAGATGAACCCTGTGGCAAATGGAAATTAAACATCATATGTAAGGTGTTTCTGTCTGACACAGTGATTGATGACTGCTGCTTGCACAGGTTGCCTTCAGGGTGATCAAGAAACACTGGACTGAGTGAAAATATGTTTTACAGTGGGTTTGTTATTCAGACCAACTTGTGACACTGAATTTACTTTGATGGTGGATAAGAGAACTAACAATTAAAAACAAAAATATGATGACATTGAAGCCAGTAAATCAGTTATCTTCAATGGGATATTAGATTTGTTTTCACTCTCAGCTGAATGAATCCAGACTATGTTGCTTCTATATAAATTATTTACATTTGTTTATGCATTTGAGGGAAATATCTGAGAAACAAATTAATGTTTTGCCTTGCATGATACAATAGAGACAAATTGTACAATGCTTTTAACAAGTTATAATGAATAATGACTTTGCAACATTTGAATAATTCACTTCAGCCTTGGTATAGAAATGTTATTGGTTTTTTTATGTAAATCAACAGGGTTTGAGCTTTGTGCAGCTGCTTGTATAGATGTTGTATTTAAGATTTTGATTTAGAAGCAAATTCTCTCTCAGGTGCGAGTCATATTAACTCATTCTGTCAGAAAAAGTCCTCTCAAATTTAGTTTGTCAAACATTATTTTAAAAGCATTTTCATTTTCATCTGTGTTTGTGACTCACTGTTTCTGAGAGAACACCGGCTCCACTGATGTTTTCATGCTTTGGTCGAAATGCAGGGAAAACGCAACACACTTATTGCTAAAAGCAACATTTGAAATATTTTTCTTTTTTGAGAGGAATCACACACTCGACAAGCACTTTAGTAGGAACACCACACTGATACTGGGCAGGGCCTCTCTTTGCTCCTGAAACAGCCTAAATTCTAAGTGCCTTGGATTCTGCAAGATGCTGAAAACATTTCAGTGTAATTCTACTTGATGCTCACATGATTGCATCAAAAAAAATCTGCAGATTTATCAGCTGCTCATTCGTTCTGTAAGACCTCACAAAGGTATTTTAATGGATTCAGAACAGTTGACTAGGGAGGCAACTGAAGTGCACTGAACAATTGTCGTTTCCATGAAGCCAGTTGCATTATTGTGCCGGAAGCAACCAGTACAATTTGGTAAACAGTGTCCGTAAAGTTTAAGAATACTAGGACAGGTTGTGGTATAACTGATTAGTGTGCCATGAAAACATCCACTGCCCTGCCTGGATTGTTGACACATGGCAGGTTGACTTCATGGATTCTCACTATTGTCGCCAAATTTTACCCCAACCAGCAGAGTGCCTCAGCAAAAAAAAAAAAAAAAAAAAAAAGGAGATCCATCAGACCAGACCATGTTTTTCCACTCTTCAACTGTCCGGTTTTTGTGAGCTTGTGCACACTGCAGCCTCAGATTTCTGTTGCTGGCTGACAGGAGTGGAACCTGATGTGGACTTCTGCTGTTGGAGCTCATCCGCCTTGAGTTTGGACGTGCATTCGGGGCTGCTTTTCTGCTCAGCAAAGAGTGGTTATCTGAGTTACTGTAGCCATTCTGTCAGCTTGAACCAGTCTGGCAATTCTCCCCTGACCTCTCTCATCAACAAGGCGTTTCTGTGTGCAGAACTGCCACTCACTGGATGTTTTCTTTTTATTATTTGTACCAGTAAAACTGGGTGAGGAAAAATCTCAGGAGATCAGTAGTTTCAGAAATTACTCAGAGCAGCCAGTCAGGTCCCCACTGTGAGGGAGAGATTACATTTTTCCCCACTCTGATGTTTGATGTGAACATTAACTGAAGATGGTATCTGCATGATTTTATGTATTGCAAAGCTTCTACATAACTGACTGATTGGATAATTGCATGAATAAGCAGGTGTACAGGTGTCCCTAAAAAAGTGCTTGATAAGTGTCTATTCTAATTACACTGATTTGGATACAGCTGTTGTTTAAAAGTACTCATACAGTTTTTTTGCTGATGTAAAGAAATGCTCCTGCTGTAAAATGAAACTGTGAGGTGTTGTTAGAACTAGTATTTTAAAATTATGCCCTCAACTATTAGATATGCATTACAAATACTGAGTCACAGTGAACTTCCAGCTGTATCCATGTAGGTAAGTAGTTCTAGAGGCCAGCCTATGATAGAGATGAATTAGGAAACCATTTTCCTTGGAGATCACACCTAAGAGGCATTTTCTTTAATTATTTATTCATAATCTATGTAGTTGCACGGTCATATCCATTTTCAAGTCTGAGAGGAGAGATGTGAAAGGTGTTGACCATCTTAATCCATTGTGGAGCCACTTCAGTGACCTCTAATAAAAAGGAATAAATGCATGAAAGTGTTGTACAGGAACATTACTCAAGATGACCCATGAATAAGCCTTACAGCTATGAGAGGTTTGAGCGTCTAGCCCTGTGAGTGTTGTGTGGTTAATTGACAGGGAATTATCTATCTGGTGTTGTACTTTTTTTTTATAATGCAATAATTTCTCTTTATGATCCATTCAATCAGTGAAAACAAGCACGAGAACAATACAAACATTTCAGAGCAAGAGAAAGAGCAATTAAGATGGAGGCAGACATTTGTCTCAATGTCTGAGTTATTTATACAATGTGTTTCTTACATTCAAACAGTACAGATTAAAAAAAGAAAGGCATGTTTTAAAGCCCTGTGTATTATGTATTTTCAGTCCTGAAAGCAAGATTTCTCCCAAGACTTAAGAAAGACTATGAGCAGCTCAATATAGACAACAGAATGTGTTAATTCATCTTTATTGATCTCTATCACAGATACACAAATTCGTTTTCCAGTTCAGTCTAATGTAAATGAGAACTGATATAGACCTATCAGTTTCTTTACCATTAGAGGTTTGTCCAGGTGATACCTTAAAATATATAAATCTTTTTTGTCAAGTAGATCCCAAAATCTTTCCAAACAGAGAATAAAAGTCAAACTCTGGTGATGTAGAAGCATGACTAAGCATTAGGACTAATGAGCATAACACTATCGGCAGCTCTCATTCGTTCCAACAGGATACTGAAACTCGGTCTCCATAGCTGTGTAAATCAAAAAAGTCAAGCCAAGAATCGCATCTGTCATGTTTTATAAATGTTAAAAAATTCTGCAAGAAGGTCTGAATTGTGGCAATAGTTATACCACTTCAGTATTCGTCTTCTCCTCCTCTTCCCCTTCATATTTACCTTCTGTTTATGGAATACATCTGTGACTTTCTGTATTTCTTGCGTCCATTAGGTGCAGCTTTATTGATCCTCTGTGCTTCTTGCCAGCATGAAATTGACCCAGCCATTTCGTGTGTCAGCTCATATAAGCAGCTTCGCCACTAATGAGCTGCTGCATCAATTGACTGCTGGATTTTATTCTCGTCCGCTGTTTTCCCTTTTTTTTGTGCAGCATTTCCAAACTAAAAAGTGTAATTTAGTTGCATTGCATTAGCAATGCTCTGAGCTGTTACTGAATGTTACTGCTCTGTCTGATACTACACACTGCCGACAAGAGGGAATATTTCTTCTCTCTCCTCACATATATTAACATAATGCATTCACTAGCTCGGTAGCATAGCATTTACCATCACAGTTAAATACCTAAACTCACACCCTACATACACATTTGTGTCAGAAATTGAGTACCAGCCAAAATATCCTCACTTGCCCCAAATGTCCTCTTCCTCAAATGTCCAGTTGGTCCTCACAAAGACAGTTGTGCAAGAACACACACACACATGCACGTACACACATGCACGTACACACACACACACACACACACACACACACACACACACACACACACACACACACACACACACACACACACACACACACAGGTGAAGCTGTTTGTCTGATTGAAGCCGCCTGGCTGCAGTATTTGTTGAGAGCTTGGTCTGTCATTCACATTCTGTGTGGCCTGAGGGAGGACAGACTCCTCTAAACTGCAGAAGCACAATACATTTTACTGAAGGAATTAAACTGCTGTCCTGAAATTTTTTCTTTCTTTCACTTTCTATATCTCCTCCTTGTTGACACTGATGGTCACTACAAATACTCACTGAGTAAATCTGTATATTTTTGTTTGCTTATGCAGTTTTTCAGAGACAGATATGCAATTTATACTAAAAATGTAAGGCAAAGGTGTTTGTCGTTTGGTTAAAGCCCAGTTTCCAAATATATGTGTTTTCTGAAAGCTTTCATGAAGCCAAATTTGACTAAATTCCAAAGTTTTCCATGTGCACAGTAACACTCATTAGTATATTTTTTATTAGAAACAGGTAGAGTTAATAGTGTCCCTGAGGAAGACGCGTCGTCTTTGTTGTTGGATTTATAAGAAATTCTAAATACAAAGTGCTACAAAAGACGTGTTTTAGGGAGGGAGCAGCTCATCTTTATCAAAGTATTTTTGACAATTCTGACAATTGTTGTTTCATCTCTGCATTTTTATTTTTGGTGTTTTTTTATGTCCATATGTGCACGACACCAGTAAACAACTACATCAACTAAAACTTTGCTGCTGGGACTTCTGAGACATGGAAATAATGCAGAAAAACAAACTTATCAACATATGGCACATATTTTAGCTTGACAGTAAATATTTCTTTATTTTTCTGTGAACAGTGATGGCATTTTAAGTGTCTTAAATTGAGTGTAGAAGTAGCATTCACGACAGCAACATTAGCCCAATATTGTGTGTCAGTAGCTTTACCAGTCTCATTTTGAGTCATAGTTCAAGACATTTTTATCACTATGACCTCTTTGCCCCTCTGAAATATACACACTATATTCTTCCCCTGCAAGTCCTGTGGCCTGGATGACTGAGAATCCCCCTGGATGTATTGCATTGTTTCATCATTTCCTCCTCTTAGCTTCTTTTTCAGTGTATCTAATGATGATAAATCAAGCTCAACAACACAAGGAAACTGCTAAAACTTAATTCAAATATGTATTTTCCCCGAGCTTGGTGGGAAATTACTGCTCCTGTGACACATAATTTGAGCCCGGTGCTTGGTTTTGTGAAAGCATCTTAATGTGGACATTAACATTTGAACCCTAATGATTCTGTGCAGAATGAACTCATCAGGACATTAGACACTAGGGAGACCCCTTCTAGTGGCTGGTTGTGCTTCCATTACTGCTGTCATCTGTTGAATGTTGGAGGGAACAAGCGAGGAGGTGAAGCCTCTAATAGAGATATTGTGTCTGCGGTGAAAGTGATACAACTACAAGGCGGTGTAAGAATGTTTGACAACGTCACCTCTTCGTCTTTATGTTTTATGGCTTTAGCGTAGCTTCATGCAGACCACACATGCTCATATTTCCCTGGAGGTTCCCATTTATTTGTCATATTTACTTGGCACGGCATTGGCTGGAAAAACACCGGTCGGTGATTCTTGCACCCCTTGGATTCTTTTTGCTGCCAACTGTAAATTAAAAATTGTCCTTGACAGGATAGATGCAATGTTTTTATGTATAAATAATGTCACCCGTATATGAAATTTAGTTCATTTCCTTGGCACAAGTGCTCAGAGCTCCCAGCACGCTTTCTGAATACAAAGGCACTCACAGTGCAACAGCAGCAGTATGGCTGAGTAATGCAAAACAGATTTTGCAAAATGGATTTTAAAATGATGAACTCTTCCTTTAATTGACCTGCCCAATGGTTATATAGTCTCATCACTGCTGCAATAGAAGCTACATTAACCATGTGATGTAGTTCTCACTAGCTCACTGTTAGATTTCTCTTTTCATGAGAGTAAATCGATTCAGGGATTAAGGGGAATATTTTGAGCTGTAGCATCACTGTTAATTGATTTTCAACAAGAAAATGTCTCTTTTTCTGTTGTCTGTTTTTTTTTCTCTTCGCTTGAAAAGAACTGTTGATCCATCTGCTATTATAAAGTATTGGAAGAACCCTGCCAGTGCGATGAAATATCTACATTTCTTCAATGTCACTTTGCCCTTTCCCTAACTTTTCTCTGTCAGTCTTCATGATGGTGTCAACAAATCAGACATTCTATAAAGTTAACAACGCTGTAACGTGTATCTTTAACTACATAGACAAATTACATAAAGAATTTGCTTTTTCGGCACCTGATCATCCGTCATTCAGCCACAAGTTTTCTCACATCTTTATTGCACTTCCTTTATTTCATACCATCAATAATTTTCAGGTTAATGATATAGCAAATGGTAAAGAATGGCTGATATAGTAAATGGTAAAGAATGGCTGATTTCTATACAAACATGAGGTCACTTCAATCTAGCAGCCCCTTTGCACTTCTGCAGTTGTTATTTTTACGTTCAGCAGAGCTCCAGTGGCTGTAGGGGCCATGTGATGCAGATGCAGCCATGCAGAACTTCACTTGGCATGACATCAGTCCATTCTTAACTGTACCTGAGGCATTTTCTTTGACAGATTATCTAAGATGAGCCTGTCCTTTAATTCATTATTATAACAATTAACCCTTAATGGGTGATAAAAGCGATAAAATGCTTCTTGGCCTCTTAATTTCAGTCGAATGACAGGTGTTCTAGTGATTGTGACTCAGAAGATGCCTATTATGCCTTGACTTTGCAGCATCTATCAGCTTAGAATACTTGACAGGGTAAATAACATGTCATTTGAAGTACAGCCTTGCACATAGAAATCACTGGATTCTTTGGCTGCATTTACAGTAATAGTTTGACCTTTAGAGAAATGTGTGAATTAGCTGTCTAGCCAAGAGATACACGGAACAGCTGGTAACATTCTTACTGCATGTGCGTACAGTACACATGAAGTCGCAGCCAGCAGTCAGCAGCATGACACAAAGGCAGAACAATTCTCTGGTTCATCTGTACAAAAACCAAAGTGGTAAAACTGCAAGTACAGTGTTTATGTGAAGTTATGTTCTGGGTTCTTTTTTGCTGGTGTTGAGTCTTGTCATCAATGTGAGGTTGCCCAGCATTCAGCAGAGACTCCAGAAAGTCAGTGACCCCAATAAAGAAACAGTTCAGCACACAACCCACCACAAAACCCCAACATGCTGCTTTGTTTTTGTCTCTGCGTTAAGCACAACATACCAATTAGTGAGTGCTGGTGTGTGCTTTTAGTCGGAGGCACAGTAACTGTTTCTTCACTTAGCTTCCACTACTAAGCTAGGGCTGAAAATATCAGACATTTGTCCTAAAACGCCAATTGTCATGATCAAAAATGAAGCTAAATGAGCCTAATATTTTAGCTTCATTCCCCACTATATGTGTGAGGAAGAACAGTTGCATTAAAACAAATTGCAGTGTATGATTTTATAGCACCAATCACCTGTGTTGAATTCGGTGATTCACTTTAACCCCTTGATGCCTGAATTTATTTACAATTAAATAAAAAACATTTTTTGTGTCTTTCCAGCTGATGCTAAAATAAGTGAAGATTGCTAATTGATCTATTACACATAGAACAGATATATAATAATAACAATAACAGATATATAATAATTAGGACCCACTCCAACCGGTCCTACCAGAAACCAGTGCTTGTAAAAGGTTCCGAGGTGCGTATTGATTATGCACAAACTGGCACTGAGGGAATGGATACGTTATATCGGCTGCAGCCTGAATGAAAGTGGTATGTTGCAAATTCACGACAATAGGTGTCAAGGGGTTAAATGGGGTGAATACACATGCAATCATTTGTTTTACGCTTTATATTTAAATGCATATTACTGTTTTCACTTTGACATGAAAGTCTTGTTTGTAACTTCTTCTAAAAGAAAAACAGATTATATTAACAATAATTTAATGCTGAAAAGAAGAAAACCTTCTAAAGGGGTAAATACATTTTAGACACACTGTATACATCAGCAGCTGCCTTTTTTGCGCTGTGGTATAAGGACTGTTGCTGTTGTTTCCCCCAAGACAGGGCTCTCTTACAATCCATGCAATTTTCTTGTCAGTTGTCTTGTTGCCTTTTTCTTCATCTGTCGGTAATCCAAAATTCTGCCACACAGCAGATTTCAAACTTGACGGGAGCTCAGTTTCAGTTTTCACCTCAGCCTGCGCTGTATCCTGCAAGTTTGTCTACACTGTAATGAGTTCAGCCAGGCTCACTGCAAGTGTGATGACCCATGCTGGGAGTTATAGCAAAATAACTGAACTTTGCTCAAGCATCAAACAGGGTTAAGAGGTGAGGTAATTCAGATAGATGAAGAGTAAGAAATGCTCCTACATTAACCACGAATGCCATTAGAATGCTAACAACCTGGCAATATCTACAGCATGCAGCTGCCCCGTGCATCTGTGTAGGGATTCAAGACTGGATGTGAGCTGTTCCCTCAACACCGCATTGCATTGTTGTCTGATTGTAGACACAGAACTTTTCTTTTAATCTGCATGGGATGCTGTAGACCTGCAGAGGTAGGTCTCAGGAGGCACGAGGCCTGAAGCTTGTCTTTGGGTTCCACTAGAGTGGAGGAAATAAGGATAGGAGAGACAATGAAACCGTGGTGTGAAATAAATACTCATTTATTTCACACCACGGTTTCATTGTCTCTCTCTCTCTTTCATGAGAGCATTACTCATGTGCTCAGGTGTTTTTCAGAGTCCAGTGGGGAGCTGTATCGACAGTGGTCATTTTGTGAATCAAAGGCTTTCGTGACAAAATGGTACGATCCATCATTATGAGTTGATAACGTGGTGACAGATGTCTCAGTGTCTTTAGAAATGTGAAATCAACTTTAAAAGGAACGCCATCTGCTCTTGGCAGCTTATTTGGTCCATGTGATTCTCACCTTCCAGAGAAGTGTGTAAATTTCCTTTTGGAGGAAAGACTGACCACTCCAGCTCAAAGGAGACATGAATTCTCTTGTAATACTCACCGATAAAGTTTTCCTCCTCCTCTAACCCCATTTTCCCACTGCTAATGTGTAATAATAATAGGCTCGTGTTTGCTTCATTGTTGACCTGTTTGCACTCCACTGGTTCATGTGAATCAGGATCTTATGTTTTTCTTCTGATCCTATCTTGTTATCTCATGATCCGTTGCTAATCTTTGAATTCAGCAGCAAAAATAAATCCAGAGGTTTTGTGTAGTAGATATTACACAGGACAGATTTTAAAATATGTTTTTTATTTATTGTAAGAATTCTACACCTTGTGTTCACACTAAAAATGACATTGTTTGAGATTACCAGCCACAATCCATGCTATATCAGTTAAAATCAGAGGTATTGGACAAACTATAATTCAAGCTTTGACAGTGTACATGTTGCTATTCTACTGCACAGCAATACTCTCAGTCAGTTGAATGTTTTCTTACACCCTGCCTACATATTTCTTTGAAAGATTGCAACCAACCAGAATAAAATAACAGCATACAGAGTCCAATAAGGGTTGGTGTTGTGGTCGGAATGCCAAGAATGACATCTCATGTCATTTCCTAAATACTTTCCTTGGCCTCTATAGAAAACATCATGAGGTCAAAGAAAGATATGAAGAAGGCAACTGTGGTGTAAAGAGAATCTGATTGCCTCTACAGCTGATGTTAATGGTGTGGTTGCACCGTGGATGGTGAGTTACCTTGAATGTTGTTGCTGCAAGAAATTGTGGGATGGTGTTATTCTCTGTCCTTTTGTGAAGGATGGATCCAATGAACCAAAGAACCTTTCCTTAGCATTTAGAGAGTTAAACCAGCTCCCATGGCTTCTGGACGGTGCGTCCACATTTCTTCTTGAAACTGCACCCAGACGAGCCCCATGGATCCAGGCTCAGCCAGCAAGACACCTTGCTCCCGAAAAGGGTCACAGTCTCGGTTTCCCTGCTCCAGGAGAAGTGCAGCACCTTCCTTGCTGATTCATTGGTGTCTCTGAATCATTTCTAGTCTGGCCCCTCCTGTAGGACCAAACTGCCTTGGGAGATGCTACTAGGGGTTACTGAGGTGCACAAACCCCTCCACTGTGATTCTTCTGGGTGCAGCGTCAGCAGTAATGCAGGTATTATACCAGACCGTCACGGCGAAGAGGGAGCTGAACCAAAAGGCAAAGCTCTCAATTTACCAGTCTACATTTCAACCCTATGGTCATGAGCTCTGGATAATAAATGGGCAGTAGTATTATGCATGTTCAGAAATTCACTTTTTCTTTTTCCTCTTGCTTCATGTAGTCTTGTGCGATAAGGGCCACTTTTCAAGGATGCCTTTGCTGACAGTGCCTTAGGATGTTATCACATCCCATGCAGTATATTTGTGCACATATAAACTCTAAATATATGTGTATTTATTTTTTTATTTGACTTCTTTTAACACATTTTGACAGAAAAAAATGGACATAAGATTTTTCTGTGGAAGAAAGGAGCAGGACTGGCATGTTAGGCAGATCCATCTGACAGCAATGACAGCGAGAAGGAGTGGGATGGAGAAAAAAGGGTTTGAGCAGCAGGGAAAAAAATTGAGTTTTAATTTCATACAGCAGACAGGATACATTCTTGTTTTGTTTTCTCCGGCATTTGAAACTTTTTCTGTATTTTAACATGCGCTCAAAATGCCAGCAAGGATGGAAATGAAGACAAGGGCAAAGATGACAATCTAAAGATGATGACGAAAGAGCGAACCAGTTTTTCCAACAGGATGAGGAGAAGAGGAGGAATGTGGGGCCCACAAATCCAATCCCTAGCCAGGATGTCTGCTTGGACAATACCTCACACTGGCAAATAATGTGACAAGATAGATCCAAAACATAGTGTCCACCTCTGCTTCACAACTTATAAGAACTGCTTTTGAAGTTTCACACACTAAGATGTCGGTACATGATGTGATGGAAATATGTTTAAAGATTTATTAAATTCCTCTTTTTGCTCAATTATGTGTTTGAATTTTGTCTTCTATTATTTCATGCCATTTCAGCGCAACTTATGCAATATTAAAATATGTGTGGATAGAATGGAGATGGAGTGTACAAAAGAAAAAAGTAACTATAAAATGTTCTAGCATAAACCAAGAAATGTAGCTTAATCATTTTTGTTGTGTACCATCGAAATGTGTGCTGCAGAGGGTTAAATGAATTGTCCATAATTCACAAATGCAAAAGCAGCGCAGGTAGAGTGCTATAACTGACAGTGTGCTTAAGCAGAACATTGTATTTTCACTGAAAAACAATCTGAACAAGAGGAACAAGCATTTGAATGCCATTTGTGAAGTCATGTCATATGTCAGGACCAAATATTTTAAATTAAGTACTGTTTATGGTTACACCACAAATAACAGCCCAAAGTGGCTATTTTGTTTGACATTATACTGCAGTTGAGTCCAAAATAACATGAAGAACAGCTAGCAAATCTTCGCTTTTGAGAAAAGCATGCATCAACAAATGCATCACACATTTTAGAGAGTTATTTCAACCCTTTCAGACAGCCACGGAGAGAATTTATAAGGCAAGTGGTACTCTGTGCTCTGGCATGTTTCAACCTTTTACGTCTAATGGAGGTATTCATGGTATTATTCTTGCATTAAATTTCAGTGACAAGGACAGATGGCCTCTTACGAAGAAAAAAAAATAACCCAAATGTTCTACTCACACATTGGGCTCTTTGTTATTAAAGATATTAATGTACAAACAGCCATAAGGACCAAATATACCGTATATGATGCCTCACAACCTGTCTTTCTATTGTATAAGGTTCTTTTTGTTTATCTTCAGCTCTCCCACTTACGATTGGTGTGATACTGAAGGCCAACAAAGAACAACTATCCTTGGTGTTGGAGGCAGGCAGAGCTGAACTGGAAACCATGGCAACACAGTGCTTGCCTCTCTAATCCCTTGGCCCTGCCAGAGAGCAGACAAATACCTGCGCATGCCCCAGCCTATTCAACACCTGCATAAAAGAAAACCTTCCCAATCTGCACGATATGAAAATACACCAGGGAGGAATGGTTTTGATGGACTGTATCTTAATATCACACACGCCACTGCAGACAAATGGGCCTGGCCGTTGTTTTTATCATCAGGCTTTAATTCTTCTCAAAAAACATTTATAGTCTGGAGGCAGCAGATTATGTTGTCCTCCAATCACATGTAATAAAATAACACTCATGTTAGTGCATCTAACTTTCTTACAAACATACACCTAGCATATTTGTTTGAAACAAAAATGAATGCAGTAATGTCATACCTGCACATAAGCCACCATACATTTCACATTAAACTCGACTTTTTTGCTTTTGTTTCTCTATAATTTGCTCTTCACAGTGTACAAGGTTTTGTGTGCTACTATATGCTTCTTTTCTCATTTTATGTCACTTTTACAGATTTTTTTTTATGTTACTTACTGAAAAAAAACCTGCTGCAGTTCATTGAAAGTGTACCTCTTTGTGTAACAGCAAATACACAATCCGGCGAGACCATAAAAGCGGCAGTAAACACATGAAAATGCAGCTGGTGGAGATGTTGGTTGAAAGCAATTATCCCAATTTGTAAGGTTAAATAAAAGGTTTATTTTAAGATGATGTCTGTATTCAGAACGAGACACAAAAAATAACTCTGTACTTATGCTGTACATGACATGCATAGGTGATAACTTGGCTGATTTTCTATATTTTTTTCATTTTGGCAACAAATCTCATGGAAAGGCAAATGATACCAATGAATATATCCCACAAATAAGTAAAATAATCATAGTTATTAGTCTGCTGAGACTCATATTTTTCATTTTGAAGACACATGTCAACCAGTGCAGTGGTGTGACTCAGTGGTGTGCTTTAGGAGAACAAAAGAGCACTACAGCACAGAAGAATAAGCACAGTCAGGCTTTTGGTATACAGACAATACTATGAAAAAACTATAGAAAAACAGCAAAATGATCCATTGAACTGCATCTGTTATTAGACCGGGAGGAGCTGATAATTTAAGCATTTTATTCAGTCAAATTTATTTTTCATTGTGTTTTTGATCAGTGAACCTGTAGCTCATTTTAATATCAAAGAAGAAGAAGAAAATAGGGCTGATTCTTGATTCGTGTCTTGAGTTGATGTCCTTGAATTATTTTTTTTTCAAAGTCCATTATTCAAGATGGATAGTGGATAATGTGATGGACTGTGTAATTACATCTGTGATAAATAATTAGTGCAAAATGGTGCTGTTAACAAAATCTAATTAAAATTCAAATGGAAAAAAAAGGTGAAATTGTGTTACATGACTTTACAGTGTCACCGTGACCCTCTGTGTCGCTACACCATCCAGGCATGGAAGACGAGTGTCACAACAAAAGGGCCAAACAATCTGGAGCATAATTTAAAATTTAAAATAGCTTTTTTTTCTTTTTTTTTTTAAGAAATCCCTTGTGTATCCTGCTGCTTTGTGTCTCTCATGTTTTCTAACAAAAAAAAATCCCATCACCTCTTTCACAGACAGTACTGTTCATGCTTTTTAACCAGTAGATCACTCCAACTTTGACCTTAAAACCATGATGACAAGAATCCACTGACAACCAAGCATTTCATTAACTAATGAAATAACAAGAATCTGAGAAGATATTCAGAACAGATCAAGGCTGTCTGGACAACAGCAGATACTCGTGGTTCATTCACCAGTGGAAAGGATGTATAGGTCGCCCTCATGTTGTCACTCTGGCTCTGATTCATCCTTACAGAAAGACCACGTGAATATCATGTTGTGAGGAATATTCATAGTCTGAAAAAGAGTCTTTTTTTAAATTATAGGATGTGAAATGTTGCTTGAAATGTAGGTAAAGCAGCACAAAGAAAAGTGATGACAGCTACAAGAAAAAATATATACAATGTCCTCCAGCCTTAGCATTTCAGTGAATGACACACGGATGTTTACACTGAAGTGACAAAGCCCTGTAGTCTGTCAGGACCAACAAAAGGAAACTGTTGAAGGATGGTCTGGGGAATATTTCATTACTTAGAAATGTGCTAAAATTTTGGATTCCGGGGACATGCAACAGGTTATGCTTTGAAATTCATCCGTTCATTATCTATACACTGCTTAATCCTCATTAGGGTTGCCTGGGGGTTGGAGTCTATCCCAGCTCACTTTGGGTGACAGCAAGGGACACTCTGCAGAGGTCACAGTCTATCGTAGGGCTACATATAGAGACAAACAATCACACTCACATTCATACCTACGGACAATTTAAAATTACCAGTTAACCTCAGCATGTTTTTGGACAGTGGGAGGAAGCTGGAGTACCTGGAGAAAACCCTCGCAAGCACAGGGAGAACATGCAAACTCCACACAGAAAGATCCTGGGAAGGCCAGGACACGAACCAGGGATCTTCTAGCTGCAAGGAAAAAGTGCTAACCACAGAGCCACTGTGCATTTGCTTTGAAGCTCAGTATTTCAAAAATGAAAGTAAAACCACAAAGTCAACAGGTTTTTGGCATTGGCTACAGCTCACAGTAGCCTGGATACTGTTCACTAAAAAACTTCCAACATCCAAATATCTCCATCCACGGGATACGACCACATAGAAACTTTATCTGTAGTTGTGGCTGCTTTTGAGGTTGTCAGTATTAACAAAGGTAAACTTTAACAAAAGATATGCAACGTATTGCTTTCACTATCCGGTAATAAAGTAAGAATTAGTATTTAGCATAAGTTATGTGTAATGTGAGACTGACTAAAAGCTGCTTCTGCTAACTCTAAAATGTCTCAGTCACAAGCAAAGCTCACCAAATGTTCTGCCGTTGACCGCAAGAGTGAATACATAAGTCTTAAAGCACTCCCAGCATCTGAGGAACAGAAGACCCAGTAGATTTTCTTTTGGATGAAAATGTTACTGCAATTATTAAAGGTGTTATAATGTTGTGTGGCTAATTTGGCTAATGCCACCAATGGATTTGATCATAAGCCTACAGGTCAGAGCTCGTAGCAAACCGTAACACTGAAAGACATTTAGAAGGGATGGGAACTTTGAGACTGTTTTGAAACCAGTAAACAACAACTGGGTGGCTTCTCTCCTGCTCCCTGTGCTCATATATATTACATTTTAATACAGCAGAAATTTTAAAAAAGCTGTTTTCATTTACATATTTTTCAAGTTTTGTTGTCAGATAGTGAAATGAGTATGAAATAGTGACTCAGCTGTTTTATTCCACTCTGTCAATGACAGAGTCTTCTTCCTGAAAGGGGAGTGGACAGCAACAGCTCAACTGCATTTAAAGCTATAGACACTGAAACAGTCCATTTATAACACGGCTAAATCCAGATGTTATAGAGTTTAGCTAAAATTAGCCATCTTGTGGTATTTTGGAATGAAAACTTGAAACGGTGACACATTCTGGGGACTTGTGAGGCTTTAATTAATTTCCTGAAGAAGGACACAATATGGGGTCTTTAACGCAGCGCAGCTGGAGAGCATTAGTTGACATAAACAACACACTCTTTTCTCTCACAGTCATGGCTCTCACAGCCACCAGAAGAAGATTTCACTTCTGTAATCCGGCCCACCCGCAGCAGAGCGTACCATCTGCTTCCAGACTTGGCATGTGACCTGTAACATCTGCTGCTGGATCTCTTTATGGGTGACCCTCAGCTAAAGAGGGTGTCACCTCTGCTTGGCCATGTCCACCCTGCTGTGCTGGACCCTGCTGCAAGAACCTTCCTGCTCATGCAGTCACGGGTAACTCGGCGGTGGATTCACCTCAAACTGCCCCAGGATTAGGCCTCTTCTCAGTCTGACCCATTCATTCAACCACAGCTTTCATGACTTTGCCTTCACTTTCCTTTATTCCATCAAGAAAAACACAGAAGTTAGTAGATTTTGGAGGCAGTAAGAAAATGAAAAGACATCTGCACAGCCACATGTTGCAACTCTGTATTGTGTGTTCAGCACATTGATCATTTGTAGAGTTTTCACCCCAATGTTGGCACGAGCAAAGTCAAAAAGCATGTGACAGAATTAGATGGACGCACACCAAACATATACGGGCATCACAAGAATGGTATGAAACCTAAATGGATGAAACAGTTGCAATTTGCAGAAATAAAGCTCACTGTGTTTTTCTTTCTTTTTTCTTTTTTTTCTTTTTTTTGTCTTGATCTCAGCAGCAGAGATGGCAAGCAGAAGCACAACAGCTTTTTGTTTGCCAGTATGGTCACAAGATGGTTTACAAGGGAAGCACATCCACCACTAATGGAATGGATAAAATGATTTATTTAGTATGTGCTTCCAGGATATTTGATATGCTTGGCTACATTTAGCCCATAGCCTCATCATAATGAAACAGCGAGCAGTCAGAGTTGCAGAAGAGGCATCTTACTGGAAGAGGAGAGAAAACTGTGCCCGAGGCTCTGTTAAATGATGCTCCTCGTCCACAGTCACACCCTCATTTCTCTACTTGTCAATACAATGACAGAGACGAGTGAAACACATCTACCTGATTAGACATTACAATTGTGTTTAACACAAGTTTGTACTAAAAATGGCAACATATGCATTGATTTTAGGTGCATTGTTTTATAATTTTGGATCTACATGATGCAAAATTATATTTCTGATCCAAGTACCTGCCTTTGTTGGATCAGTTTTGTCCATTCATATCCATTCTTATTAAATTTCAGTGCCACTTCAGTTAAAATTGCACAAATGACCCGTGAAAATCCTGGAGGGTGATGTAGGTCTTAAAGTACGTGGTAAAATGTCTTTTTAATGTCAGCTATGTGAAAGTATTTCATAAATCACTGGGTTACAAAGTTAATGCTAAACTGATATCTTTTATAAAAAGGAGACTTGTGCCAGAATTTTCCTACATGGTCGTTCAAATTGGTGATTTACTGGTTGTCAGAATTGTTTCCAGAGACTGTTGAATGTTCGTTTTTATATGAGCCCTTTTCCCTTGACTCGCCTCAATCATAGCTGCTATTGGAAACACCATTTTTAAACTGCCAACAGAAAACAGAAAAGGCTGTAGGCGAACTGTTTCTGCTTTCATTAGCTTTCCTTCTTCTGTTGGTCTCGACTGTTCAGTGTCCTCACTGGTTCAAATTAGCCAACAGTGTGCCTCAGGGGTCCATCTTTGGGGCAGTTGTTTTATCTCAGCATGTAGCTCTAATTGGCCATATATAGTTGTTCCTAAACACACATCAGTATCTTCCCATAAAATCTAGTGACTTTAAACGATTGTACATCTTTAAAGACTGTGTCAAAGTAAATTGGAGTCAATCCCCTTTATTCTCATGCAGTCACCAAATGTGTCTGTCAACATTGGCTGTCTGGGAGAAAAAGGGTTGAGTTTGGAAAATGACTGAAGCTGTGCAGCAGTTCTTTTTCTTTTTTTTTTTTTTTTAAATTGCACATTTTATTGAAATGACCCATTGTGCGATCAGCTACGCTTTAGCTATACAATCCTGAAAGAATAAAATCTTATTGAAAAAATAAATGAGTTTTTGTTCATTCAGTATGGCTTCACTGCAGTAAGAAAATTTGCTCAAATTCATACTTAACCCATAAAGCAGCACCTGACAAGCACCAGACTAAATGCAGCCTCCAGGTTTATAACAAAGAAAGTTTTTACAAAATCTTTTTTTTTTCCTGACCTCTCAATCCCCCTCGTGTGAAGCCCGAGCCAACATCACTGACCTTGTATTGACATCAGCGCCACAGGGAAAGCACTCGTCTGGTCCAAGGTCAAAGCCGAGAACTATTGGCGGCCTTTACCACCGTGACACACAGAGTTTTCAAATGATCTGCCTGGCAACCTCAGGCTGTCACACATTTTAGGTTTAATGTCTGGTTACGTGTCTCAGCCTTCGTATTCTTTGCACAAAGCATCATTAGTTTTCTAAGGCTACAGTGAGCTGCTTTAGTTACTGAAAAATAACTTACAAACACACGTCTGTATTAAATGTACTTGATGTGACTTCAGGTAAAGCATCATATTCATATGTTTGGGCAACCTTTCTTATGTGACCTTTCACACTGTGTGGATACTTTGAAAACAAGTTTGCCTACAAAACTATATTCTGCCTGTTTTGAGGAACCCTTTAAGGTGGAATGTCTGCTAGTTTTGCATTGATTTCCATTTAATCATTCCTGAAGTGAATGTAAAATATGGTAAAGATAGATATTCAAGTTTTTACCTGATCTTGACTGAAGTTTTCCTGTGACCTTTTCAGACACCACATGGTTTGTACTGTGCAGCTCCCTGCCAGGACTACTCCATTAAGGTAAAGACATATTTTGTATCAAAATTGTACCTTTGCACCTCATTAACTAAGAAATTTTGCTTTAGGAAAACAAATTTTGAGGTGAGCTCATACATTTCCCACATAAAACAAGCCACCTGTTAAAACTACAAACTTTATACACTACCATCCAAATGTTTGGGGTCACCCAGACAATTTCATGTTTTCCATGAAAACTCACACTTTTATTCATGTGCTAACGTAATTGCACAAAGGCTTTCTAACCATCAATTAGCCTTTCAGCACCATTAGCTAACATAATGTAGCATTAGAACACAGGAGTGATGGTTGCTGGAAATGTTCCTCTGTACCTCTATGTAGATATTCCATTACAAATCAACTGTTTCCAGCTAGAATAGTCATTTACCACATTAACAATGTCTAGACTGTATTTCTGATTCATTTAGTGTTATCTTCATTGAAAAAAATATGCTTTTCATTCAAAAATAAGGACATCTAAGTGACCCCAAATTTTTGAATGGTAGTGTATGTACAGAGGTATAGAAAATGAATAATGCAACACTTGATATACTTGGATGCAAATCTGTTTCCACAATCGGACTTTCCTCTCGAGGTCTTGCTGTAAATAGAAGCTTGTGTCTAATAATTCATGTATTTTGTTCTTGCCTTGGCTCTTTGCCTCATTTCTATTGGCTGTGCAGGTATTCGTCACAGCGTGCGGTAGTCTAATTTGAACACTGATAGGTGTGCATGCACGAGTTCACTTAGCCTGACACAGTGCCAAACTATTGTTGCCATTGGAGATAATGGATTTCAGAGCCCAGCAGTGCTACAGTTGCGTTTTGTCCGAAAGAGCCTTTAAAGATCACTGCTAATTTAGCTGGTTTTGCAGAGGTCAGAGTTTTTTGCTTCTCAGCGTGCTTACTGAGTTATCATCAAATAAGAAGGACTTTCCTCAGATTCAAGAGAAATTGCAACATGTTGGTTTCTGCGCTTGTTTTCTCCATTCAACATAAAACCACTCATTCCCATGGTACAGTTAATACCTTGAAGCATATTTATCTGATTGTAGCAGCTCTGCTCTGCAATATAAGAAAGGCTTTGTTAGAATTCACAGCAAATCTCAACATGCCTGGTGTGTTACATACCACTGAAGCTCACAAAGAATATAGAATTGTTCTAGTGTTTTTGGGTGGCTCGACTTCTTCCTGTTATTAAATATTGAGCAGCAAAATTTCGTTCCTACTCGGATTCTGTGCGAGATCACTTCATGAGCAGAATATTTTCCGCTAAATCCTTTTTCGCAATACCTGGTCAATTCCCTCCCCTGTCTCTGACAGAAAATCAGTTCATGTCAAATGGATCAGTTCATCTATTGTACTTAGATCAATCTGTATTAATATTTATGACTAGTCTTATACTTGTAGCCTTGCTGTTTGGTGTTTAAAATGATCTCCCATTGGTATTTCTGAGACATCTATCATTAGCATTTTTTTTCAGGTGCCATTTTTTTTTATTAATTTAAATATATTCAGTCACCGTAAAGGTCTGCCTTATATCTCGTGGTACTAATGGGCGCAGCAGTATTAAAATTAGATTTGTTTACTGTTTGCATACTGCATTGCTCTTCTAATAACACTGGGCAGAGCTCTACCTGTCTGTCCTCAGGGATCCTCCTGGCACTGCTTCATCAATAACTTGGCTTACTGGCATTGTCTGCTCACTGACTACAAAACGCAACAGTAACAAATTAAATTCTTAATGTGCACAACCTATCACTAATGATGGTGTAAAGTGGGTGCATTGTTGCAGATCACTTATATCAGCAAAATCAACTAACTATACTACAATATATGGTTAAAAAAAACTTATAGAAATGAGTGAATTATTCATTGGTAGAAGAGCACTAATGCTATATATTACACATTATAGCAAATGCATGCTACTTTGCTAATTTTATCATCATCACTAATGTTGCCAAATTCTGGCTTTACCTTGTTCAGAATTAAAGGTGTGTTTGTAATATGTCAATACATTTAAGTTTGAGCTGTCCCATTATGTTTTAAGGTGGATTCCAGCAAGCCAATCAACTAAAAGATCTCCACTGACTTTCCGATCATGTCGACGTGAACCACCTACTTGAATTTTTAGTTAAATATGTTTGTAGATAATATCTAAACATTTCAATTATGCAGTCAACTTCTAAAAGTTTTATGAAATCAGACCCAATTTCTATTCAATTTAAGAGCCACCGATAAGCAGAGATAATTACTGAATGTGTTGACATTCTCTTTGTATAATAGGTTTCATTGGTAGCAGCACTATTCCCATGCTAGGACTTCTTGCAAAGCATGATGTTACACAGGAAAATAATGCATGCATTTACTTTTGTGCAATTTAATCTGAGTTATGCTGGTCTCATTGTGTAATTGTTCACTCTATTTACACCATTTCAGAGCTGTATTAAGATACTGCTAATCTAGACAAAAACTGCCACTGCTCCTCAGTGAAAGTGCCCAACTTGTGAATTTTTTTTTAAAAAAAGCCTTTGTTGTGAAGCAGCAGGAAGGCGCTAATCACAGCTTGCAATGAGCGCAATCATTTGTCAAAAATGTGGACGCACAAAAGAATGGTAATTATTGGTATTTTGTGACATCAGTGGATTACTTCAAATATTGCAAGAGGTGAAAGAACAAGAAAAGGAAGCCACAGTGGGTTTTTAGATAAAGATCTGCAGGCAACAGGATGCACACTCCAAACCCCAAGCAGGCAACCAACGTAATTGTTCCCTGTTGTGTGAAAAACTGCTTGTTTTGTATGTAGTATGAAGTCAAATTACAGTTGAATTTGTAACTGGTACTTTATTAAAATTACACATGTGTATTTGGTGATAGTTGAGACAGAAAAACCAGGTGCTCTGTTTTTTTTTTCCAGACAAAGCTGCTGCTCAGTGAGTGTTAGGTGGATAGATACAGTATACAACAGAAGTGAGCCCAATAGCTGTTAAATGTCAAGTGATTCAAAATTGCAACACCTTGCAGTAATTTTACCACTTCTAGGTAGAACGGTAGGGTTTTGCATTTAAGTTAAATTAAAAACTGTTTAGATTTCTTATACTAAAAATGCAGTCTCGACAGTACAAACTCAATACACTTTTCATTACCAAGATTTGCATCTTGTACTTTTTCATTAATATTCTATATTCAGTGGCTATTTTTTTAGTTGCGCTTTGCCAGAGGGGGTTTGTTGCTCTGCATTTCTAATTCTCTATAAAATGCCCTAAAGTTTTACTACTGGACTCAGTTCAGGCACCACGCTTGGCCGGTTATGGTTTTCACTTTTTCTCTTCTTCAGGAACTCTTGTTTGGTTTTGGCAGTGTACTTTGCATCATGCTGGAATATTTCTCTCCTGCCAAGTTTCTTTAGACAGGGAGTCATCTTGTCAGCTGGTATTTCAGTATAGCCACTGGCATTCATGGTGCCATCTATTAATGTCATCTCCCAGACATGTTTTACACTCATGCAGCCCCGTATTATCATATTGCCACCTGCATGCTCCACTGTCAGGACTATGCATTCACTGTGAGTGTCCAAAATACATAACAAGCATAGCGGACCCCATCAGAGCTGAAAAAAATTGTACTCATCTGACCAAAGAATGTGCTCCCAGTATTCATCAGGCTTCCTTTCATGCTCTTTGAGTTGTCCCAAGCAAGAGTATTTTTCTCATATGATGTCCATAGAGGTTGACAGTACACACTGTGGTTCATAGTGTCTGAGCTGTAGCACATAATTTGAGGAGGACAACCACTGATTTGTGGTTGTGAATCTTGATCTACTCTGATTACTGCTGAAGCAAGGATTTAACTGATTTTGAATTCTTCTTCTTGTGTTTTCCATCTTTGTAAAGTCTCATTAACTTTTTTTTTCCCCACTTCCTCTGACAATTCATTTCCACATGGAGCCATGATGTAGACATGCAGACAGAGACAGCATAGGATATAGGTCTAAAACTGAGCTCAGGTCTGCACGGGCCTTTTTGTAACCATATTGATGCAATTAGGCTAATTAGAAATCACAGGTGTTGTCTATAGATAGACAGACAGATTCTATTGATTAGACAAAAATGATTAAAATCTATTTAAACTCAGATAAAACTGCGCTTTCAGTCTTAGAGGTTACAAGCCTCAGTCTACATGGCAGACTTCAGGGTTACTCATGAAGCTTTGGAGATTCTGATGGGCTGTGTGACGGCACACAGACTTCTGGAATGATATGCACTCTACAGAAATGGTGCCAGTCTTGAGATGAGGCATAATCACAGTTGTTGATGTGAGTGCAGAGCTTGCAAGTCTTCATTAGAAAGAAGAAAAAAACAACAACAACAACAACAGGAGAATATACATCAACTTGACACAAACAGAAGTCTTACAGTCTGGCATAATTAATCACTCCCTGACACCATCTTCATCTAACGAGCTATCCATATTGTAAACAGTTTAACATGAAATTGAAAATCTACACATGCAACATACATTTTGAATATCTCTGTGGTTGTATGAAAGACCGGAGTGGTGAGAGTGAGGCTTTTCACCAACAATGTCATAAATATATTTTTTTAAAGTCTATGCGCGCCACAGAATTAGCATGATGATGAAAACAAACTTTCAGGCTTCCTCTCTGGTGAGTATCAGTGCATCAGCGTGCAAGCTACATGAATACAGTTTGAAAGAGAATCATAATGAATGTGTCTAACGTTACATATTGCATGGGTTACTTAAAAGAAAAAAAAAATATCTTGCAAAAATTTCATGTTCACCCAGAAAAGGAAAGTTTGTCTTTTAAAACAGATAAATGATTCTTATGATTTACTTAACCCTTAGATGCATAAGTGGGTCAAAAAATGATCCGGTGAGGTCGTTTTCTGGCAATGTCTTTGTAGTGAAAAGGAAAAAGAAACTGTAGTATTTGTATTACTGATGCACAAACTTGGAGGGACGGCGAGCAGCAACAGCTGGAGGAAAAGAGTGGAAAAATGTCTACAAAATGGATGTTGACATTCTTCTATTGCTGTTCTGTGTAATATTCTTCTTTTTCAATTATCAAAATGTTCAAAATCTGTTATCAAGTGAAAAATAAACATATTTCAAACATGAAAGCATTCTTCTGTGGACAAAAATATAATACAAACAAATAATGCAAATTATTATCCTGAACCAAAATGCCAAAAATGTTATAGAAACACACTGATTCTTATACGGGTCATTTTTGACCCACTTATGGAAGAGTGTAGGGTCCAATCACTCATGCATCTAAGGGTTAAGATTGCTGTTACCTGAACACAATGTTAGATAATCCAAATGCTATGCCTTTTATTACACATTTCTGTCCCTGTTTTGAAGAAATCTGTGTTTAACAGTTGCTGTTCGTCTGCTGGACTGATGATAGGGTGTGATAGATGCATTCATGTGCTGTGGGATGACATTGTACCCGTGTTTACGGCAGGATGGTGTCCCGGCATGTAGCATTCTTCAGGGAACACAAATCAAGCTTCCATTGTAAGCTCGTCAGTCATCGTTGTGTTTTGGCAAACTGCTCCGCTCTCACAGTGGGATGCTGGCAGTACTACTTCTGCCGTGTCAAAATAATGATAGAACACTGCAACATTTTAGCCTCATTATGGAGTTTTTTGGATTGTTTTTCAGAAATCCATTGGAAAACATAAATATATTTAGGAAAAGGAAATTAAATTATTGTTCGCAAGCTGTGAGATGCTAATTAGAAAGCATAATCATTTTGCCTGAATGTTTTGCTCTATCCTCTTGTTTTTTTGATGAGAAATTAATTATAATCTCTTGAAATTACTTATTATATACATTTATATAAAAGGTCATACATAATATCATGATGAAATATCACAGTGCCTCGAAGAATATTTTTTTCCAAATGTTTAAGGTGCAATATATGAGATTTTTAGCCTACTAAAAATGTAGAATTCATTCGCCAGCAAACCGCTTCATAAATATGCAGTTGAGTGATGTGTTTAGTGATGAATGAAGTCCCTTTGCATTTGTTGTAAGCTGAGTTTCTCTGTTCTATGTTTTGGTAGCCAGTCAAGGGTAGATACTGAGAATGACCTGCTACTACATTATAAAAGCAAAAGCGCAGTCTAGAATGTTCAATCAAAGCCCCAAAATACCAAAGAGTTTTGAAAAATATGCATATACAAATATTTTATTTATGATATTTACCCAATTTCCGTGCACTTTGCTGGCGGAGCGAAAGGAAGACAAGCCAAGGGAAGATGATGTTACACGAGCTGACAGCTATCATTACGGCCATTCAGTCTAGGCTAGCATGAGCTAATGGTTGGTGTGGGATGTATTCTTTTTTTGGCTCTCTTGTATACAACTTTTCTTTTTGTAAATAAAACACAATGGGAGATGTTCGGTGTGGCTGAGATGCCCATTTGTTTTGCTCTGAGATGCTGGTGCACTAGTAATACATCCAATGGTCCTGAATGTCGCATTCAGCACCTTTAAATAAGTGCATGTGTCGTTCCCTGCCACATTTCCATTCCATATTCTTATGAGTGCAGTCCAGAAACAAGTTTTATTGGCTAAAGTGATAGTGGAGTGAACAGCGTCTTAGATTCTTAAATTGGCAGGAGAAACTTATGACAAATTGATGTTTGATTTGATTTCTATTTAAGTTATGGAGATTAAAAGGACTGGCTGACATCTTATTGAAAGAATGAGTTGATTGCAAGGTTTGGATAATGTTTGGAAACTAACTGGGCCAAAAAAACACATAAACCCAATAACTAAAGAACATCTAGACTTGTCGGCAAATATAACCACGTCCTATCAAGCCAACATTCAGACTCAGAGCTTGACTAACCCAAGACAAACACAAAGCCAAGACCTTGACAAAAAGGTTTTAACCCTCTAAATCCCAAAACCCATTTGCTGGTTTGGAAGGCATGTTGTTGTTTTTAAAAAATCACAACAACTACAATTATCAAAGAGAAACTGTAAACACTGACAGAATTGTCTGATTTTCAACTTTCTGAAGGCTCCCGAACTGCTCATCAGTGATGTGCTGTTCGATCAACAAAAAATAATCAAATCTAAGCTTAAAATTATGATTTTTCATCAAAAGGCATTGTGACTGCAAAAACAAATTCAGTAAAAAAAATAAAAAAGAAAAAGACTTAAATTCTTCCACAAACTAAATTCACACAGAGCAGAGGGCAAATGTGTTGTACATTGTACATTTTTGTAAAATAAAGAAACAAGCAAGTTCCACTTCATGTATTTCCTTTATGATGTCGGGTATTCTAACTTTGTTGTACTGTGCAGAAGACATTTTTGAGTTCTCTCTACTTTTAGCCATAGTTGTGGTATTAAAAATAAGCCCAGAATCAGGCAAAACGTGACAGCTAGAAAAAAACATCCAGAAACTGCACAAGGTTCAGTGGGTTAACCTATGGTTTAGTACACAATACAACACCTCAGACAAGTTTAAAAGTGCACGCTGTCAGGATGTGATCTAGTCTTTAGATTGAAGAGTTTTCCTCTCGTTCCTGAGAGATAGCAGCAGGAAATCGCTAAGCTGGATAAGTTAGCTTCTGAGTGTGATGAAAAATGACCTGATTCCTGCAGCACCCCAGACCAAATGGGCAGAATGGATTAAGAACACAGGAGCGTCTATACTCAGTTCAGGGTATCATGAATAAAACTCCTAATAGTTGCCAGCAGAAGGAGGCAGAAATTACTACCAGAAGCTTTTATATGGACAAAGTTTCACTTATATGTAACTCTGTCGTGACAGAAGTTAGTCACAGCTGCAGAGAAACGACCAAAGAGACTCTGTGCACCAGTGAATCACTGGCTGTCTTATATCTATTTGTGAGGGGGGTTTTTTGTCTCTTAGAAAAATCAAAACAAGCTATCAGTGTGTCATCTCTATCAAACTTGAATTACTACTAAATGGCAGCTGTCACCGAGTAGCACACTGTAACAATCCCACAATTACTGATCAGCACTGATCTCACAGTAACACACTGAGTTCCTTCCTCACACCAGATGTTTTTCTTCACCTGTTTCTGGGCTAAATTATCCCACAAACAAGGAGCTGAGACGCTCGTCAGTTGTCTTATTTAAATATTTATCAGTCCCAATTTGGGAAAAAAAAAAACAAGCGCTCTCCTACATAACTTGTGATTGGACAGAGTGTGCTTTGAAATTGACTGGATTAGAAAAAATGAGCAGCTAATTAGGCTGCAGTAGTTGACATAAGTTGTACGGTCCTATTGATTCCTCCTTTGAGAGTGGGAGTTTTGTAGCAGGAATCACACATGCACACTGTCTTTATTTTTATTTACTATAACGATGCAGCTGGAGGTCCATGGACACCATCCCAGTCGGGCCGATTCAATTCCTGTGCTTGCAAGCGGATACGTGATTGTCCGAGTGGCCAATTATACACCTATCTGAAGCCCAGAGAGCCTGTGTGCTTGTAAATCACTGGATGCATATAATTATGTACTGCGCGCTGAAAGGGATGATCCCTCTTGGGATATTGAACATTTTACTTCACGGCACAGTTTACTGCACTACAACTCCCCTTTAACTCTCTTATCACGGCCCTCCCTACTGCCGTTTTATACCCCCTGTCTGCGCACACAACTCAAAATGGCATCGCTGGGAAACCCATCTATGGTCAGTGGCAGGAAATCCTCTTGGCACAGAGGAAGAGCTGATTTAAAACTTTACTGTCTTCAGCAGCGAGGGAGCGCTCTATTGAAAGGCAGCTGAAATCACAAACCAGGCTTGTGCTGCCAGAACAGACAGTTTTTCCACTACTTCCAGCCTCATAGACAACAACGAGTACACAGTTGGTTTGACGTCACTCTTTTTTTTTTTTGCAAATGTAAAGACTTAACTTCTAACAATTATATCCCCCTCTGGGGCTGCGAGATTGTGTATTTACTAAGTGTTGCTTAAATGCAATCAAGAGAAAGTGTTGAATTCCCACACCCACATTCTTGGAGACACTCTGTGTGTATACACGCACACACTCAGATACACATATTTTTAGCTATTCCCCATTGCATCTCCACTTCCTACAGCTCTTTCAACTGCAAGAGCTGATGAGTGGGAATAGGTGTTTCTTGGATCGATCCCACATAGATAAAACAGAGCGAATAAGTAAGAAGAACTTCATAGGCTTATAGAACGGTGAGTCAGTAGTGGAACCATCTGTATGGTTTGACCACTGAAATTGTATGGAGATGCAGTTCAGCACTGGGAAAAGAAACACATCAATATAAGATAATTGAACACTTTGAAGATGTTGACTGTCTTTCCATGTGTTGCCATATGACACAGGGAGACGTGGCGGTGGGTTTTGCTGGGTTTTCATGAAATTATGTTCCAATTTGCATGCTTTTCCTTGGCGACCATAGCATGAGGGAAGAAGGAGCATTAGAAAACGCGAACCACTCCGCCGCCTTCTCTCTTAAGGATGGTTATCTACTGTAAATCAATAAACCTCCTCACTATTGGCATGACTGGGAGCTGACTCAGCCTAATTACCCTCTGGTCCGACCTTTAAATCACGCAAATGAGAACAAATAAATAATGACCAGTTAAAGTGCCGCTGTCCCGGAGTTTCCGTCAAAATCGGCATGCGTAAATGAATTGAAAATTTATGGAAATGCAACAAGCGTGAGGGGGGAGCGTCTTGCATTTTGGGTGACAAATTGAAAGCGGGGGAACACCCGAGAACTGTCTGCCTGAGTGCCAAGTAAGACAGTTAATCTCTACACGGTCCTGGACCACTTAATTCCCACTGAAATGTGGCATGCTCACCCCTCTCTTTCCTACTCCCCATGTTCTTTTTCCCTTATCACTGTAATTTGGTGTGCACTGACAATGGGACATTTGACAGAGCTATTGACAGTAGCTATTCCACAGTGGGCTAATAACTTCAAGATTTTAGACAATGAGGGGAATATTAAAAAGGATTATACTGCAGCCAGAATAGAAAAAAAGAGAAAAGAATGACAAGTGAAAGGGCTGATAGTATGGTGTATTACAGCGCCATCACCCCAGGTGCTTTTCTTTAATTTATTTTATGTGATCATTAATTAATCTCAGTTCAGGGAAAAGTTCAGGCCTTTTATTTCTAGCCTGATGCAACAAATCTTAAAATTAAGGACAGAAGCTTCAGCTTTAACAAACTGAAGGTTACCAGTATATAATTATTGTAAACTGTGACTGTGACAGCTCACCTGTGTGAAATGCAGAAAAGTGTTGACTGACATTTGCCTTACTAGTGCTGTCTCTGTGTCAAGTATAATTCATAATTAAAAAGAACTAATGCCATTGTACTGTTCTCTCTGTGGTGACGCTCTTATCGATCCTGCTGCTGTATGATGGCTACAGGCATTTAGAGAAAACACAGAGACGGACAGTACAATCACTAGAGCTCTGCCGTCTTTTATGAGGATTGTGTGAACAAATTCAACTTTACTGTTCCAGATAATAGCTGATGAAATCTATTTAAAACATACTGGCATTGATTTCTTCGTCACCAAACTTCAGCCCAAGACTTTAAGAGAATAACTTTCCAAAGTCTGCGAAGTTTGACAGCTTTATTAAGTGTTTTTTTGGAATTTTTTTCTTGTGCTTGTTTGGACGTAACATATGCTGCTTTAAAGCTGTTGCCACGGTACACATTGATCTGCACGCTGGAACACTAACAAAGGCCAATCAAGAGAACTTGCATTGTGGGGAAAATCTGGTAGGCATATAGAAGGCTAACAGGGTTCTGCATCATAAAAACTATCAAGGGGACACTAACAATCCACTGTGCTCATCCATTAAAAGTTAAAAATTTAATGAGCTATTTTACAGTTTCCAATGGGCACAAAGAATATGATTCAGAAAAGAACAGACTCCAGTGGAATTAACTCAGACACCTGAATTTGAAGAATGAACTTTGGAAATGAAGAACTGAAAATCTGTCATTAACACTGTGTGCTACTTTGTGCAAAAATAATTACTGTTCCATTCTTGCACTGCCATGAACTTATGAATAACTGTTGTTAGCCAAACTCAGAATTTCACTGAATCTCTGATTTATTTTGATTTAGATATGTGGTTGGTCGTGAAAGTTTTTTTTAAAAATCATTTTAGAAATCAAGCTACTATAAAAACTTGCAGCTAAATGCCGATATGCAATAAAGCAGTGGCTTCCAGGTTATTTGGCTTGTGACCCTTTACAAAAAAGTCATGTCTAATTGGGGTATCCTTGTTAGGTTTCAGATGTTTGTTAGTTCTACCAAAAACACGTCCCATCTACAATGTATAGCTATATTTTTTTTAAACAATTTCTTAACATTTTAAACTACTGAACACCATTTTAGTATGTTAAAACTAGGTTTCCATTACCTGAATAGAAATCACTTTACAATATGAAAATTACCCCGTTTCCAATTGACTACATACGATTTCATGTTTGTTGAGATGCCCAGCACCTACTCTGGTGCCTGTGTTACTAATTCTTTATCTACGTGTTCTTTGGGACCATCTTGAGTTATGGTCTGTCGCTGACAGAGCTGATGACGGTGTTTGCTGGGTGTCATTCTGCAGGTGACAAAGCGAGCAGAGCCTCTCGTCTGCCCTCTGGGTCATTAATAGCTCCCTAGGAAATGTTGCTGCCTAGTTCTCATTTATCCATTCATCCTCTTTAATTAATTCTCTTTCATTTACCTTGGTTAGAAGAAATCAATAGCACAGGTTTCACTTAATTTGACAAATGTTCTTTTGCTTTATCCCTTGATGCTGTGTGTGCAAGACCGAGTGTGTGCGTCTGTAGCCTAAGCGATTGCAGCGATTAGTTCAAAGTCACTAAATTGAGCCGTCTGAGTGAAGTTGTGGCCGAGGTATGAGTTATGTTCTGTCAGATATACCAAAATATTTGCAAAAACTATATATTTGTTGATGAAGAATCCTAATACTAGTTGTGATCTATACCTCCAATTTTAAAGAAACTCAAGAAGCAGCCCATTTGTTAGTCGGTGTGGTAGTGGATCTGTCTGACATATTTTTTTTCCCTCCAGTACATATTGTTTTTCACCACAGAGGGCCCTGATCCTTTGAGCTCTCTGTCTCTTCCCTAACATTTATGCGCTTTTTCTGAAGCTCAAAAGACAGTCCCTGAGGTTTCAATTAGAAAAGTGTGGTGCATCTGAGTGCATTCACTTTAATAGTAGAGTGATCTCCTGAGTGTTGTAGAAGGGTAGTGGTGGAAGTGTTGCTCTGTCTCTAACTCGGGTTAATTGGGTTTCTTTCAGCTTCAGCCAACAACAGCACATACGAAAGAAGAGGAAGAATTGTTTTAATGGGAGCTGAAAATCTCAACCAAGTGTCCATTTTGATCCACATACAGGAAAAAAAAAAAACTTGTTCAGCAGATTGATTGTTAGTAGACGCACTTTTCCATTCAAAGCATTGAGCCCATGTGGGTAAAGGTGTGCTGCTGAAAAGCATCTGTACATCATGATGCTGCCACCACCATGCTGTTGTATTTGGGATGATGTGCAAGATTGCATATATGGCATCTAGTCTGATGGGCTCAATTTTGATCGAATCAGATCAAAGAACCTTTTTCCAGTTGACCAGTCTTCCACATGCCTTCTGGCAAACTCTATTTCAGATTTAATTTGAGTTTTTTTTTCTTTCTAACGGTGGCTTTTCTGTTTCTGCAAAATCTTGTGGTAGGTGTCACAGTGGCCTCCCTCACTAGCCTCTTTCTTGCATGTTCATTCAGGTTTTTTAGGGCAGCCTGCCCTAGACAGATTCGTACTATTTTTTTCATTCCTTAATGATATATTTAACTGACATTTCTGACCTTCCCTGAAAATTTCATCCAAATCCATTAGTCCGTTTTTGAGCAATGTTGCTAACACACAGACAGACAGGCAGACAGATGGGCAAACAACCAGACAGATAGACAGACAGACAAATGTACGCCAATCGTCATATAACTCCACCATGTTCCTTGATGGGGTAATAACTGAGCAACCCTCTCGTTTTACAGCTACAGATCTCAGTCTCAGTGCATTTTTTTTTAATGCCATTTGTCAATCGCGTCTTTGTATATATTCATTAAATGTTCATTAACTGTACTGTATGACCATGCGGAAGAAAACTATGGTACCATTAAAGCCCTGGTATGCAAGAACTACAAACAAAAAATGACAAAACTTTTGAGTGCAATATCCTTTTGCTCCATTACTGTAATTACAAATCACACCTTGATCCCCACCACCCCTTATGGAAAGCTGTACACATGCATTTATTGACAAGCTGAAAGATTTAAAGCTTAGATTAATATCAGAATCTTCCAATGATGTGTTTTAGGTGTCACTGAATGTAATTTGGGATTCTGCAGAAACATGAATACACCTACTGATGTCCTGTTTGCTGCCCACGGCTGGCTGCAAGTCAGATTCTTTCCTTTGACATTAATAGATACCTGCAGCTTCCACACAGCAGCAGAAACAGCAGTAGTGCTTCTTTAAATTGGGAGTGATGCACACATGGCAGAGCAGCGGTGACTTCATGAACGCCAGATCTGACAGTAAATAATGTTCTGCGTTCTTCTACACATCCGACAGGTCAGCTGTTCCACGGAGATTGCAGGTTTACACGGTTTACATTTTAATTAAAGCTTCTCTGATAGAAACCTGAGTTCCATCAGAGCTGCGGGGATATTTTTATTAAGATAAACCTGTCATTACACACATCTGCCCCCTCTCACTCCAAGACCCCAGCCAGTGTCCCTCTCAATGTCTGACTGATGATTACAGCCTGGCAGCTCAGTGTCTGTTTTGCTGCCTTTTATTTCACAAAGCTTTTACCAGCCACTAAAAGCCAGATGAGAATTGCACTTGTCCCGCCTCTTTTACTCTTTGCTTTGCTTCCTCAGCGTCATTTTCCACCTCTGCCATGATGTCTACACTGAGAATGTCAAGTTAGCTGTTTCTTATAGCTAGTGAAACAGTAGGTGGTGTGTGACGCAGTGCTGTTGCATTATGGATTTTTTGCAAGAGATCGTAAGTGCATGCTTTGATGGCATGAAACATCAGTGTACTTTTAAAATGCTTTTGAAGCTGTTATTTTAAGGTAAAATAGGTGCATTATGGTACTTTAGAATCACATTAGGTTAATTTAGATGGAAGTGAAATTAAGGGATGTCCCAACCAAGTATCCAAGTATCATAATCCAATGCGAGTCATTTAATGTTTAGTATTTACCCGTGCTGACTTCCAATCCAATACTATTTTCCTAAGTAATGCGTACTCCAAGTACAATAAAGTTATTAAAAATCAATTACAATAAAATCAATCAATCAGTTATTGACTAGGTAGCATAGGTGATTATGTTCCTATATCCCAGTGGCATGAAACTTTTGTAGTCCAAAATGAAAGAACAATATCAGCATATGATGAATGTCCACTGTGCTTAACTTATGGTATAAATTAATTAAAAATGAATTGATAATGCTGTTAATTATTAATTTATAATGATTCATTGTTGGCATCTCTAAGGCCCTGCTGTCCCTTTACAAAACCTGTTTGACAGCGGATGCAAAGGATCAAGTGTAGGTTTGTGCAGACAAACCTACACTTGACATCAGTTAGAAAATGCCTCAATTGACCCTGATCCTGATCTTTGTGAAATTTAAAGTAAATTACAATTAGATGGGTAAAAAGTCATATCATGACAAAATCCATTGTTTTTAAATTGAGCTCTTGAGTTGAGTCAACTGTGGTCGCATTAACATTGCATTAAAAGTAAATTAGCTTTAGTTGAGAGTGAGCTTAATTTTAATAATAGTCATTGAAAATGTTTTTGTTATAATTTGCATCCAAGTTGTTTCAGTCCAGCCAGGTAAAATGAGATTAAAATTGCAGATTTAAGGGGAAGATAAACTAAAACATCTTCTTAAAAATTTCAGATTCGGTTTATCAAACATAAAATATATTTTGAACAGTATTCATCAATGTAAGCTAATCTACAACATAAATCCACATGATGTTTTAAAAGCACATAAAGCAGCTGAATGGCCTTTGTTAATTATCAGGCTGCCCTGCCATTGGCAGTGACAGAAGAATATGAATTCGACATTGGTTCAGTTATGGTCGAGTGACTTCATCGATAGCTCATGTCCGTTTTTCATGATGGAGTAGTAAATAAACTTTCCAAAATGGCCTCCATTTTCCCCTGCCTCCTCCTCTCCTCTCAGCTACCTCTCATCATATTTCTTGTTCGGAAAGAAGTGAAAGAAGAGAGGCAAAGCTCTACTAAGTGGTACTCTGAGAGACCAGGACACCTGCTGTGCTACAAATGTGACCTGTGTTGCTGCAGTTCCCACATGAAAGCAAGTGCAGCACGGCTAAATTGCATGTGCTTTAAAATGAAAATATGCTTCTTCCTCTTTTTTTTAAGATTGACTTGTGATGCTGAGAAATGCATGGAAGAACAATTCCAACTATCTAAGGCTATTTGCTGTCCTTTGGGAGCACGCTGATGTTTGAAAGCAACATAATTAAATGATTTTTATTTCATTTAAATTAGCTGAAATGAGGTGAAAAGTGCTTGCCTCAATTTGAAGTGAAGTGGAACTACTGGTGACATTAAGGCTGCAGCACTGATGGAGAAGGTACAAATCTTTCACTTAATTAAAAGTACACATTATGTAATGGGATGCTGCTCTTCCCTTAAATGCCCTCCGTGGAGTTCAGAAGCTGCTGCATTAGAAAGCAGTGCAAAAATTTTCGAAGTCAAAATCTAACCATGTCTGTCAACAATTTTAATCTCATTTTATGTACTTCATTACATAATATTAGTGCTAATTAAACTTTATTAAAGTGACACTTTTCAAACAATGCAATACAAGTGCTTCAAAAAATACGCTTAAAAAGACAGGCAAAGAATAGGAACATTAAGAATAGAACAGACAGGATTTTTCAATAAAAGAGAGAGAGACAAAGAAACGAGAATGAAAATTTTCATTAGTGCAGCTCCACAGAAAAGCTTTGTGCTGCTTTCTTTGATTTATAGCTAATATGTTAGCAAGCTGTTGCCTATTACAAATCTGAGCGACATTAGCTCAGTGTCTGAAGAGTAAGTGATAATTTTCTGCAGGGTTTGTTACTACAAGCGTCACCTTTCACTAACCTGCTTTAAGAACAATTGCACTGCAGTTTTGTGCTGCTAGCTTTGATTTATTGAGATTCAGGATGGAGGAAAAGTGGGAGTCATAATACAAGGATGTGGGGAACAGCTTGTTAACAAGCATTCTGATTAAACTGTGTATAGCATAACATTTCTGCTGCTTTCATACAGTATACTGGCATCATTTTCTCAGCACTAGCGGGTTTGATGGTGTAAAAATGCGATTACATTTTACTGATGATAATTTCAAGCCCAGGTAGCATCTGCGGAGACCCGGTGGTTTTGCCAAAGAGGTTGCGTCTGCTAAACTCGAATCTTGCAGCAAAAGAGTACAGGAATCTGCAGCTTCCCACACAGAACAGAAGTTGAGAAACAATAGATGGCAGAGCAGCGCCAGAGACTTCCCATGGTGCAATAAAACCACATGAGCAGAACTGAACACTGACAATAAAAAATAGAATCGATGGGAGTGCTTCACATTTCCTATCCCATTGACAGATTATTTCATGGATCACAGCAAACAAAACTGTGGCTCATTCAACAGAGGGAGTGTCTCAGCTCCCATTCTCCAATATGTTCTTTTGATTACTTTAAAGCTGAGGCTGTTTAAGCTTTTGTCAAGAGTGGAATTAGACAGACAACGCAGGTCATGAGAATGTTGCGGTCTGACATACTGCAGATGCCAAAAAGGAGACAGGCAGACGGGGAGATTCACATAATCTAAGTAATTATCAGACGTAAATGAACAGAAAGTGCAACCATCTCAAACGAACAAAGTGATTTCACAGATCACTGATGCCCTTTTCTGGAGATGGCAAATTAATGGCTGCACTATATATTTTTTCCCATGCTGTGCAAGTCCTCTGGAGTGCAATAACACTGAGCGTAAGGGCTTGCCATCAAAGAGGTGAAATCGTTTTCTGCCCTGGACGTAGAGCAAAGTGAATGAGGGGAATTGATAATGGGATTCACTTAATTGTAAATTAACAGAATCTTGTTAATAGGATTCAGTTAATTTGAGATTTATTTCCTTATTGATTCATTTACTCTTTTTGCAGTGTGTGTAAAATGATGTTCGAGGATAATTACCAGCAACCTTAAATTACTAAGAATTGAATCAGTACCATGTCATTAATCAAGCTGACAATCATGAGTAAGGATGCAGATTTACTTTATGCTCACAGTTGTTGCCAGCAGCGTTCTGCAAAAACCTAGTTATTCCAAATTGGTATTGATGCAGGTGGTGGGAACGCAATATACCATTGTGTTGATGTTATTTATGTTGAGGCATTTTTTCATGATAGATACATACATGTATTTCAGGCACATTAAGCGTATAAATGCCTCTGTTACAAAATGACAAAGGATTTGGAAGAGGCTCTTTAAATTACATCTATTGGATGAGTTTGGATCAGATTGTTCGGTCAATACACAACAGTAAATTCTCAAAACACTCCTTCGGAATGATATTGAACAAGCAATTTGGATCCATAGAAATCCCTGCAGGGAGAGTACAATTTATTATCCTGTAGGAGCTGACTCCGAGAATCTGTATCAATACCGTCGGTGTGTTACAGTACATTCTGTAAAATTTAAATACTGTTTGTCCCAACCCACCCTCCAGCCTCTTTTCCTAGTCAATCTTGCCAAACTGCCACAGTGAATCATGCTTTGTTTTTATTTGTACGTTCTGGCACACAGTCTGGAGGTGTTGGCGGTGGAGGTGGGGGCCAGCAGGTACCAGAAAGAAGACGAGCAGGAAAATATTTATGCAATAGTACTGACTCTGAGAATATTAAGATGCCACTTTTGAGCAAGGCATCAGCGGCCATCTGTGACCTCCAGGGTTATGTGGTTATCTTATGCAAATAAAACATATTAAAATACTAAAATACAGTGATTCCTGCTGCAGTACAGTTAAGAAAATTAAAGCAGGCATGTTAAATAAATTTCACTTAATTGATTTTTTCATTGATTTCTGCAATCCATTGTCATTTTATATTACTGTGACAGTCCTAATATAGATATGTAGTGTTATAATCCGCCCTGTATCTTTTTTCCTCACTGACAGCACCAAAAAAGGGAAAATAAATCTGGCATTTTAAATAATGATATCAGACACTCTCATATGTGAATCTCCCTCTGATATCTGATTTGTAGCAATGCAACCTCAGGCTGAACAGTCATAATTCATGCCACTTGTGCTGGCAGTTAGTAGTCTCTGACATCCTCGAATTCTGGATGATTTTCTCTCCCTGTGAATCCATCCATGTGACTGCCCCCACCATTCCAGTCTCACATCCAGGCGTCCATCTGCACAGGAATGAAGCACACTGCTTCACAAAGTCCACTATTAAAATCTTTGCCCGTGCTCTTCTTCTCGCCCTTTTTAACTATGTTTTTGCAAATTTGCAGCCACTGCACAAAGATTACACGTTATGCGATGGCATTCGTCAAAGCAGCCTTCATTTCATGTGTTTACTTGTGAATGAAAAAACTTTCTATGATTTGATTTGGTGCCGTCTTGGAAGTTTCACTTGACTATATAAATATCATGTGCAATACAAATAAGCTAATCTGAAGTTTAAACAGTTTAAATGAGAATTGGAGTGAGTTATTTTCAGCTTCTACAGCCTACCAGAACCTCTAACGCACTTTTTATTTCAGATTGTTACTCTTTATCTAGAAATTACATATTAAATAGTGAGTTTCTGAGGTACTAGTAGGTTGATTTTGTTACCTTCAGAATAGTTTTGGACCAATGACCGTATATAAAGGTGGACTAACCATCAATGATGCCTCTCAAAGGTTTTTCAAGCTCAGTCTCTTGGATTGCTGAGAACAAAAGTCGGCAAGTCGCAATGTGAGTGAAGCTCAGATGGGCTATGCAAAGCAGCCACAGTCTTAAATCTGCATAATTTTGAAGCTAAATATAATATAATGAATCATATATGTAAAAATTCACCCTCTGCACAGCTGTTACGAATATGGAAATTAATTTTAAGTGTTTCCAACTGAGGCTAACATGTTTATTTCTGCTGTAAAGTTGGACACTTATATGGGTGTCCATGGGGATAGACTCGCTTTTGTAGTCAGCCTCAAGTGGCCATTTGAAGTATTGCAGCCTTGATACTTGGCTTCATTTTCTAGCCCCAGAGGTTGCTGCATGGTTCAGACAAGCTGTTTCCACCTGTTTCCTGCTAGTAGCTTTGCTGCACACACAAGAATGTCATGGGTCCTCTAATACTTTGGTAGAAAAGACACAAACTTCTCAAATCTTGACCTACAATTTGAACACTGCACAGTATAAAGGCATCACTACAGTTACACCCCCACGACTGCAGTGAAAGAGATGAATTTAGAAGTCACTGTCAGGAGGTGCAGGGGTTGACTGGATCTGTTCAAATACAAAAAAGAGAAATCAGTGGATGGAAAAACAAACGTTGGCTAAATTTATCTGCATTTTCTTTCATTCTTTGACACTGACTCCTACACAAGCTGGTTCCTTGAACAAAACAACACAGATATGTAATGAAAGGACAAACAAACAACAGCCGCAACAGCAAATGCAGCCTTGTAGCCGAGTTCATGTGTGGAGTGCAACACATTTCAAACAGTTTGGGTTGCCATGTCATAAGTTTGATCACTCCTTAGCAGCAGATGTCACCACAGCAGCGATGTCAGGGTTAGCTGGGAGAGAAAACACCCTCAGTCCATTGTGCTCAGACAGTCTATTTAAAGGGGAAACTAAATAAGTCTTAAAGGCATTTTCATGGAAGTTAAAGGAAGAAAAAATACATCTCCAGGCAACCACAATGCATTTGTCTCTGATAATACAAGGATAATGCTTACTTACAGGCATGTGAAAAAGTATTGATGACTTTTTTGACGTAGTTTAAACAAGTAAAATCACCTTTGAAACAGTGTCTGTATACATAGATATACTCAAATTAATGACATCAAGTTTATAATTTCTAGTCATTTTTACAAACATATCAATCACATTTTTCACACCTTGAGAGACATAGAATTAGAATTAGAATCAGGGGTTCCAGGTGTGATATGATGATTAGAGCATCCTTAGGGAGTGACAAGAGGAACCTGTATTATTTAAACCTCTGACATCTGGGGCCTGGTGTTATCTTTGCTATTGAAGTGTGTGATTTTTCAAGATCTAAAGAGGTCTCTACATGGCTGTCAGAACAAAAGCTGTGAATGCCAATGGCTCTTGGAATGGACTTTAAAGAGATCTCCAAATCATTTGAAATCAGTCATTCCCCTGTAAGTAAAGACATCTCCAAGTGGTGGATGATTAGCCACCAAACTAAATTCAGCCCAAGAACAGGATGTTTGATGCAAAGAGAAGTCTCCAAGAACTGCAGAATTTACAGAGGATCTGCAGGTAATTCTGTAACTGTTGGCGTCAAAATACATGATCTGCAATCAGAAAGTAGATTGCACAGATTTAACCTGCAAGGGAAGCAAAACCAAATAAAACCGAGCCTTCTGCTGTCAAAAAAGAACATTGGAATAAAACTTCAGTTTACACATGAGCATGCAGGATAAGGGCAGGTCTTTTGAAATATGGTGCTTTGGACAGAGGCATCAAACATAGAGTCGTTTGACCACAGTAACGGTAGAAAAGCTTTGTGCAGACCAAAGATAGCACTTCAGAAGAAAAAGCTCATGTTAGCTATGAAGCATATTGGTGGAAATGTTATGGTCTGGGGTTGCTTCACCGCCTAAGGAACTGGACAGGTTGCAGTCATTGATTCAACGGTGAATCCGCATCATATCAAAGAATGCTGGAAGATAATGCCAGGTCATCTCTTTGAAAGTTGAAGCTGGAGAAGAAGTCAGCATTTTAACAACTTAATAAGCACATGAGCAAATCCACTTGCTAGGAAACAAGAAATGGAGGACCTGAAATGTGTAGGAAACCCTTAAGCGACGTAAAACTGAAGGAATTTTCCAGGAAGGGTCTGAAAATTTCAGCAAGCCAATGTGAGAAACTGGTGGACCATTATGCAAGATTCCCACAAGACATTACTCCTGCTGAAGAGGGCAAAACTAACTTCTGGATCCAATAAATGAGGCAATGTTAAAATAGAATCAAACATCTTCTCATTCATGTATGTCAGAAAAGCCAACAGACTGTAATTGCTTGTTCTCATGATTGTAGTGTACTATAACTGTAGGTGGACGTGGATTTCTGACACTACCCTTTGATGAACATACTGATGGCATGACAGACAGACAATCACACTGAGCTGTGGAAACTTTGACAGAAAACTGTGCGACAGTTTGACAGGTTGAAATGTAAATGATTGTACTTGCTACAGATCTGTTGGCGAGGACTTCTAACAGTGCTGCACATGACTTTAGGCTATTGGCTTTCTTTGGTTTAAAACCTTTGATATTCAAATGCTGAGGTTCACTTTCGTCAGGGTTTCCCTGTCAAACTGTCAAATTCTTGAGATTTTTGCAGAAATTTTAGACTTTTTAAAATTCTAATCGATTTTTCTTTTTTGTTAAAGACATTAAGTTAAAATTCAAAATGCACTATTTTATTTCACTTAAAGACCACAACATGGGTTTGCTAGCATAATAATCTCAGCACTGTATTTTGCCTCCCTGCCTATTTGCTCAGGCAGTAATGAATACTTGACAAAGACTAGCAACAGTAGAAACAAACACATTATTCAATAACCACTGCAGCTTTTCTTCATAAAATACTCCAATTATTCTGCCCTGCCTCTGCCAAACATTGATTATTTCTTTGAACCTTGTTTAAGATTTTACTCAGGGGTCTAGAAATGACTTTAATCCTCTTCCTTTAGTCTCTTTGAAAAGCAAAACAAAGGGACTGATTTGCAGCCTTTGAGACGTGAGCCCTCCTAATCAACAACAGAGTCGAGAAAATATTCTGGCCTTTTGATAGCATCTGCACACGTCTTTCCCCGAGCAGAAAACAATAAAGTGTTCCAGTTGTTTGATCAAAATGATTGGTCAGAGCACATGCATACCCACAATTATTTTAGCCAAGGTTAGAAGCGGAAAGAAGCAGGAGATTTCTGTGAATATTCAAACGTTCTGGATTCTCTGAACCCCACGTTTGTTTTAGTGTCATCTAAGTACCATAGTTTCTACACTGCTGGAAATGATCGGATTAACCGTACACACTTCTTATCTTTGGTCTGCCCAAATTTCAGTGTAATTATTCACGCTGTAGAGACAAACGGCAAAATAAAACCTACACCCGTCGTCATAGGCGCCCTTATCACCCTATTCAAACCAGCCCCAGCTGCAAAAACTGGGACTTGTGCTGAGCCCGTCACCCCTAAATGAAAGAGAAAAGGCTTTAGCCGCCCTCACAATTAGAAAGAGACACAGAGCTGAGTTTGGCTCGATTGCCTGAAGTTATTAGCCCACGGTAATTAAGTTTACATTATTCTCCCCCAACATCAAAATGATTTTTTCAGTTCTCTGTCATTGTGGGCCGGGCATTCGCTGGTCTGACTCGTGGAGATACCCGTGAGCCGACCCTATGAGGGTATTAAGACACTGAGCCAGGAGGGAGGGGAGGGGATGACACCGAGAAGTACTGTAGCGACTGTCCTCAGCAAAGTAAAAGCTTCCCGATGACTTCAAAGGTCTGTCAGTGTCTCAGTAGGATTTTGATTGCAAGGATGTGGGATTTAAATGTTTAAGCGAGGGGTGAACAGAAGAATAAAAATGTGTTTTGCTATCACTTTGGCTAACTTTCCATGATGTAAAATGCATTTTTTTTATTACTTTCAATAACTAAACTTTACTCAATAACATTATGTACAGTTTGCCTTTTATCTGACCGCTAAAATTGTCCTTTATGTCGTGCTTTAAACACCCAGCAATGCAGTAAAACTAATTGTGCATAACACTTGACAACTGATGGTGATAATGCAAAATGAAAGTGTCCAAAATCTCACTTTACTGCTCACACTTGGGTGAAAATAAAGTGTTTATTACACAGGGACTTGCCTCACAAGCAAGTGAATGAGGGTGTGATATCAGACACATAGTAAGTGTGCCTTGCTTCCTGGCTTCCACTGTCCAAATGAAACACGAATTTAACTCCTCCTAAATGTTTAATGCTGTAAAGGGAAAGATAAATAGCAAAAATAACTCATTGGTTATGTTCTTAAAAAAAAACATCCAACCATTTGTAGGCTATAAAAGGCTGATGCCCAAACTCCAGAGGATGTAAAGACTGTTTCCAACTGAAACAGCAGCATTAGTGATTACACTCCAGACTTTTTCAGGGAAAAAGACATAAATGACGGCGAGATGATCCAGTGCATCAGATGCAAATTCCACCCTCCACGGCATGATTTTATCTGGGTTTTTTTGCAAGAATCTGACATTGTGCAGAAACTCTACTTCCACAAGAACACAAATTGCAACATTGTTTTTATTGTTCTTTATTTTCTTACACAGAAATTGTGGAGAATTGAATTTATTAATTTAGTAAATTTTAATGAACTCAACTAAAACAAACAGCAAGTATTTATAGGGTATATCACTCTGACTAATTTAAAATTCTAAATAAAATAAATGTGACTAACACTGAAGAATACTGGATCCATGCCAGTATTACCTACTATCTTTAAAAATAGGTTGGCAATGATTTAGGACTGTTTTTTGTGTCACGATTTGGCCTCTAAACGCTACATAGACATCATGACTCAAGTAAGTCTGAAAGGATATTCATCCTGTGAGACCACAAAACAACAAAACAAACAAAAAGAAAATATATATTTTATCACTATATCCATACCTTGAAAGGTTTCTATAATTCAGTGCCTGACTGTTTCCGCAGCAAAAGGCTTTTTCTGACAGCGACAATGGCATAAAACGCATAAGTCTCACAAAACAAACAAGGCCAGCACAGGAACATATGTACTGTAAAATGCACTGGAATGCTGTGGGACTGTACAGGCTCTACTTGTTCTGTCAGGCAGCACTGAACTGGCTGAGAAGCCGGCTAAAATAAACACAGCCTTTCTCTTCTCACAACTCTGGTAAAAGCTCATAGCCCTTTATTAATTCAGCGGCCTTTACAGCGTTTTTGGATGACTCTAGATTCGCCTGTCAGTGTGTCTCCGGGTATAAATAAGTAAAAAGTCGTTGCAACTAGAGCTGTAAACGCTGATGACCGTAACAATGTAGCCTGAATTTCCTTTATAATCTCCTCGGCTGGTACTTTAGCCCTATTTTTGCATGAATAAGTCCAATCACATTGATTTTAATTAATGAAAACTGGATTACTTGTATGTCTGGAGCTACATATTACATGTGTCCCTGATTTTTTGTTGCAGGGCAGGATAAGAAAAGAAGTTTAAAACTGAGTTGGGCATATATTTCAGTAGTTTACTGCCATATATTTGCATACAGTACATACTCTACTTGACTCAGCATTAGCTTGTAAAAAGCAGCTTAATGAGCGGAGACTTACAGTGGCCCAAAGGTTAAAGCAGCAGCCATCTGGGGAAGTTAATGAACACTCGTTGCCCCTTACTCATTACCCACCTTTGAGGAACCCTTGAGCAAGGAACTTAATCCTGCTGAGTGGCTGAGATTGGAACAGTATTTGTGCCGGGAAGCTCCTAAGTGTCACTGAGAGCTGTTAGGCATCACAGGAAAAGAGAACCAGAGCTCAGCAAACCTACCCTGGCTAAATATAGTTTAAAAGTGTGGCTTATAATAATAATCTGGTGATTCTGTGTCATTTTTCGTCTCTCCACTTTAACAGAATTGTGATGATTTTGTGAATTTACCTGCTGAGTGGCCTAATTTTAAAAACAAAAAACAAAAATCAGGCTCTCAGACACGTCAAAGGAACGTCAAAGTCCATTTCCAGAAATAAAAATAAATAAATTTGGGTTTAAAACAGCCATTAAAAAAAGTTAATACCAGACTAAAAAGCTACATTTTGCTGCCCTTCTGGTCGGCATCTTTCACCCCATTTCATTTAAATTCTGTGTTTTGAATGAAATCGGCCCGTTTGGAATTTGACGAACCCTACATTATTTAAAAGCCTCACAACAATAGCTACCTATTTTGTAACATGAGTGTGTCTTGTCATCTATTGTCTTGTTTCTGTACAAACTGTAGACTGTGTACTGCATTATTTTCAGTGACCAGCAGGGGGCGATTCCTCTGGTTGCTCCAATTATATATGCATTTATTACAAAACAACCCCATTTCTCACTTGATTTATTAGTTCAACAAACATTTTCCTTCTGAGTTAATGATCTCAAATGTTAGTTTTAAGTCTTTCTGTGGTCCCAGTAAGTGTACAATGCACAATAAAACAGTGTGTGCTTCAGTTCATGACTACCTTGTGATTAAAAGCTCCACTATATTGTCATTTCAGGCTAGCAAATGTAGATTTGAGTACAAAAATAAAACTGCGGGATGCTGTCGTTGCTTAAAAACTTTTATCTTCAATCTGTAGTAAAATCCCTTTAATACAGTTCTCTCAAACACTGTAGCAAAGTGTGCTTTCAGAAAACTTCAGAAAAAAAAACTTAAAAGAAATCTTCTGAAAAGTATTTCATCATTTGGATTTATTTTGCTAAATCAATTTTAAAATTGACTTAGAGACACTTCAAAGAAATGTCAGAGTGTATTATCACAAGCAAAGTTTGGTACTTTAAAGTCTTTATGTGTAGAATTTAAACATTACTGACTTCGATGCCTCCAAGTGGTAGAATCAAAAACACGTTTCAAAGAGGAAAAAAACATCCATCCATCCATTCTCTATGCACCATTTAATCCTCATTAGGGTTATGGGGTGCTGGAGTCTATCCCAGCTGACTTAGAGTGTAGGCAGGGGACACCTTGGACAGGTCACCAGTCTATCACAGGGCTACACACATCTAAGGACAATTTAGAGTTACCAATTAACCTGAGCATGTTTTTGGAAGACGGAGTACCCAGAGAAAACCCATGCATGCACAGGAAGAACATGCAAACTCCATGCAGAAAGATCCCGGGAAGGGTACAAGTAGTAAGGCCACTTTTTTAGCAGGTATTTTAAAATGCTGGATGTGTAACAGTGGTGGCCAGTGTACTCAATCAGTTAGTGGTGTTCAGCACTGGGTACAAAAAGATTCTGTTCCCAGGAGAAAGTTCCCGTGGTGGAAACCCACTTAAAGGCTGAGAAATACAGTTGAAAAATCCAAATGAATGTAAATGGAGCTTTTAGCTTTGTGATATTTAGTCACATGTGCTGTTACATGCAGAACTCGATGCAGAAAGATCCCAGGAAGGCCAGGATGCACACCGGGGATCTTCTCGCTGCAGGGTGAAAGTGATAACCCCCTGTGCAACCCTGGAAAAAAACATTAAAAAAAACTAATAAAATTGGAAAAAGTAATACCATCATAATACTGTAACCACATAAGAATTTATTCACAGTGTTTGCTTTTGCTTCCCGGGAGACAAATAAATATTTTCCTGGAAGAAAACTCAGAGAGGATAACTCAGATTTCCTGCTGAATTATCATCTATCAGATCAAATGTTTAACTAAAATCCATGCCATTCGTAAAGCTTTCAGTAATATCGAGAGAAGTCATCATTCTAGGTTATAGACGTACAGACACACAGCACTGGTCATTGTTCGGTTTTGGAAACAGAGACTATCTTAACAGATCAGAGCAATGTTTGTTTTGTTCCTGGTTCTGCTGAATTCACCTCAGCCTCCGCCACACTCGACCTGCTGTGTCTCTGGCTCAGAGTGACTTGGCTAAATTAGTCAAATAAAACGGAGACAGAGTGAACAACACAGACTGACTGTCGTTTGAATAGTCATGTGTAGCTCAGAGCACAGTGTTTTAAGCTGTGATCGCTTAATACCGTTGCTCTGCAGCCACAGTGTCTGCATCCAGCTACTTTAACAAGTTGTTTTCACTTCTAATCACACTCTATTCAGTTTTGATTACAGCTTGCGCTGTTGAGGTTTGACCGTGTTGTACTTGTGAGTATTAATATTTATTTGATTTGTAACTGTATTGTTATTTTGGCAGTTTTCCACTCTGTTTGCAACAACAATTGACAAGAAAAGTCTACAGATAATGATAACATGATCAAATCTTAATCTGTCAAAAATACTTCTGGCAGGAGCACAGAAAGGTCTCCGGCTCTTTAACAGTTCATTTGATATGGCTGAAAATCCCCTCCAGCACTCAAAGCTGCCGATGTGAACTCTTAACATCACAGCCGCAGTCTCATTTCACAGTCAAAGCAAAAAGAGAATCGGGCCAGAAACCTCCAAATGTGCACTGTCTGAATATTTGCAGAGCTCCGTGTGGATGCCTTCACAGATGTTTGCCTGAATCCTCGCAGTTTGTCATCCTAAAGTGTAAAAGTGCTGAAAGAGAATCTGACCTTAGTCATGTCAAGCAATCAGTTTCCGTCAGTGGCACTTGCCATTGTGCCTAAGAATAATATGAATCCTGCTCTTCATCCTGCCCTCCGGGGGAAAATATAATACTGACATGTATTTATGAGTAGACTTCATTGTACCACACATCTCTAAGTGCTGTTTTGCTTTAAGCTTTAAGCTGGTGGAGGTTTGAGTAGATCCTTGTCTTTTATTGTAAAGTCACACATGCTGCAGAGCTCCAGGTGCCTGGTTACTTTGGCAACAGGAAGCAACAGAGCCAAGAAGATGGGCTTTTCTGCTTACTGAGTATTTGCTACTGAATGTGTAGAACTGTCCATCTGTGCATTATGTATTAAGATTGGTGGCCAAGATCATATATTATGCAGAAGGTGCTCCTTTCTTTATTATAGAAGAAAAAGCATTATCAATCCATGAGAGCAGTCTGCCATATTTAACTGTCGTCGGTGCAGGTCTGAGCGGAATCCAAGATGACGACATACAGTATAATTAAGCACATTTTGCAAGTAAAATGCGTTGTTATTTAAAGATCTCAATTTTTAATTAACAAAAACAAAATTACCATGTAAAGGTCCTGCATTTGAATTTTCACTTGGTACAATGTACTTAAAGTATCAGAAGTCCTAATGTAGAAAAGTGATGCTACTGAGTGTAAAACGAATATGTTGTATTGTAGTTATTACTACAATAATATTACAGATGCATTCTTTAATGCCTCCCTGAACTATATTACTATGAATATTAAAAATTCTTGTTCGCCACCCTTGAAAGTTTTGCCCTTTATTTGGCTCTCAACATTAAACCATGGCCAATATAAATTAGCTTTTTTGACTCAAATTCTGTCATAAATACTTTAAAGTAATGGCAATCAATTACAAATGGAACATTTAAAATAGACCACTGCAAAAATATTCACCTCACCCTTCAAGTCAGTATTTAGTGGATGCATTTTTTGCATTCAAAGCATTGAGCCCATGTGGGTAAAGGTCTTCTGCTGAAAAGCATCCGTACATCATGATGCTGCCACCACCATGCTGTAGTTTTTGTGATGATGTGCAAGATATGGTCTAGTCTGATGGGCTCAGTCTTGATCTAATCAGACCAAAGAGCCATTTTCCAGTTGACCAGTCTTCCACATGCCTTCTGGCAAACTCTAGTTAAGAGTTAATTTGAGTTGCTTTTTTTTTCTACCTGTGGCTTTCTGTTTCTGCTGAATCTTGTGGTAAGTGTCACAGTGGCCTCTCTTTCTTGCATGTTCACTCAGTTTTTTTAAGGACAGCCTGCTCTAGACAGATTTGTGCCAATTTTTTCCATTCCTTAATGACAGATTAAACTGTATTCCAAGAGATATTCAGCAACATGGGCATTTTTGTATCAATCTCCTGGTTTATGCTTTTTTTAATGACCTTTTCATGGAGTTTTTTGTAGGGTTATTTTTGTCTACATGGTGTAGTATTAGTCAGGAGCACTGATTCACCAGCTACTTGACTTTCAAGATACAGGTGTCTTTATACTACAATCCCTTAAGGCACTGCAGATTTCCATTTCACTAATTGTGTGCCTTCTAGCATCAACTGGCTGCATCTATATTAAATTAGATGAGTCACTTTAAATAGGGTGAATATTTATGGGGTCACTTATTTTACATTATATATTTTGAATTCATTGGTATTACTTTGTAGAAATCAGTTTTCACTTTGACATGAAAGAGTCTTTTTTTGGTGCAAATTCTTGAAGATAAATTAAACTGACCATGATTCAGTGTTGAAAAGCAATACAAAGAGAATACTTACAAGGTGGTGACTTCTTTCTTATAGGCTCTGTATATACCATTGCTTAGTTTTAGTTCCACAACAGCATAAAATCAACATGTCATGTAAAACATTTTTAGCTTGCAAATGTAGTGGAGTAAAAAGTACTACATTGAATGTAAGGATAATATTTTTCACAGTATGAAAGGAAAAGGCTTAAATAAATCTCAGTTGCCTAAAATTGCTTCTTCCATAAGGAACCTCCTAAAAACTGTGCATCATCTCAAAACGATCTCCTGCAAAGTGGATTTTCATCCTTCTCCAGTCAGCTTAATTAATTACTGCTTAAGACTTTAAGTGCTAATAACGGCAGTTATTTCCTAATTTGTTTCTATACACAATACATTAGTTTTGACGCTGGTTTTCAGTGCACAGCAGTTCATCTTCCACTCATTCAGTTAGGTACATAATCAGTGTAATCTGAGGATCAGTGTAGATGAGCTCTTTTTAAATCAGTCCCTCTCAGCTGGACCAGAGGAGGATTGATCAGGCCTTGGAATCCGTCCAGGCCACATGTATACTCTATGGATGACTCCTCTTAATCCACCACCATCCTAACACACTGTTTCTAGCTTTTGCTGCAGTTTGTGCACATCTGTGAAGCCCCAGGAGACTTTCGCAAATGATTCTGCAACAGATCCCCGAGGGCCTGGCCCCGCACAGCCACCTCCTTCTTGGTGGTGGCCCTCCCCGGGGAGAGGTGTCCTGCATGCCGGCTCAGTTAATCCCAGGCCTGCCAGGAAACTGCAGGGTTTGTGGAAATACATCACTCCTAGCTGTGCCATCAAGCTCGGATACTTTGTCATGTTCTCATCACAGGGCCTCCTCGTGGCCAGTTCTCCAAAGCCGGCTCACTTTAAGCACCTGTGCACATTGTTTGGACTAAGCACGGTCACGGTGATGTGAATTTAAGCTGAAAACACTGCTGCACTTTGAACCGCCTGTTTTCAACTGCTCAGTTGCGCTTCTCGGCTGTGACTTCTCCCCCTGCTTTGATGAAAGTGGAGCCACGCCACGCTCGCTGGAGTATCTCGCCTTCAGCACCTTGCTGTCACATCAGTGATGACTCTCTCCTCCCAGCGCTTAGAGCTTAAGATGTCTTACAGTCTTTTTCCTTTGAGGCACACAGGGCATAATAGTCACTCGGCAGAAGAAGCTGGAGAGGCTGAAGAAGACAATAGAAACTGAATGTAACATGAACTTGACACAATGAGGCCTGGCCTATGAGCGCTAGGAACAAGAGGGCTCATGGTCTATCGCCTGCTGCCATCCTGTCCCTGCACCTTGCTGCTTTGTTCCCACCATCTGATTTGCATGTAACTCTGCACTGCTGCTGGCACTTCCTCTCGGACCAGTTGTCAGTGGAACTACTGCTTCCCGTCTATCCAGATGGCACTGGCACAGTTGCTGGATCTCATACTGTCATCTTCATCCTAGTCTTCTTCTTAATTCCCAGATGACTTGACTGACTTCGCTGGAGAACTTCCCACTGCATAGATTACCACAGAATTAAAAACAGTGCAGCTGTATTTTGTCCTTGTCATGGCTGATCTTCCGATGAGACCCCTTGAAAAAAGTAGACAGCAGGATTTCGCCGACACATCCTGCAGTCTTGATTTCCTGACTGCCTTTGGTGTAACACTAAATTAATCTTCATGATGGATGCCGCATCCCTCAGGTTGAAACATGGACTGGATGATAAATGAAATCAGAGCAAATACTACCCATCTTCTTACAGTAACAAAGAGCCTGTTTTACTGAAGCTCATCTCCATCTAAATGATCAGAGTCCTGAACCTTGTAGATCCGTTTTTGTAGGCAACAATGACTATGTAATTATTTTTACATGACCAGATAGCCAACTACATTCTACCAAACACAGATGCCTCTGATTTTGGAAGCTGGTCATCTGACAAACATGCAATTTGAGTTGAGACAGATACTTCTGCAGTTTTTTTTTTTTTTGTTTAAATCCTTTTTTCACATCCTGCAGCTGCATTTTCAATTACATTTCTACCATTTGCATGTATGAGTTAGAAGGGTTGGAAGTGCCCTCAAGCGCTTGAACATAAAGTCATCTTTCTTCATCGAGAGGCAGAAAAAAAAATATCACACACACATAAATTATACATTGTTTTGAGTTGTTGCCGAGCGCTCAGCGAGAGCAGAGAAGAGCCAATGCGACTTATTAGAAACATAACAGTTTGTTCTTGGTCTTGCTCGCCTTGCATGACATGGAGACTATTTTCACACATCTGCTGCTGCACAAGAGGCTTCTGTCAGAGTCAGAATACAGAACAAGTTCAAGCAGATACAGTAGGATAAACTATGTCCAAATTTCCTGCTCAGTTTTCACATACGGAGGCTCTTCCTGCATGCTTCTCACATCATCCAGATGAATCAATACATCATCAGAGCTGGCGCATGCGTCAGTGTGCAAAAACTACATGAAACAGAAAAATCTTCTCACCATCACTTAGCTCTGATAGTTACTACCCATAGCATGTTTGCAATCAGTGAAGGGTTCAGACACTTTTGAATAGAACCGGGGTAGGCTGAATACATTCAAGAAATTGACAAAAAAATACCCTAAGACTCCAATTCAGAGTCCTAATGTGAACTCACCATTAGTAGTGGGGCTCATTTTGTAACACTTGGTGCTTGTTTTGCATCTCTCTTCAGTCAGTTTCTATCTTTTTGTGGGTTTTTGTCACTTTGTGGTCATTTGTGTCATTTTTTAGCCATGCTGTGCGTCCTTGGAGTCGTTATATATCTTCTAATGGCGATTTTGAATGTTTTTGTGTCTTTTTAGTATGCCTTTGCGGTGTATTGTGTCACTTGGCCATTTGTGGGTTTTTTTGGCTATCCATCCATCCATCCATTATCTATACACTCACACTCACATTCACACCTACTGACAATTTAGAGTTACCAGTTAACCTCAGCATGTTTTTGGACTGGGGGAAGAAGCCAGAGAATCTGATGGGAACATGTAAACTCCATGCAGGAAGATCTTGGGAAGGCCGGGATGCGAACTGGTAATCTTATGGCTGCAAGGTGAAAATGCTAACCACCAAGCCAGTGTGAAGCCCATCTATTTTGGGCTATTTTATGTTATTTTTTTGTAATTTTTTAGTGTTTTTGCATGGTTTGGTGGTCATTTTGGGTCATTGTGTGGTTGGTATGCATCTCTTCATCCTCATTCTGCATCTTTCTGTGGGGGTTTATTACCCTGATATGGCCTCACCATTCATAGTAATGCTCATCTTGTGGAACTTGGTGCTTGTTTCACATCTGTCTATGGACAATTTGTATCCTTTTTTTTGGTTTTTTTGTCACTTTGCAGTCATTTGTGTCATTTTAGGGTCATTTTTTGGTCATGTTTTGTGTCATCTAGTCAGTTTAAGATCTAGTTTTTTAAGATGGTCTTGTGTCTCTTTTTGGTCATTGTGTTTCTTACCTGGGTTTTTTTGTGCTTGTTGTATGTCCCTTTGCAGTTACTTTGATAATTTTTTAATCATTGTGTCTCTTTAGAGTTCTGAATCTCTTCGTGATCATTTTACATCATGTGTGGGTTTTTGTTTCACTTTATGGTCACTGGTATCGTTTTTTTCATCATTTTTATGGTTATTTTGTGTGTTTGGAGCCACGATCACTTTGCATATTTCCATGGTGTTTTTCGATCTCTTTGTGGTCTTCTTGTGATTTTTTTGTGTCTCTTTCTGGTTGTTTGTGTCACTTTAGTCATATGAGTCATTTCTTTGGTTGTCTTTTGTCTTTTTTGAGTCATTAATGTATCTCCATGTGGTTATTTTACATAATTGTAAGTTTTTAGAGCTCATTGTGGTAATTTTGTGTCTTTTTGTGGGCTTGTTTATATCCCTGTGGGGACTATGTTGTCATTTGTGTCATTGCTTTATGATTTTGTATATATATTTACTTTCAGATTGTTGTGAATCATTTTGAGTTGCTCAGTTATTCTTTGTGGGTGTCTTAGTCCTTTTCTGGGAACCTATACTTATAATCACATCAAATACAAATCCTGCTCTAAAGTGGTCTGTTTTTTTATATATCTAGTGCATGTTTGTTTTTATTGAGAATGTGTATTAAATTTAAAGAGAAGAGTAGCCTATAAAAGCATTGTTTTGCTGAATTCCAGTGCTTTATATAAAAGTCATCCCCACACATTTGTTTGCACTTTCAGCAATTTCAGTTTCAAATAATTTTACTTTGAAAGTATATACATTATTAAAAGAAGTCAGATTGTGTTTTGGTCCAAACAGAAGTAGCCTGTGCTACCAGCAGAGCATTTCAACATTTGTCTGGATTTCTAGTCACAGGAGTTTAAGATCAGGGCAGGAAGCCGCAGCCACAGTGTTTATAATGGATACAGTTTCATCCACATGCTATAAAGCTGATCCTCACTCACTGGTTTATTGCAGCATTTGGTGCTTTCTCGAAGGGTGCACGGAATGACGGAACACACTGTGTGAGATAGATTTGCTCAGTGACCCTCTTCGTAACGCTAATGTTCATTACTTGCTAATGTGAAACTTTGAAGTTCCCCAGATGGCGTCGGCTGTTATTATTCATGCTCACTGTTCAAGCTTCATGACCTGTAAATAATACACTAAACTGTTTTGTTTTCAAAGCCGAAAGTACATATGGGAGCCTTTGCTTTTTGAAATTTCCAAGTGTCACTTTCAGTGTGGCTCCTAAATACACAACCACAGTGTAGTGGCCGTGCAAATTGTGTTTGCTATTTAACGACCTCATTTAGGCTCAGGCTAGTGATGGTAAATTTAATGACTTTAATTATTCCATGTTGGATCATGACAGATATCTGCAGTCACTAAACAACAGTATGCAAACACCAGAGTGTTTATACATTGATGGAAGTAAGCAAAGCAGCAAGCGAAGAGGACACACTGCATGAATAAAGTAAGCAAGTAATAACAAAACTGAAAGAATTTTGAAACAGAATTTAAAAATGACAAAAGAGAAATTCTGAAGACCATGATTTCTGCTTGCACGTGTATATTTTGATATCCAGGCAAACAGAGAGAGCCGCACAGGGCTGCGAATAACCTTAAAACGAAATGTTTCAAGCTGCAGAGCACAAAGGAACAAGCTGTAAATAGAAATTTAAGCCAACTATCAAATTCAGTGAAGACCTAATATGCTGGCTGAACTAAAAGATAATTTTATGGTATTAATATAGTTACATGGTCATATTTGAATGGTGCACATGTTTATTAGCAGCTAATCTATTAATTATTTCAGGGTAAGATCTAATCAGAGTTGCCATTTTTCACTGGGAAGCCATAAATCCAACAACACTGGAAACAGCAGATACTATATGAATGGTCGAGCTGAAGGTTATATTTAAGAGAAATATTTAAAGATGCCCTGACACAGTTTTATTATCATCATGGTGGCAAAAAAGAGGCATGAAATCATTACTAATAAAGAAGAATGAAGGAGAAGAGAACTAAGTAATCACATTATATATGCTGCTGGATTCAAGAGGTGTTCTAGCTTGTAATAACATGAGTCTTGGGCTTTGCTTTATTTGCCTAATAGAGAGAGCATTTCAGCTCCTGTTCAATATGCCAGCAAAGTTTAAACAGGCCCAGTCTGCATATTTGGATTTTTCTGCGGAGGATAAAGGTTAAGAGTCAGCATTCATTTCTCATCAGGGCTCGTTGGTCATGCAATCCACCACCACCTTGGATCTTGTCTGGCCTGTTAAATGGATTACTGATAAATCAGTTATATTTTGGCTGGCGTTTCTTTTTTAGCTTATCACTCACTGCGAATTTGAGCTGCTGAATTTCTCCGCACAGTAATTTGGATGAATAAAAGAGTCTCCTTGGTATGCAGGTGTAGTTACGTCGGCTATTAGAGTAACTTTACACCTCAGGAATCAGAAAGAGAGCAGCTGATCCTGACTGATCCGCTGCTCAGGGCAGGCCTCTGCTACCAGAACAATGATTCATCCTTTCATAAGATACATTTATGTAAAGGATAATATTTGAAGATATAAATCCTCTTCCAGTATCCTTAAACCTACAGTAGTTCCCGCAAAGGCCAGCCCTCTCTGTTACAGCTTTAACTAACTACAGTTTTATCTGCCTTTTACTGGCTTTTTATATTATTTTATAGAAATTGCATGGTCTTTATCAAGTGGAAAATTTCCATGTCGCACACCTCCAAGTTTTTGTAACAATGCAGAAAACATGGTGGAAGAACAGGTGCTCCTAGCAGCCGAAGTTCAGAAATACAGGCATTTATACGACCTCAAAAATATGCTTCTCTGTCAGGAAAATGAGAAGAAAAAAAAAACTCTCCTCTTTTACCGGCCACACAAAGAACTCCAATGGCGGTTTTCAGGTGACGATCTTTTAAAGGTAATTTTGCATATAATTAACTCAGTAGGGAATCTAGTGCCACATACCCCCCCACAGAGCTACACTTTTATAATGTTTCCTAGAACTTTATATAAATGTGAAATAGCACCAGTACTGTAGTGCATCATTTACAAATGTAGACTCCTGGTAGACAATCAGAACAAGACTAAACACAGCAGATTAACCTTAACCGTTAATATATTGCTAATTGGACATTTAGAAACCTATGGATCTAAGGAAATAGTACTGTGTACATAAAGAGATTATTTACCTCAGTGTTTAGTAGATTTTTCAGATGAGTTCCTAAATAAACGTGAGCCCAAGAAAATAGAATATTAATAACAGCATTTTTTATTTATTTTTTTTTGATATTGTTATTGGTTTAGTGTGAGTTGTGGCATCATCAGAGGCTCCCATTCAGCTTCAGGGGTGAAAGGTCACTTGCAAAAAAAAGTACAGTTAGTGTTTTTTTTTTCTTTTATCATCCCATATACAATAAAATAATTCCCTCTCTTTACATATACATCAACATATTTAATTGGACACACACAAAAAATACAGCTCCATAATAACCCATAATAGCAATAATATCCCCTTAATATAATTGATAACACAGACTAGCATAATTGTTGAGCATAAACCCTACACTTAATTTTCAACTAAAAGTTAAGGAATTGATAATGAAAGAATGGAATAGAAATGTACATTTAGATATGAAATACTTGTCATTTTCTGTCATCAGCACTAACCAAACTAGATTTCTCAATAAATAGTTTTTTAAAAAAAGAAACTCCACCAAGGCAGCTCAGTCATATCATTTCCGACGATTGAAACCTTGAAAAAATTTGTGGCAGAAATCACGGCATCATAGAATGTCGCTATTTAATATAGATGTACTCACAAACAAAATGACCAATTTCATCCAGATCCATTAATCCATTTTTGAGTAATGTTGCTAACAGACAGACAGACACAAACAGATGGAAAAACGTATGGTGATTGTTTTTACTCCGCCATGGAACAGCGGAGTAAAAACAGTTGTGTTACTCATGTACAGTGTTCTTTTGTGCTTTTTCAAACAAGTTTGTCCCATTTTGTTTTCATATAAGTTCCTTGCCAGAAAGGTGTCTGGCTAACATGAGTACAATATTGATCAGGTTACAGTTCCAAAGCCAGACCCACTTCCAGTTGTCATCTAAACCCTTTTTCTGGAGCAGGTCCATCTCTTGGGTGGTGAAGAGTGTGACAGGGTTTTAATAAAGGAGATGCTCACTCCCTTTTGTGCCTGTTTCTGTTCGTTTAGTGCAGGGTGCATATTTTGCTACTTTCTTATACCTGTTTTTGCAAGGTGGAGTTCTTTTGATGTGGCTATCCAGACTTTGACCCCCACTTCCTGTAGGGTCAGTGATCCCGTGTAGTTCTGGTTGTGAGCAAGTCATCAGCTATAAGGTCATCCAAAAACATATTTCTGGGTGTCCTTGCTTGAAAATGTGACTGTGGTATTCTGTAGAGGTATGCATTCCTATGGCCCCCTTGTGAGATCAAAAACTAAACACCACTGCAGCAAGTGGACTATGTTTTTCTTCTTGGGTCCCACAATTGTAATGGAAAATTTGCTTTGTGTCCGCTGTTCCAGTTAACCTTAGTATAACCTTTCAGTGTATCCTTTACTGCAATTAACTTTGAACTCATAGATCTTACTTCTAGGTATAGCTTCTGCTTCTGCCGGGTGAAGATAAGGTCATGATGCCCCCCAGTTGTAGCGGTTTCACATGTACTGCTGCTAAAGCAGGAGCTTCACCGGACGTGTAAACCACAAACTGAGACTTGATACCAAGAACCGTGTACTCTGTACCAGGAACTGAGCAAAGGTGTCAGAACAAACAATGTCTTAAGTGTAACCTGCCCAGCAACAGCAGGAGTTTGAGTCTTGAGAACTTGTATCGGCCGGAGAGCCTCACAGACAGCTTGCGAGCCTTGTGTTTGACCTTCTGCTCTTGCAAGATAACAAGTTAGTTTAAACACAAGACACTTGTGCTCCAAACAAAGAGGATGTGCGCTCAATGAAGGACCTAGGATCCCTGACCCATCACTATACACACCAGTGAGCAGTGATTCCTAACACATCTCTTGGGGTCACCAGGTGGAAACCTCCCTTCAATGGTGTTTCACCTATTTAGTCCCACAGCACCTCAAGGAGGCTAGGTGGTGAACTCTGGCATCCCAGATTCGAGTACATACAGTGGTGAGTGACTGTATCATACTCATGTTCAGTGCTGATTCAGTCTGTCTTCTTTCAGGAGTATAATCAGTTGCTAGTGGAAACCACATAGAGTTAAGTACAAAACTAGTACATACTGTACAAGCAACGGACATAAGGTGAATAGCTCAGTAACCAACTAAGCTGTCACACTATGATTGTTTCCATAGGTTTTAATGTGCTTTAAGTGAGGAAGTAAAGTGCTGTGAATCACGTCTGAGCTGATACTCTTGATCTCCAGTGAAGAGAGTGCCACTGATGAAAAGCCACTGATTCAGGCAATGACAATGGTGTTTCAGTATAGTGAGATATTTCTTTCATTTGTGTACAAAAAACTCAAACAGTGACTGAATAATTCTTGATTCAGTTTACTAAGTAACTGAACTTACTATCTTACTGTAAGTTCAGTGAACTTCACCCAGCTGGTTTTACATTTTTTAAAAGTCATGAGATGCATGTGAAATCATTTTTAATCAATTAACTAAAGGTTTGTGTTACAGATCAATGCACGAAATTCAATTTAAGGTTTCCACTGAGAGACACAACAACAAAGAGTCTCATGAAACCACATAAGAACACAAATTGGTTTGTTGATGCCATTTCCAGATTTGAAACTAAAGCAATGTTAAATCAAACAGTCAAGTGCACATATGGCAACTCTGTCTCCGTTTCCCGATTGCATTGTGTTGGCAAAAACATAATTGTTGCCTGTGTGATGCGTACACAATATTTTTGTACATTTATCTGCTGGATATTTTGGCCAGTAAACATTTTACTGTTATACTCACAAATTTCCAAATATGAATAATTAACACTGATAATTTTAATAGAAAATGTACAACATTAAGATTCCTAGAAAATTTATTTGCTTTGTTCACTTGGTTTTCCATTTTTTTAAAAGTCATGAGACAAATATGAAATCATTTTTTAATCACATTTTTTAATGGAAGCACGGGACGTTTCCAAATTGTGCCAGTTGTAATTGTTGTACAGATTAATGCATGAAATGAATTTAAGGTTTCCGCTGAGAGATAAAGCAACAAGACAGAGTCTCGTGAAACCAAATAGCACAACATATTTTGTTAATCAGATTTCCAGGTTGACAACTAAAGCAATATAAAATCAAACATTAAAGTGCATGCATGGACACTCTCCTTTCCCCAAATGCATTGTGGTGGAAAAAAAACATTATTGTTGCCTCGATGATGCTCACTTGCAACACTTTTGCAGATTTATCACATTGCCACATATTTTGACCAGTGAACATCTCACTGACATGTTCACAACTTGCCAGATATTAACAATATCTCATTATTTTAACAGAAAATGTACAACATTAAGATTCTTACAAAATGTATTTGCTGCTGTAAATTAATATATAACACATAGCACATAATTTCTAAAGGACGGATGGTGTACAAAGAACTCAGAAAACCTGGTCCGATAAATGCGCAGGATAGAATGTGTAAAAGACATGGCAACAAAACAGCACAGAAATATGTTTGTCTCAGCTGTAATGCCCGTTAAAACCTGCCTGCTGAACCAAATCAGTGACTCGTTGAGTTAGATTTGTTCAGTCATTTCATTGTAAACCAAATAAATCTGTTTGCTCTCCAGCTCACAGCTTCTCCACTTAATATGTCTGACCATCTGTTACATGAAACATGGCTGATTTCAATCTCCCAGAGTTCACAACACCAACAATTAGTGTGATACGCCCCATTCATTCAGCCATTGTCTGTACCTGCTGTCTTGTGCTCAGCCTGGAACGGATCCGAGTAAGCATCGGTCAGGACGCAACGAAGAAACACCCAGGACAGGTCAGGAGTCTAACACAATTTCACACTCACATTCACACATCTGGGAAAGTCAGCGGCTGCAGTCGGCCTGACCTGCACACGTCTTTGGACTGCGGGAGGAAACTGGAGGACCCAGAGGAGAAGCCTTGTGAAGTCAAGTTTATTTACACGGACCAATATCACATAAAACGTCTCAATGGGCTTCACAGGCTCACAACAGCAATAGTTCCCAACTCGGCCCAATTTCTCTAAGAAGACAGGAAAAAACTCCAGTACAAGATAACCATCAAAAGGAAAAGAAGAAACCTCAGGAGAAACTATTCAATGAGACATTCTCCTTCCTCTGACAGCCAGGCTGCAATAGGAACTATTAGAGAGAAAATGGCATAAAAGGACAAAATGGTTTAAGAGATAATAGAAATATAAATCTGCAAAATGTGGACTCTGCAAATACGGCTTAGAGCTTCACAGTTATCATGCGCACAGCATGTAGATCTTGTGTCTGTATGTTGTGGATGATGCTATGTAGTCTGTTTTACTTAATTCTAAAGTTCATTGACCCCATCTTTGATGACTGAGAAATAATTTGTATGATTATTAAGAATATTAAGTTTATGAGGCTTTTTGCTCCCAAGGAATCGATTCATTAGACAACTTTGTAGTCTAAAAAAACAGCAGAATGGCAAAGAATCTGAATGTCGGCAGTCTGGATAGCAATTAGTTACTATAATTTCCATAAATGCTGGGATTTCAACATCATGCATTTGACTTTGAAACACCGGAGCAGTCATATCACATTGTACTGGATATAAGATAGCTGCTGCATACAAAAATAAGTAAATAAAACACTAAACAAGCTGTACTCACACACTGCAGGAAGACATTTTGGTATATAAAGAATATTTTGGATCTTGCGTCTTGCAATTTCTACTCTGCATGTTACATCAGTTTGATAGAGTTAATGTTTCTCAATTTCCTTTTCATCCTAATAAGGACAGTCTCTCTTAGACAACCATGGTTTTCATTTTCATCCTGATTGTATGATTTATCACCTTCAATTTCTTACATTTATCCTATAGAGAGTTGCAACTCTCTGGAGCTTATCCCAGCTGACACTGGGCGATAGGAGGAGTATACAGGTCACGAGTTCATCACAGGGCTAACACAGAGACAGACAACCATGCACGCCTCACAATCATTCCTACAGCCAATTAAGAATCACCAGTTGTCCTCACATGCATGTCTTTGGACTGCAGAGGGAAACCGAAGCACATAGAAAACCCAAGCAGTCAAAAGGAGAACATGCAAACAGCCATCCTGCAGAGTCTCCTCGCAAAGAACCTTCTTGCACCACTGTGCAGTTGTGATCGATGGATCAATAATTTTTCCTAATGAAATAACCCACAATATTTCAGTTTTTCTCAACCTTGGCGGCATTTTTCTTGATGAGCGTCATTACTGTGATGATTATAAACTGATTGCATCCGTTTACACAATCCACATCATCAAGCTGTGAGGACACTGTCCTCCCATAAAAAAAATAACCCCATAGGTTGGTTGTTTGTGCAGGCAGATTATTATGACCGACAGTTACACATTTTATTGTGACAAATCCCACAAGTGGGCGTAGTAATTACATCCAGGAAGCTGCTATTGAGCCACAAAGTCGTCCACACAGGGGGGATGTCAGGTTGAATCAATGGGTTGACAAAACTGACAAAGCTGTGACAATCCAAAACCCTTAAACGTCTATTTAGGATTGTAACAATAATGACAACAGTACGTTGCTATGGGTCATATCGAAAAGTAGGGACAAAATTAGTGGTAGGACACAATTTAAATAATTAATCTAATTATTAGAGGCTTTGTAATTAATTAATTGCAATTTACAAAAATTCACACTTTTGTCGTTTTTTGTTGTTTTTTTCCTGTAATCAATTAATCAAAATTAACGCATTAAAATCCCAGCCCTAGACAAAATATATGATTTTTCAGGTCTGTAGTAAAGCTAAATGCACATGCATGCACTGCAGCTATATGAAAACATGAATTATGACTTTAAAGTCTTTTCTCTGATTAAACTGTAAGTTCTGATTAGCCTGTTGGTTATTCTCATGAAGATCTACAAACAGTGCGGCTCTGAGCAGCAGTGGGGTCAACATTACATTCAAATATTATCTCAATGTTGATGTTCCATTGTGCAATCAGTGCTGCTGTCTTGCACAGCTGGACTTAAAATATACAGTAGAAAATGAGAAATCTGTCAGAGCGGTTTAGTGCATGGAAACGTGGTAGTTAAGCTCTTTGTGTTTACTACCTAATGTGTGCATCAAGTAGCTATATAATAGTATATTTACTTGGACGCTGCTGACATGTGGACATAATTATCTTCAGCCTGCAAACACATGCTTTCATATCTGCAAAAGAGGGACTCTGCATGCTGCCTCATTGTGACAGAACCAGACAGTTCATATAACATTTTATATTGTTTTCCCTTTTAACTTCATTTCTGGCTGTGCGTATAATCGCTGCATGCACTTAACAGCCCCTTGCATATGATATGAATACTTTTTATTTTTTACCTGCCCATATTACTGCAGCACAGTCTAATTTATTCCCTTCTTGCGTAATTGTCCTTAATTACACCTTCCTTATTCATTTACTCATAGCATTTCACATGGCTCGACACTTTACAGCTCCAGACACATTAAGTACAACGTATGGTGCAGGAGACACATGGATGAGCAGAGTATCTCCTGTCGAATCTAAACTTTGTGTTTTATGTCACTGTAATGCAATCTTCTTGTCCGATGTCCGGCTTAATTTGACATTGATTTGCGAGGCTTTTCATTATGCCATCAAGCTGTTGTCACTGCTAAATCTAACAAAGTAGTTTCGGTCCAAATGATCAGTGCCTGGCAGGCCAGACACTGGATGGATAGAAGAAAAAGGATCAGATTTCCTGGCGTGAGCACTTCAGAGCAAAACCACATATATATACTGATACATACTGATCAGCCATGAATCATCTAAGCATGGACACAGCACCTCCATCCACATGAATGCCACAATACTCACTTTAAATACCTGTAATTTGCTGCAAAAAACAATTCTTAGTTTACTTTTTTCTCAGCTACTAACACCCACAGGAGTCCTACAATTACGCAAGTTGTCAGGTGCAGTCCAGGTCACATGAGGACGGCCTCACATGAATCCCTGTGGATGTCAACTACTAAATATAAAAATATCAGAGAAGTCAACAGCACGACAACTTCAGACAGATTGATGGTTTGATAGCAAAGCATTTCGATGCAATTAGAAATTAAATTGAGCTGTCCAGGCATCCTATTGATCACCGCGACTGAGGGTAAAACACACATAAGGAAAATATTTATGAACAAGAATCTTCCTGCTTATGTATTCGAAAGAGCAGAACGGGATGCCAGAGTTATAGCCATTAGCTCAAATTACATTCTGCTCTTTTCACAAAATCACAGCCACTTAATATAAAAGCAGATGTATCACAATATAGGCAGGATTGTTTTAGCAGTCAGCTCTGGAAAAAAGATCTGCAGCCCTCATCTGAGGGAAGACACTTTTCCGACAAAGCATGTCTAATTTGAAAAAGAATGAAGGGAGGGGAGAAAAGCTATTTCAATGAGCCAGGAAATGTAATGCATCTGGCCCAGCAGCTTTGATGGGAGTCTATCAACTCCGATATGAATGTGAGGATTTGCGTGTCCATTCATGTGTCGTGCTCTCCAGCTGAGAAAGAACACAGTTGTTTTATTACATGGTTTAGCACTTCTATGGAGATCACCTGGGACCTGCTAGACATTTTTACCCCCCTCATATTCTCTCCTGCATTGTCGCCAAGTGAAGTCCAACAAATACCGCCTACTGTATGCAAATGAGACAGGAAACGGCAAATATACTGTTTGTCATTTGATTCACTTAAGAGCTTTCCATGATGTCATCAAGAGGTAAATTATAGGATCTCTTTGTGGCCAGTGAATGGGAGACTGATTTGTAGACATGGCAACAGCACCTAGGTGGATTTTTACAGAAAATACGGGGATATTTTCTAGTTCGAAATAGTACAATTACACAAAGCAAATGAAGCTCATTTACATGTTAAAAAAAATCTGCCCAGCAGTGGTTCCTTGTCATATATTTTATCATTCTTTGGATGTTAGGGTTGTTCATAATCACTTAGTATTGTCTGGAGAAAAAAGAAGAAACCGCCATGGATGTGCATGCATTCGGCATTCATTTTTGAAAGAGTACTTTGACAGTTTAGGGCATACAGAGTCACATGAGAACATTATTCCACTCTCGACTTTCAATACAGACAGGTGACAAACTAAAAGGACATACAAGCATCTCTTCTACTCTACTGGAGGGTTGGAAGGATTGTTCCTCCCAAAGATATCACCTCACTTGGTGTTTTGACGATGGTGATGGAAAGTCCCGTCCCTGTTGGGTTGAGATCTGGTGGCTGTGAAGGTCACTCCACATGATTCGTATCACTTTTATAGTCATCAAACCATCCAGTGACCCCTTTGTCCCCTATGGATGGGGGGGCACCTTGATCCGGGAAGAGACCACTCCCATCAGGATAGAATTTCATCGCGGGATAAAGGTGATCACTCAGAGAAGCACCTTTGTATTGATTTGCCTTCCCTCTAAGGGGACAAGTGGTACCAAAGCATGCCGGCAAAATTCCTCGTACAGCATAACACAACTGTCAGATCCCCTCACTGTAGGGGTCAAGGGGTTTCTCCTTTAATTTGTCACTGACTGGGACAAGGAGCTTACCTAAAGGTAACAAAATCAATGCAAAAATTCCACAATTTCTGATAAAAAAAAACACAAACTAGGTTGAGTTGAGTGTGGATATTTTGATTTAAAGACACTGCCGATATAATAGGCCGCTTTTCTGTCTTGTTACATAAGAACATTGGTAACACCTTTATGCATTTACAGTAAATATAGGAGGTTCAGTCTTCTAACTAGTTCATTTACCTTAGACTGGACATGAGGAAACTTTGAAAGGTAAAAATAATAAAATAAAATCTTGCAGTTTACCAACACCTCTAAACTCACTTGCTGTCTACACTTTTTCTAGTGTTAAATAATCAGGCCTAGAGCTGCAGGTTGCCAGGTTTCCTTTCCTTTGTAGGGAGCCATTTTTTCCCCCCATTTCCGATGTTGTTCATTTTACTGAGCCAAGCTAACAGCTGATGGGGCTTAATATGTACTGGCAATAAATAAAAGTCATGTTAATCTCCTCATCAAACCCTGGACAAGAATACAAAATTGGGTGTATTTCCCAATCAGCAATATATTCATGGTCAATAATAATTCACAGTCTCTGCTTAAAGATGAAGAAAGCTGCACATACTAATAGGAAAGCTCTTTAAGCTCGGAAGCCTCTACTGTTCTTTCTCGAAATTGGCTTTCTAATTCACAGACACAGGAGGGAATTGGGATACACATTCAGACATGATGGTAGCAGTCTGGCAATTCAGGTGCGGTGAAGAACATGCAAAGGTTGGAGCTTCTTGAACAAGCAGCAGAGCAGCTCAGCAGTGCTGGGAAATAGAGGACATCTTGCCAGGGTTATGACTTCAAACATGTAACAGCCTCTGCAGCTACAGGCCAGGGGAACAGATTGCTCCAATTACAGCAAGCCTCACGCACCAGAGTCCCCTTGACACATGCAACGGTCTATTGGAGTGGACTTAGGGTAGTGGCATGTTGCTCTGGAGCACTGGGGGCCCCACACATCCCTCTGCCAATCTGTATTCCATTTGAACCCGCAGACATCTCCTTTTAGCCCCGCTTTCGCTTTAGATTCCGTTCAGACTGGCTGTTTTTGGCTGCCAGCACAGGTGATTGGCACCCTCTCTCTGAATTTATAACAAAATCAATTCTCTAACAGCATCCCTGAGCACATCAATCTAAGAAAGATGCTTTCTACCCCCTCATTTTCGGCTTCACAGGCTCAGAGTGGTTATAGATGAATCCCTCAGTATACTTACCCATATCGGCTCTGAGAGCTGTGGCAGAGCGCCGCTTTAATTGGCAGCGTCAAGTAATGCACAACAAGCTAGGAGCCGGCAGCATTGGGAATCACCTTGTTAAGCGAGGTCCGCAGTTGAGAGATTGACTAATTGATCAAGGCCTTTACAGATGTAGATAATTCATGGCGGCAACACCGTGGGGGGAGGAGCCTTGTCAGTGATGATTCATGTGTCTCTTGGAGGAGAGCTGGTCTCCGTGGTCTCTTTTGTTCAGCAGGACCAGTGTGAAGGGGATTGTATCATCAGCACGGGTGCCTAACCGCTCGCTTCTCGCTCTAAATCAGAATTAAAAAGGTGAGGCTGGTGTTGATAGGTTGCCACAAATGATACAGTGTTGTATGTCTGTATGCTCCCCCAGATGGCTGCCGCGCTCCCCGAGCACCATCAAGATACAGGGAAGATGTATGGTTGTGTTGTAATGAAAGCGTGAAGGGACCCCAAGTCACAGAGGAAATGTCTCCATCACACAGGTAGAGAGGCAATCATGCCCCTGTGTCCTGTACTCTGAGAAAAAAAATGAAATGTGTTGCAACAATGCAAAGCTTATAAATTGAAGGAGAAGCAGAAATGTCTCTGATCGGGAGTTTGGACTGAGATGTGGAGGTGAATGTTATCAGACATTTGTGCTTTTTCTGCTGGAATATATGTGGTTCGAACAGGATGGTGGGCAGAACTTATGAATGCTCGATAAATGTGGCAGTGGTCAAGGTCATGGAAGATATTAAACTAGTTTGAAGGCAGATGGATGGGGGGGGAGCGATGCTATGTTGAAATATGGTTGGAGATACTCTGTATTTTCTTATTTCAACAAATCACATCAAAATTGGTTTATCCTGTCACGTATATACGCATCCAAGGTGTTTTACTTAGGTTTCTTGTGGCATTCGGTGCACAAACAGTTCCAGAATTAGACGGAGCTAAAAGCAAGCACAGCCAAGCGGAATGAAGACAGGTAAACATAAACGATTAACTGTTCCTTGAAGGTAATCAATTGAACAGATACGGAGGCCGATGTAACAGCTACAGTACATTAAAAAAGACATCTATATAAATGATGAGATAGGATTTCTGGTTTATCGTATTAAAGCTGATAGTAAAAATACCCATGCAATGTTAGGTAACAAGCTTCCCAGGGTGCATATTTGGTAAAACACCTACTTATTTATTGTCGAATTTATTCCACAATTTGTTAACAATGTGAGAAAATAATGAATAATTGCCTGAGCAGCCTCATTCCTTTTTCAGGTGTACTAATTTCAAGAATGATTTGCGGGGTAGATGTGTTTTGTCAGAAGAAGAAATCAAATCTTTCTTCCCTTCCACTTTCAGATAATTGTGAGATCGGCATCATTCTTCTTCTTCGCAACAAACAGATTCTACTGTTTATATTTTCCTCCCAAAGTTCAAGTCATCATGCACTTGTAGGGTTGGAGGTTCTCCAAATTTAATTTTCTGAGAGCATCTCATGAGAATAAAAGTAAAATAGCTTTTTGTTGTTGTTGTTGCTGTTGCACAGTGGTAATTTAAGCAAGATTCCTATTGGTAGCTTGATGCTAAAATTATAGACAGAAGTTGAATGTATTATTGGTATCCATTTACCTCTGCTGCATGTATTTCTGTTTTTATTTTGCAGCAATCGTATATTCTTATGCATAAATGTGAAGATGCATTTATGATTTGCACTGTATGTGTGCATGCTTTAGCTTGTAAGTCGTGTGTGTTTATATGTCTATTTTTCAGATTAATATAGTTTATTATAATAGTTTTGACATGATTTTGTGCGTCTCATTGCACATTTACATTAAGCTGATGATGATTACAACACACGCAAATGTGTTGCGTCAGAATAAATATAAAATATCCTTTGATGCTGGAAAAAAAATATAGTACAGCTAGGTTTTATCTGTTGTTCATGTTTTTAATGTAATGTGGCATTTGGTTATTTTCTCCTCTTTCCTGCTCTGGCAGAAGAGTCACTGAAAAATGAGGTGAAGTGAACAGCTTCTATTATTTTCATGATTTCACACAGACTACACTCTGCTGCTGCAATATTACCATAATGAAAACCCCCCAAAATTTCTATGTTATACTTAGCATTATCATCAAGATTAGAGGGGCATATCAATGGAGAGGCTCCAGCTTGAGAGTCTAGTCTATCCAAGCTAAAACATAACCTAGTGAGCCTTGCCAAGTTTGCCTGGAGTCAGTGAACTGCCAAATCTTTCACATCCTACAAGAAAAGGATTCATCACAGTGTTTCAGCAGCAGAAAATATGGGAACTGGAAATGTTTCCTGTGGCCAGACAGAGAATCAAAGGGTCCTCCCACTCATATTTTAACTCTTTTTTTTGTGCATTAGGTCCACAAATTACACTATCGATTACTGCAGAACTGCTAAATCATATTTACTGTGCCACAAATAAAACTGAGTAGTGAATTACGTTGTTTAAAACGTTCTTTTGGTGAAGAAATTAAAACCAGTGTCGGAATACTGAAGTGATTTTTTTTAATGATTATCTTCCATCCATCCATCCATCCATCCATTATCTATACACCGCTTAATTCTCATTAGGGTCGTGGGGGGCTGGAGCCTATCCCAGCTGATTTGGGATAAAGGCATTAGACACCCTGGACAGGTAACCAGTCTATCACAATTTAGATTTACCAATTAACCTCAGCATTTTTTTTTTTTTTTTTTTTTTTTTTTTTGGACTATGGTAGGAAGCCAGAGTACTTTGAGAAAACCCATGCTGTACAAGAAGAACATGCAAACTCTACACAGAAAGATCCCAGGCCGGGACGTGAACCAGGGATCTTCTAGCTGCAAGGCAACAGTGCTACTGTGCAGCACTGTATGATTATCTTGAATTAGTGAATTCCTTCTCTCACTATTGTCAACTGCCAATGTCAAAAATACAATTAAATGAACATGAAACAAGCTGGGAGGACCACAGGCTAGACAGGACAAATCTCCCATGAGGCAAATCTTCTCTGAACTAACAGAGGAGGCTTATGAATTGCTGGGGCTTTGATTTCAAAGGAAATATAAGAAGCTTATGGAGGACAGCAGTCCTGCAGCCAGTTCAACTGCGTGTCCTAAGTGTTGTTTTAGACATTTCATTGATCTCCCTCGGTGGAAGAAGAATATAGGAATATATTTGTCCTAAACATTTGCTTGAAGCTGAATTTGCTACTGCAGCTGAACAAATCTGACAAGGCAAAAACACGAGTAAAGTTGACTTTTCGTATTTTATGTCAACTAATACAAAACATAAATGTGGGGATGGTTGAATAATCACAAATTTCGAGCAGCCATTTCAAACAAGGCTGCAGTTTCCAAGGTTACCAGTAATGCAGCTTTGTTTTTTTAGGTACCAAGACTTGGGAATAGATCATAATTTGTTTTTGATGAGGAGCAAAAAGGGAGAAGAAAAACTTGTAATAGGAAATCTGTAAAAGTCTGCTGTGTTGCGTGGGGAAAAAAACAACAAAAAAGCGGGTGCAGGGGAAGCTGGAAGAAACTGTCCACGCTGTGTCGCTTTGCTCTGAGTTGTCTCTCAATAAGACCTCATGAAGGGTGGCATCCACACTCCTCTCCACATTGAAATCCGAATGTGTACCTCGGACGCAAACATCTTTGTAATATGGAAATTCTTCGCTGTAAATTTCAGCACTGCTTACATCCAGCTCGTCTAGATATATCAACGATTTATTTAGAGAGGTCAAAATGTCAAAATGTGAACACAGAGCTTGGATGATGGATCAGCACCCATTTGACAGCTGGATGTGATAAGAGCCCTTGGGCATGTTCAGTGATGTGTCTGTGTATTTGTTCATCAGAGAGGCAGGTGGTTGAAGAACTGAATCGCTTTGCTCTGCTTTATTTATGGCTTTTGCTCCCGCTCCCGTGCAGCACACATGCAAGGAAACAAATGTGTATTTGAGCGGGGATGCTGAATGATGATGATGACTATTAAAAATGATAATAAGGATGAAGATTAAAAATGATGTGAAGCGTCTCCCGTCACACATGCAGAAACAAAGCCTCGTTATTCTGTCCGGAGTGGAAACCATCAATCAGCACCTCAGGGTTTCTAAATCAATCGCATGTGATGACATTTTGGCAGCTCTCTGCATACTTTCACCCAAGACTGTTGGGACATACACACACACAAAAAAAACCCACAAGTCTCTGCCTCCGAATATGCCATGACACATCTTCCTCTCCTCCTCCTTATTTACCGAGGCAGTTGTTTGTGACAGAAACAGTGGCAGGTCACAGGTGCCACGAAAATTAACCATCTTCCTCCCTCTGCTGCAAACAAGTGCGAACATTTACCCTCCCATCTCCTGACATACAACTCTGTGGATGCATTCACCCGAAGCATTAGGTTTCAACTTGTGCACAAATGAAGAATAGACTCCCTCTCCGCAAGTAGAGGTGACTGCTGACCCAGTTTGAGGCTGATACGCCAAGGTCAGACACCCACAGCTTTTATTTGTTCACAAACCACCAAAAGGCATTCTTGAATCAGGCGTATGCGTTGTGTTTGTGGTTTGTTTTTTTTTATCCACGTTCAAGCTCAATTTTCAATTTCTTTCTGGTCCTTTGTCACCTTTGTGAGCTTGTCTAATGCAAAGAAAACATTAAAAGCTCCTTTATGTACCTGTAATACGTTTTTTTAAAAAGAAGAAAAAGAAGAAAAAAGTATGTTGTCACTTTTTTATTTCACTAAAACATACATGAAGGTCTACACAATGAATGACACAGAAGAATAAGCCACTGCATGTTGCAATTTTTGTGGAGTTTGTTTTGTGATGGGATTTTTTGCTTTGTGTTGCAACAAACCTATATTCTTGATGTTGTGAATATGGTTTTGCACACTTTTGGGTTATTGTGAGAAATAATTGAGGAGTTTTATTTTGAAAATGGGGCCAGCATGGCTTCACCTGAACAAAATCATAGTTCTGTATATCAAAAAGCGTGGAAACCAAAAGTTTGTAGTTTACATAGCTAATGTTTTCTTCTGTGCATTGGCTGAGTTTTGAAGTCTTAATCTCGACTCTCCAGCCTCTCTGTAATGTTGGGGGGGGGATCATTCCTGAATCTGACCTGGTAAAAAGCCTTTGGAGTCAAAAACTGTCAACAAAGAACAGCATGACATACGCAACTATCTCTGTTTGCTCTTTGCATACTAAATTATTAAGCCGTGATGGGGGAGCACTTTGCCGCCACAATGCTGCTCTCTGCTGGCAAATTAACTTCTCATATTGAACTGACCTTTGAACGTCTGCAGGACGGAGATGGAGACTCAAGGTTCTGTGTGTTAGAGGAGAGAACGAAGCAGGAGAAGCAGAAATGTGCCATTAAAAAAGAGAATAAACAAATGAATAGATTTGAAAAATTCTGTTCCTGAAGTCAATTTAAATCCTTGGATGACCATGAACTGCTGCTATAAAATAAAAAAAATACATTGATGTAGATAAATCATCCATTTAGAATCATTATTTCCTCCAGCTCAGATATGCAGTTCATCAGACATGCGCTGTAGAGACTGCAGGCAAATGTTCTGTCTCCTCTTATACTGTGGGTTTATGACACACATCTTGCCACTTCTAGATTTACAGACTGCACGGCGGTGGCAGTTTTAGCAAAGGCTCCCCAGCTGCAGGGGCCTCCAAGACATTTGGAGTAATATCACTTTGTTCAGACGCTACGCTTGTATGTATGAGCTCTTCACTCGCACCTTGTGAGGAGCTAAGAATTTCCTACAGAGGCCCTGGAGCTGACCACCCACCTCTTTTTAGTCTTGTTAAAGAACCAAAGGGAAATCACATTTCAAGATGAAACCCTCTCTCTTCATCTGCACTATGCTTATTACTGCATCCAAGAAAGATCAAAGCTACCTAAACTACCCTTGGAGCTTGCAGCCCACTGAAGATTTTTCACAGTACTAGAATAACGAGGTGAAGACTGTCTCCACTTTTATCTTCACCTTGCTTAGCAAGTGAGTCATATTTGTCAGAAGTGAATCTTTTTGGCCAGAAGTGCCACACTCCTTGTGGAAAATGCACTGAGGGAGAGCTGAAAACGGGATTATTTAAGCAGGCAAACACATTCAATGTCATTATTAATTTTTCATCCCCAACAAAAGGGTGAAACTGTATATGTCCCCACTGCTCGGTATTGATCCGTGCATCGGCGTTACCCAAAGCCTGCACCGATAATCAAATGTGACCAGTATCAAGTGGTGACTGAGGCGGCAGACTAACCTGGAGACCCTCCCCCTCTCTGTCTATCCTGAAACAGCTGTTTGAGCCCTAATTAAAGGGAAGTAGCAGGTGTCACCTGAGCCCCGACTGCAGGGGTACACCTGGTTGCATTCATTTGATCCAAAGTGGTTTTGACGGACTGCCTGCACTCCAGCGTCCCACATTAAGCCGCCTGGAACTGAGCACCTGCTTGGAGCGCTCCACTAACACCGCTCCGTGGAGGTACGCCAAAGCCAGCCAGCCCATGTCTTCTGACCCAGGGGACGGCTCCGTCATCCCTGCCTCTGACTTAGCTGCAACATCTGCAAGCGAGCAGCCCTGCGACACTGACCTGCAGTCACAGCGAGCCGAGGGCTGGGTGTGCCTGAGATAATTGTCTGTGGAAACCTCCCCAAGGCTGTAAAGGCAGCTTGTTTCACATCTCCTGATGATTTCACAGGACATTTAACTTTACACCTCTCATTTGTTACCTCTCTGGGGTATCTCCAAATATCCATTACCGAATTTCCAAAGAAGGTAGCAACCCTTTACCCCCGCTGGCTTTTATGTATGCATTAATTGCCTGGGGGATAAATGGGACACAGAATTCAGAGGCACCGATGTGATTTGTGTTTGTGTGCAAGGTCAAGCAAACAGATGACTTCCAAAACTGAGCATCCCCCAAAAAAATACCCATCATGGAATTACCCGTACAATATTGTGTTGTCTCTTTGACACTTCAATTGCCTAATGAAATTTACATGACCCCAAGAATGAAGCTGCAGCGGTTCAAATGGGTACCGCCTTGGGTCATGCTGCACTTTCTGTGGCAACAGTTTCTTTGTGCCACGACAATACATTAATTTCATGAGTCAACAGGCTACGACTGGCAGTTTGTGTCAAGCTAAACAGTGTTTAATTGGATTCTGATCCATGGCAACACCACCGGAGGCTTGTTTCCTTCTTTTATTTCAGCAGCACCTGGAGCGTAATGGTGGTGATTACATCCCCCCTGTGGTGTCCCGGTGGTTCTACCCTCGTTTGCCCCTGGGAATATGCTGCTGACAGTCACGGTCCATGCTGCCCTGCTGCCCTGTTTGACTGCTGGCAAACCCCGAGCTGCTGCTGTGGAGGCTTTTTCACTGTAGCACTGCTGAGATAAGCCCAGGTTCAAAGGGAATTATGATAATACAAACCCAATTAATTGTTTACTGCACAGGCAGGGCTGAAGTTCCAAACAATGCAGCAGGAAAGACTCTTTGCAGAGGCATGAAATTAAAACTGTTTACTACAAAGTAACATTAAAGTACAAAAAGCTACTAGAGAGAACTATTATGAAACAGAGTCAATTCACATTTGATCAAGAACAAATCGGGCACAAAGAACTTTTGGTTGTATTAACATATAAACAATCTGATTCAGAGGGATTTAAATGTTTTTTTATACACAAATAACAAGTTGTTAATTTAAAAATAAATGAACAAAATGCAGATTTTCTAGGTCAGACTGGATGAATTTTTAAAATAAACTAAGATAATTCTATATACTACCAGTGAAAAGTTTGGACACACCTTCTCATTCAATGCTTTTTATTTCTTTGTACTATTTTCTCCATTGTAGATTAATACTGAAGATTGTATTATTTTGAATGAGAAGGTGTGTCCACACTTTTGACTGGTAGTGTATGTCAGAAACAGCAGATTACAGTATATTGTCACCAAAAGGTCCATATATTAGCTGTTCCGGAGCTTTTGATCACGTTGTATAGTCTTTCTAAAGACCCCCTCCAGTGAAAATCAAGGTTAACATTGTGGGTTTTGTATGCTGGAGGACACATTATGAGCAAAATAAGCAGTGGATGCCATGACTGGGCATTCTTGCCTTGCAGTTACACCATATTAATGACTTTCTCAAAAACACGGATTTGGTTTTTGACTCAGACTGTGTGAATTACTCCAGTGTCGCATCTTGACATTGTGTGACTTCAAGTAGTTTTACAGTGTTTGATTGGAATTGTATGTGAGCTGGTGTGCAGGAGCTGCAGCATACAGAGGAGGGGTAGATAAAGAGAAAAGTAGGGGCTTTAAATAGAGACTGTGCAGACTTTAGATTTATACAATCTGGAGGAAACAATGGCGTAGATGTACATCTAAGTAATTTTGAGGTTATAAGCACTGACTGTATAAGAAAGAAATTACAGTGTGTGGTTGGAAGGGAAAAAACCTTCTGAATATGTAGGATTGGCATGCAGTGTTGGATATTTAGTAGTTAAATCAATTATCAGAGAAGGACTTGAACAAATAAGGTGACTCCATCTTCACTAAAAATTATGTGATATGAACTGAACAGCAACCAAACAGATCCTGTGTTCAGATAAGCCTTTTAAGACGTTCCCCAAGATTATTATTAGTGTGATTTATCCAATAGATTCTTAGCATAAAGAGTAGAAATGGAAATCCACCAACCAGCAGAGCCTTTAAAATGTTAATTTACACATTATTTTTTGGTGTAATCTGAAAAAAGAGTGTAAAAAAACATAATTTTTGTGGTTTTACTGGGTTCATGAACTGGACTGCTTAGTGGTGCATTCAGTTTCTGAATAATCTCTTCTGGTTTACTGAATGCAGAAAACTTGTGTTTGAATCTCAAGTAAACATCCTTTTAAGTCAATTAATAATATATGGCCCACAATATTTTAAAATAAAACCTTGAAATACTTTCTGCATAACAATAGCTAACTAGACCCTGGGAGGAACGGGCAGAATCTTTTTCCAAGCAAACAAGGGGAAAGGTCGCTGACCCCTGCCGATGACGATTTGGAAGGACGGTTTGCACATGAAGTCAGTGCTGACAGCGAGCAGCAGCACTGGGCCTCTGACCTTCAGTGTAGCCCAACACTGTCTTACAACCACAGATTCAGACACGATTGAATAATACATCAGCCTCCCCTGCTGGGACCACCCTCACCCCTCACACAGTCAGAGAAACACAGCATTCACATCATGGTGTGAGGTTTGTCTCCCTCCCCGTCTGATACAATAATGTGTGCTTGTGTTTGACCAGCTGGTCTCGGTATCTTACAACATACATTGCAAATCCAGAGACTTATCTTATTCAATGGTTCCTTTTTTTTGTACTAAATTACTTAATCTATTTTTATGTTACACACAAGGATGTATCCGTTCAGATTCTTTTGCAGCTTGCCAAACACGCTGCTTCCCTATATTCTTTTGCATTAAATTTGCCAATTATCTTTTTTTCCCCTTCCTTGTAGTCCCTTTATTCCAAAAGCAACAGCAAATGCTTAAAAACATAAAAGAACAGACTGTTGTTTTGGCCATCACAGTAATTTCTCACCTCCGTACTATAAATGAACAATAGATCGAGCCATGAGAATTCTGCTGTTTACACAGTGCGAATGAATAGAAATGCCTGAAACATTTTAAAATCCCCTGTGATTCCTGGAAAGGCAGGCTGTCTCTCTCTTGTTTCCATCTGCTTTATATACAGGAACAGCTCTGCCATTTGCACGGAGATTATTTGAATTTTATACAGTGTTTGACATTTGATAATAGTGCGGTGTGTTTATAGATTCTAGACTTCTCTGCCGAAGGTCTCCTATCATGTTTGCTCAGGCGACCTCTCCCCCAAAAAGCAATTGAATATGAAAAACTCAAATATCTCTGCATGACATCAAAATGACAAACCCAATTATTGTTTTAGCTTCACATGAGCAGATACATATCAGTCAGCCTTCTAGGAATATCTGTATTTGCATAAAACTTTCTGAGCTGCAGGAGCAGTGAAAAGAGAGTAACGATAGAGAGTAACAATTGTGCCATCACTTATTATGATAGAGGTGTTGTTGTCTCAATGCCACATAGTGAATGGAGCCTGTTGTTCTCCCTTTGAGACAGATTTATAATGTATTTAATATTTGAGTATGTGCGTGTAAATGAGGCCGAGCTGTCGCCGGAGCACTGTTTCGTTTTAACTGACTGAGCTTTAGCACACTCGGTTGATAATCTGAAAAGGCAGAGCTGAGATGAGAGAGGAACAGGTTTTTGAGCAGCTACAAGACTGAGAGGTTGTGGGCAAATGTAACTGTGTGGGAGTTGGACGTGGGAGGGTGTGCACATAGTAGGAAACTGGCAACGCATGACAAACAGGTGTGTGTGAAGTGTGCCTCTGTGAGCTGCTTTTTCTTACACAAGATGTCATTCAAATCGTTGCCAGAGCTCTGTGGTCTGTTATTTCACAGGTTAGAGAGTGTGCAGATGTTACTACCCTCTGCTGGAGCTCAGAGTGAATGAAAACCAAAGTTTCTGCTGTATAATTAAACAAAGAAATGAAACCACTGTACCCTTGGAATCCCTTACATTGTACTGACAACACGCTCATGTAATTAATCAACATCGTTTTTGGCTTTACATGCGGTTTTCAAATTGTTGAACGCAACGTGGAACCAATGTTCTTCGATGTTCGAGTTCCCTCCCGGTGTGTTTTTGTTGACGCACCGGCAGAAGAGTAGTGTTTGGAGTTGTAGCTTCGTTAGCTTTTCACAGAAATTATCGGATTAACGGTGAAAATGTGCTAATAACAGGTAAATGTGGCATTTTAGATGTTTTATTCAGCTTTAGATGGTAGCGCTTTCGTATAATTTATTATATATTTAGTATTTTAAAAAAACGAATCGTTAACAAGCAGTGTTCACAAGCGTCATCGCTTGTTACGTTATTTTACATATTTTTAGCTTTTCACACTACATTTATAGCACATATGCATATTTTCCCAGCCTGAACTGGTTGCAAACGACGTTTTTTTTAATTTCTAACCCCCATATTTATTATGTTTATTATGTCGTTTCGGGTATTCCATACATTAGAGCCACAGCTGAGAAGTTCAGGATGCTTTGCCAGACAATGTTAAGCTATAAAATGAAGAAACAAAATATGTTGGTATTTATAGGTCTCAGAATCAAGTTATAAATTTGTGTTCAACTTTTTCAGTCATGTTTTATTTAGCTGTACTTTTTATGTCTAAGTTTCTTTTGGGTCGTAACATATAGTTTGCCTTCTAATTAATAATCCGTCCTTACAAAAACAGATCTGACCGCAGGTTCTTCTGTGCATCACTTCATGCTTTCTGTGAATTTGTAAGATAAAACTAACCCTGAAGTAGATTCCACTCCCAGAGCCTAATTTCTGAGGTTTTAAACAAAAATTTATTGGGTTCCTCCCACTGTGAGATAATCTTCCCACCTTTTTCAGTCACTTCCATAATGGAATTGGACAGTACTGTAATTCCCCAAGCATCCTAAATAACCAGAGTTGATGCGTGTTTCTTTGTTGTTGTTACACAAATGCCTCAGCCCATGTGTGTCATATAAGAATCTGTTTTGTGAGTGCTGCTGGAGTGCACTCAGGGGGTCATAGCATACCCTGAGCATGTGGTGTATTAAATGCAACCATTCAGCTTTGTTTAGTTCAGTCTCCCTCAGAGTTTTCAACGCTGTGTGTTGCTCTACGCAAATGAATCAGGCGCTCAAAGTTGGCTACCTCATGTTTTGGCATCATAGCCAGCAACACTGAGCATCCAAACATGGATTGAGTCATACGGAGGCAGAGTTGACGGTACCAGAAACCCTGCGACAAAGTGTCGTCATTGTGCATGTTTCACACTTGCAGTTCTGGCTCATGATGGCCTCACCTGTGTTTTGCGGCTGCCAATGTGGAAATTAGGTGCATACATCTGTTTCACTGCAGCACAGAGGCTGTCAGCAATGGAATAAACAAGTGTCCTGTGTATGTGTGTCACGATGGCAGGCGGATCTAGCAGATTGTTACATTGATGGCAAATAACCAGATATGCACAGAGCGAGTGATTAAATTACAACCTTTTGCTTCTGAAAATTTCAACAGTGTTTATGTAAATTTGATTTAAAATTAGAAGTGCTTCATCAGGGCTTCAGTGTGAATAAAAGATCCCTGACTCACCTCTGTTGTTCATCACACAGAAACAATAAAGACCTTCTCATCAATGGCATCGCTGTGGTCAAAAATCTCTGCTATTCTGCCTTTCAATGAAGAGCAGTTTCCACTGCAGTTCACCGACAGAGTGGAGTCAAGTGTGCTGGAAATGCTGAAACGGTGCAGGCGGCAGCTGTACAGTGCCACAACAAGTGCCAGCCATATGCTTAATGCTCAGATCATCTTGGATATTTCATGGGAGAGACTCAACACAGGAACATGGCGCCAGGTGGATAAAGAGTGGAGGCGTGTTTACTCCTATGGATGTCTGTTCAAAGTGGCTGCTTTGTGTCATGGTAATCCATCAGAAGATGAGGTCCTGCAGGCTGTCAGGACATGTGACATGGGTCTACTCATGGGGGCGGCCATCATGGATAATATACTTCAGGTTATTGTTCAGATTCTGCAACAGGAAACAAGGAAATCTGCCAAAGAAGAAGATGAAAATGAACATTCTGAGGCCAAGGTCAGTGCTTTTTTGTATCATTTTTTTATTTTTATTCTGTGTGCATTATTTAGTTTTTTAACATCAGTAATTCTTTTTTTTACTGTTGCTTTAGCTAACATCAAGGATCATTTATTAATACACAAAACTTGATGTCAGTACTTTTGAGGGAGTTTCTTTATGTCCTACAGCCTGCAAACTGATCTTTTACATCATATTCACTGTGATTGAAAGTTTGAAAGACACGGTGACTGATTTCAGCAGCTGGGAAGCTTTCTAAAAGTATTTCCTTTTTCGCCTTTCATCTTGCTGCACTTCAACAGATGTCACTGAAGATGAAGTGCAACAGATTTTCAAATGTCAGATCACTTTGTTTAGTCAAAATTGAGATAGAGGGTTTAGAGGCGGGATATTTTCTGTTCTTGGTTTGCTTTTTGTGCGTATGTTTGTTTTTCCTTTTGCCTTACAAATATAAGCTTAAAGAAAACAATTGAAACATGTTGGGGATTTGTGAGTATTTGCACACTTGCATCCATGCATAATTATTCATCAAATTGTTATCCTCAGAATTAATTTAATTGGCAAACAAATGTAATGCTCTCGGTCAGTCCAAATTGTCAATAAACATCCACCCTGGATGTTAAACAAAGAAAAAGTGAATCTTTCTCTGGGGAATACGGGTTTACAATTATTAGGCAAATAAATTACCTCAATTATTTTTCCCAACTCACTTGTTTTTGCTCAATTCTTGCCCCACCAACAGTCCCAAACAAATGACAAATGACTTAAATGATTAATAGTTGTTTTTTTGCTTTTTGATGACTGACTAGCTGATTAATCAACCAGTCATTTCAGCTATGAAGAATATGATCACACTGTGTTTCTCAGTGCTTTTCCCTGGAGGTTGAACTGACAGATCTTTCTTCATTTGGTGTCATTTATAGAGAATAAAGATTGCAAGCCCACATGTTCCTGTGATCAAAGAAGAGTTGGCGGTTCCCAGGATAAAGTGTCCTTCGCTGGAAAGCTTCAACACCAACTATCTGCTCCCCCTCAAACCAGTGATTTTAGAAGGAATCACTGACCACTGGCCTGCCTTCAACAAACACCCCTGGAGGTTTGTTTTTCTTTCTGATTATATTCTTGCTCATTTGCCATTAGACTTGGTATCATTCATCGGTATTGTTTTGCATATTTTTGTCCAGATGACATCACAGTGTCAGTTGTTGTCCTTGTTAGAACCAATTTATTAGTACGCGAAGCTCATTAAAGCACTCAAAATGCTAAAATAAATACGAAAAACACTTCTAATATTGAATTGTCTGTGTACAAAAATGTATCTCACAGTATTAGCATCAGCATGTACATCAGTCAGCCATAGCATTAACACCAGCTGCCTAAAGCTCTTTTCAGACATGGGATACATAACATTCCTGCTTTGTCAATCCGTTAAAGAAACAACATTCTGTCATTCAGACATAACTCACTTTTCTTTTCCTTTTTCTCATGGCTTCAATCAGATATAAGCTTCCACAGTGCCAGAAGCAGTGGTATGCAAGCCGTATTTGTCCTTCACGCACAATAAGACAATACACCAAGTGATGTATAATGCATAATAATGCGCTAACAAACAAAGATTAAATCTAAGCTAATAGCAGCTTAGCAAAGTGTATAAATAACAGCCTAGTTTATTTATGATTTCCTAAACAGTGTAAATTCTGCAAATGTGTGATGGTAATCGAAATGCTACTTGACCAAGGATAGTGTTACTTCCTGTTTGATCCTGATTGATCCTGTCTCCATGTTGGGTGATGAGTTCTGATTACAGGTAGTTGATCAAGTTACCAGTGCTGTTGTTCTACATGCACTAATGTGTTTTCCTGTTTTGGAAATGCTTGTGGATTCTTATGCTGCAGGTATTTAAGAAATTCAAAGGAGAGTCTCTCTGTCTGTGATGTTTTTTGACAAATATTGGTGCTGAAATGAGGAATATGTCTTCCCTTAATCACTTTCTCACAGCTCGAAGTACTGTTGTTTGTGTGTGCCTTTTCATTATTGTGACTGGGTCCAGGTCAGACTTGCGACACGTTGATAATAATGAAGTATTATGCGATCCGACCTAGTAAGAGCATCGTTGCGACTCTTATAGAAAAGTGACCAGGGTGCGCATTCAGACATGAAGCCGACATGATCAGTTGCTCTCAGATTAATGGGAAACAGTGCATGTCTGGAGGAAACTTAGTATTGTGTAGGTCCCCTTTGTGCAAAGAAAACAGCTCTGACCTGTCGGGCAACGTACACCGCACCTCAGTGGTTTCTGGGACCAGAATGTTGGCAGCGGATCCTTTGGCTCTTGTAGGTTGTGGGGTGGGGATAGATTGGGCTTGTTCTGCCACATCCTTTAGATGTTTGATGGGATTGGGGTCTGGGGAGTTTGGAGGCCAGTTCAATGCCTGTCGTGTTTGTTTAGCAGTTTCTGAGTAGTTTTTGCAGTGTGGCGGGGTGCATTGTCCCTCTGAGGGAGGCCACTCGTGTCTGGGAATGCAGTTGCCATGGAGGGTAACGTCCACATAGATTCCAGGACCCAAGGTTTCCTAACAGAACATTGCATTGTAATGACCGGTGTTATTCACTTTAGCTGTCAGTGGTTATAATGTTGTGGCTGATATGTATACTACCGTTCAAAAGTTTGGGGTCCTTATTTTTGAAAGAAAAGCATTTTTTTTTCATTGAAGATAACATTAAATGAATCATAAATACAGTCTAGACATTGTTAATGTGGTAAATGACTATTCTAGCTGGAAACGGCTGATTTTCAATGGAATATCTACATAGAGGTACAGAGGAACATTTCCAGCAACCATCACTCCTGTGTTCTAATGCTACATTGTGTTAGCTAATGGTGTTGAAAGGCTAATTGATGATTAGAAAAACCTTGTACAATTATAGCACATGAATAAAAGTGTGAGATTTCATGGAAAACGTGAAATTGTCTGGGTGACCCCAAACTTTTGAAAAGTAGTGTATGTTGTTCTGTTTTGGTTAAACACAGCAACACTACTTGCATTTAATCCAGCCTTGTAATCAAACAGATTTACACTTGTGATTGTATCTAGTTGAGTGGACAGAAAAACTGCCATGCAACATGAATTCTACATCAGTTTGATACCAGGTGCAATGATGTACAGTCCAAGTTTCAGCTTTAATTTGCTTGGAGGTGTTGGCAAACTCAGTTCAGGTTGGTTTACTCGATGCTAAATTCCTGACGCTTAATTCTGACACCGGAGTCTGATATAACTTCTTCTCAATTTAAGAATATCCTTCACTGTCCTCCCTCTCACCGCTGACTCCTGACAGCTGACTATTCACTCTGACATATGACATATGATTCCTGGCATATGATTCACATCCAGAAGTGCACTTATAATGTATTTTTGAGCATTGCTCGAATCCAGAATGAAAAAGAGAAACTGGGACATCACCCCAGGTTGACTTTTTAATTGCAATGCAGATTTTTCAGGCGAGCCGCCCTTCTCTCACCATGTGTATTAGAAAGCTGCGAATTATACGAGTAATTGTCTCCCTCCTGCAAAGCATAGAATACCTGAGGTCTGTGGCTGGTTGCCGGACTGTTCCTGTTGAGGTGGGGTCCAGGTATACAGATGAGGATTGGTCACAAACGCTGCTTACGGTCAACGAATTCATTGACAGATACATTCTGAATAAAGTAAGTGCCTCCTCTTAAACTTTCATTTCTTACACAGAAAGATAACGCATCATATGATTTCTAACACCATATTTTGATTTGAATCTGCTCTGCTGAACGCATCGCCCAGGATGAAGGGAAAGCTTTGGGTTATCTGGCTCAGCACCAGCTTTTTGATCAGGTATGGTTCTGTATTTCGCTTTGGCAATTACAGGATGATTAAAAAATTATAATATAATCATTTTCCCAGTTTACTAATTCATTATTCAGAGGACGTTTTCAGCACAATGAAGAATGAGATTGTTTTTGTTCCATCTGTCATCCTCGCACCACATTGCTTTGAACGATATTGACTTTTTAGCCCTAATTTTACCATAGAAGTCAATGCGTTGTCTGGATTGAACTTTACAAAAAGGGCACCTAGTCAGGCTAAAAGGTGGTTATTTTGGGCTGTTTGACAGATAAGAATGAGCCAAGCAAGGGGGTCAACACTCATCCTGATTTTCCACACTGCATCATCATCTTTGACAATCAGCTGTTTATTTTTAAGTATTGAGGACTTAATAATGTCATGTTAGTAACTGAAAAAGAGAAATGATATGCTTTCCTTGAGGTAATCAACATGGGTAGATTTAAATGATGTTTTTAGGAATGATTATGTAATTCTAACCACACATTGAAGCACATACTGTATGTATGGGTGCATACTCTAAACAGAATGATCTACAAGTTTGTAGATCAGCACAATTGAGGAATCAGAGTTGGTGCTGGCAGAGAAAAGGTCAGATTTGTGCGTCCTTATAGTGATAGTTGTGAGGAAAGTTGCAAACAGCACAGAATTCAACTGTACACTACCATTCAAATGTTTGGTGTCCCTTAGAAATGTCCTTGTTTTTGAAAGAAAGGCAGTTTTTTCAATGAAGATAACAGAAAATTAATCAGGAATCCAGTCTAGATATTGCTAATGGACTAAATGACTGTTCTAGCTGGAAACAGCAGATTTTTAATGGAATATCTACATAGAGGTACAGAGGAACATTTCCAGCAACCATCACTCCTGTGTTCTAATGCTACATTGTGTTAGCTAATGGTGTTGAAAGGCTAATTGATGATTAAAAAACTCTTGTGCAATTATGTTGGCACATGAGTGAAAGTGAGTTTTCATGGAAAACATGAATTTGTCTCGGTGACCCCAAACCTTTGGACGGTAGTATACATTATCTACAAGGTTAAACAGCATTTAAACTCAATCTAATAACTAAATAGATGGTAACAATAGCAAGACTAAGAGTTTACTACAATGCTAATGGCTCTGTGAGGCTCAGAGGTGATAGTTAATTAAAAACTAAAGAAGTCAGTCTTATGGTGAGGCTACAGTAAATGAGAGAAAGGGGATCGTTACAAGAAGTAGGCTTCATCTTTTGGGAATGATCTCTTTACCTAATGTCATGTCCTTCCAATTTTTGTTAATATATTTTTCAATCTGAGCAAAAGAAGACAAATAATTAGTAATCTGTTTTACTTGTTGCCAAATGTTACAGTGAGAAACAAATATTCGGTGAGTGAAATTAGTCATCAGTGCCTTATTACTGTTATTATTGTTTGATCCCTCAGATACCGGAGCTAAAGGAAGACATCTGCCTCCCCGATTATTGCTGCCTTGGTGAAGGAGATGAAGACGATATCACTGTGAATGCGTGGTTTGGGCCCGGAGGCACAGTGTCTCCTCTTCACCAAGACCCTCAACAGAACTTCCTGGCCCAGGTGACTTTAACAGCACCGCTTTATGAATCTAGTTAATGTCAAAGATCTGTCACACCATCGCATTCTGTTTACCTCATGGAATTTCTCTCCCCCCTCTCCTTCCTGTATATATACATTAGGTGGTGGGAAGCAAATATATTCGCCTATATTCCCCAGAGGACACAGACAAGCTGTACCCTCATCAATCACAGCTGCTTCACAATACCAGTCAGGTGGGATTGACAGTCCGTAGAGATAGCACATGTTGAACCTGTAAATATATGCAGTATTTCCAATTTGTGACTTCACCCTTCCAGGTGGAGGTGGAGAATCCAGACACCGAGCGATTCCCCGAGTTTGCCAAAGCTCCGTATCTCGAATGTGTGTTACAGCCTGGAGATGTGCTGTTCATCCCTGTCCGACACTGGCATTATGTCCGATCCTTAGAACTCAGCTTCTCTGTCAGCTTCTGGTGGTCATGATTGGAAATTCCTAATAAAAAAAATATATATTTTCTGTAGAATACAAACTGGAATTCAGCTTGATTTCTGTTGCTGTGGCAGGAAATCAGTCCCGAGTTTTTAACTAATGTGAGGCTAATTCTCACAAATGCTACGACAACTGCTGATCACACAAACCTTTGATCCATGAACAATGAGCACACACTGCTGAATGATTAGTTTCATTGTGCTTCTGATGATTGAAACAACATCTATTGTGTGGAAAGCTACCAGCGGCAGAACAAAACAAAAAACACACAAGTGAGCAGTTAAAACTGTTTGTGTTCATTTCAATCTGCAAATAATTTACAGAGCATTGTTAGTCATCTAATTTAATATATGTTTCTCTTTTCAAATCGGAAGCTTTATTCCTACAAATATCCTCAGATGTGTGATTTCCATAATACATGGAAATGAAGCAAGTCTTCAAATTTAATAACCGGTTGAGCTACAGGTACAGAAACATGGTAATAAACAGTTCTCAGGTTTAACTGACAGTCTGAGCCAGTCAAGCAGGTCACAAATAAAAATTAATGAGTGAATTAATCCCCTGGGTACAGACAGACTTTGAAATTAAAACGGCCTCATTGGTTAAGACAGTACAACTCATCTAGCACTAAAAACCGCAACACTTCACTGCTACAAAGACGGCTTCACATTTCAGACCTCTGACAAGCCCCAGTCGTGCATCCCGTAGGTCCATTTTAATCAGGCCTGCTTATTACAAATACGATGTGAGAATGTGACAAAATTGAGCAGATCAGTCCTAATGTGTGCATTTGATCTGTTTTTTCAGTCAAATTCACAGTCTGATAAATTTAGTGTTTTGGGAAATCAAGGCTGTGGAAGGCAGGTGGAGTTTTCATTAAATGAAACAGCTTCAAAACAGGACAGTAAATGTACATTTCTTCCCCTGATTTAGGAAATGATGAGTGAAAATTACAAAATAACAGTCTGGAACACAAGAAAGTGACTTCAATGACTGAATTTGATGCAAATGTAAGACATTCTACTCTACAAAGATCTGACTTTATGTAGCCTACCTTATTCAATTCTGAAAAAAAATAATACAAGAAAAATATAAACAGCAGCAGAGATTGCACTCAGGCTGGTTCATAAATTGGGAAAAAATAAATCAATTTTGATGCTCCAACTTTTAATTGACTTTGTTATACCACACAAATAACATACTAGGTAAAGATAATCATTAAAGAGAAGACAGGGAACACCAGGCAAAGCAGGCATACTAAAAGGTGACATTCACTGGACTAAAAGCATATTTTGTTTGCATTATTTAAATGTTGTCCGAACCCACCAAAAGTAAAGCTTAAAACATCTAAAAAATCATGAAGAAAAGTTTGGCTAAGTGCCTTCAGACTCCCTTTCTTTCCTCACCTTCTCTGTTTCTGTAGGAACAGGTGGCTTAACAAACAGCTCATGCATTATTAAACATGCCAGTGTTGCGATAATAGACTTATCCAAACCTAGTTGCTGTCCTTACAAGGTTATCTCTCCCAGCCTATAATATGAACCCTGCAAGGATTTAACTCTGTGAGTAAATGCTGTATGCTTCACTTAGCTGTTCAGTGCTTTGTTGTTGTCAAGTAAGTGGCACAATTGACTTAAGATCACACAAAACTGCTTACTCTCATTATAATGTAATCAATACTCAATTACCAGTGAAGTAATGTGGGACCTCTGGGCCTGTTAGCCTTTCTCTTAAACTTAGACCTTGCCTGCTCCTTTTTTTTTTTGATTAATGGGGTGATTGATTTCCACATAAATCGGGCAAATTAGGATTAAGTCGGTTAGATTTATCCTGTGGTACGAGAAAGTGTCGTCTGGATGTGCAAATTTTGGTGAGGATGAGTTGAAACCTCTACAATCTGAAGCACAGATGAGATTATCCAGATCATTCAGTGGCGTTGCTCTTTTATGGCACGTCATCAAAAGCATTGGATGAGCGGAAGAAGCATAAAATGAAAGCGTGGCTTCTGGATTTCACAGATTTATAGGTCAAATTAATCACTACGCATGACCACAGTAAATATTCCCCTGCATCAAGATTTATCCATCAATTAGATCTTTTGTCAGTTGTTTCCAGTGACTCTTGTTTACATTTCTACCATATGATGATTATTACAAAATGCTAAAAAAGATGTTTGCTGGTCAGTTTCAAAATTCATAAAACTTTATTCATCAAAGACTCACAAAACTGAGGGAAAAACACTGACATTACAATGCAAAATTTATATAAAAAACATACAGAGAGTAGTGATTGTCAGGCATTAATTAGTATATTCTCATCTTAATACTATAAACAGCTTTAAAAATTCTAAAGTATCAGTTAAGGAAGATAATATATTCAACACTCATTATTACAAATATGAGCTAGAAGCAATACAATGTAACACTATTCAAAGGTTTTCTTTAAGGCAGCTTGGGTTCAGTAGTGGCATCAACGGAAAGTATTCTGGACGTTCTCCAAATGTATATGGCCTTTAGTGTATAATAATGGACAGACAAAATAAAACTTCATGAAATAAAAGATGTAGAACTGGTTTTCTAACCGCCTCACATCCTCCCGAAAAGACCCAGAAAATAATCGATTCTGAAATGAAATTGTCTTCTTTCTAATATTCCTGTAAATCTAAGGAGAGGCTCTGCATCCGCTCCACCACGAAGAAGCAGAGCGTTCCAGCGAAGCCCAGAACGACCATGAGGAGGAGCTGCCACATCAGCAGGAGGTAGCCGCTGTAGAAGAACGCCACTGCTGCAAAAATGGACTAAAAGAGATGCAATAGTTGATGGTTAGTGGGATAAAGTAGCTCCTACAACACTGGAGAAACTACAACAGCTAAAATTAAACCTTTAAGCCAAAATATAAGGAAGTAAGACTTCCTTACATTTTGTTAAGCTGACAGCTGCACTTTTACTTCTACTTGAAAAAATAAATAGATTAGCAACCCAATATAAACAACTATGTCAACCTTTCTCCTTGTGTTTTAGCAGCGTTCATGAGGTAGTCATGGTAACGCTAATATAAAGAGGAAAGTCCTGAAAAAATCCAAAATGCATCAAGAAAACCCTGTCTGCCTTCTTCTTTTCCTTCTTAATGTGACTTCAGGTGAATTTGTTTCACACCTGACGGGACAACATTTCGACCCGGCTTTGCTCAGCTCTGCTAACGATGTCTGAGAACCGGCAACTCGGTATTACCTGGATGAATTTGAAGATAGCAAACGCGGGCGAGCATTGTTCGGCATAAACGTGGCCTAAGATGCTGTAGAGCTGTGTGTTGAAGCAACTGTCCCCAAGTCCGAGCAGGAAGCTGCACAGCAGGGCGATGGATACGCTGAAGAAGAAAATACAGGTTGTGTCAAAAACAACAGAATCGTAGCTGGTGTTCCTTCTACATTACATAAGTAATTGGAGCGACGGCCCACCTCGGAGTCAGATATGGGCTTGTTAGGGCGTTGGTTTCAAAGGCGACAGGAGCATCATCCGGGATGTTGAGGAAGATCAAATAGAACGCGACAAAATGGACAACCATTCCCAGAAACACCACAGATGTCCGTCTGAAGCGATTGTTCTTACATATCAATCCAAAGAAGCCTCCACCTGATGGGAAAGAGCGCATTCTGTATGACCTTCAGGGACTTTAAAACACCTAGAGATGCTCTGAGAAGGAAATAAACTTACCCACTATTTCTCCAATGCCTACCACGATCCCAGAGATCCCGATCAAGCCTTTAGCGGCTGCACCGAACTGAGCAGTAGCACCGATACACGTCCCATAGACTCCACTGTAGAAGGATAGCTCAAGGCCTGGAGAACAAGGAGGGCATGCTGTAGCTGCGAGCCTTTTACTGGAGGCTAAAACAACGCATTAATGCACTTGACTTACCGCTGTATGCCATGCAGGGACTCAGTAGCAGTATAGTTTTAGTTTTTATCAGTTGCAGGATGGTTTCTGAAAGGCAGAAGACACAATATGCTGATTTGAATTGCTAATAAATACATTTCTAGCACTGCTGCACATCCTTTACCTCAGCGTTGAGCTCAGATGAAAATGCAGACATTAAGGCAGCGTTCTCCTCTGACAATTAAAGTTCAATCCAGGTAGAATATGGGAAAATTACTCTGTCGCACTAAGCCAAAAAGCCACATTCAAATGCAGATGGAAACGCACCCAAGAGGGAATTTCACTCAGGCTGTAAGGGGAAATTCAGATTCTAAAAGGAAGAAATCCCGCTAGGTTTGTTTATATATGCCTCAATGCCCTTTCTTGACATGAATCAGCATGCATCTTTGATAAACCCGATACCTTTAAGGCAGGTGTACAAAAGTCTGCACGCACACAAGATACACACGAGACAAAGAGCAATCTGATGAACCAAACAACTCGGGGCTGCACTGAAGGCAGGTGCAAGTGCAGCAGAGTTTCCAGTCGACAAACAGAGATATAATCTGAAATAGACTCGCGCGCAGGCGGCTTCTGTGTACTCTGCTGTGATGCTAGAAGATTTTTATCCACATGAAAGCAATTTTCACTTGAAGAAAAACAAAACCGCTGCGACTGCCTGCTAGTTTCAGACTTAGAGAAGTGAGATGTAATGCAAATAGCCGGGAAAGAAAAGGAAAAAATAACACGGTTCTGTGAGGTCTTCGGTGCCTTTTGCGGGAGGTTCACATCAACTGTGAAAATTCAGTTTCTCGGATGATACGTTTGCAGTGCAAGGAAGAAAACATCTTTTTTTTTCAGTGGAATGCAGACTGAAAAACTTCAACAACTATTCTCTTAAATGCTGAGAATTTTGGTGCCGACATTCCTGTTCCCCTGAGGATGAATGGCTATTTACTGAGAGACTTATCAGCCAAAAATCACTTTGTGTTGTGCTAATTTCTCCGCCAAGGAACGCGGTGGAGTGATGTGATGATCGGAGTATGTTTGTCCATCTGTCTATTTGTGCACAACATTACTTAAAAACGTACTAACGGATTTGGATGAAATTTTCAGGGAAGGTCAGAAATGACACAAGAGCCACCTCATCAGATTTTGGCAGTGATGCGGCTTATAGTCTAGAACCACGGATTTGTTAAAGATTTCTGTTTCATTGCGAGATAGCGGCACAGTGTCACTGTAACTATGACAACACATAAACACTATGTCAGCTGTCTGCTGACGATCACATGATTGTGATCCTACTAAAAATCGACCGATGCGCACTTATCAAGACTTATCTGACTGAGCAGCTTTGGTGGAGTACTGCGCTCTCTGAGTGCTTTTCTTGTTAGCAAATGTTAAAGACATGTCATGGATCCACCGGATTGCTTGTACGTCTGTTTACTCTTAAACTAAACCCATATTACCAACTGATTCTATGCAGTCTGTTGCACAAATATTCTCATAGTGCATTATTTTAGCAGTTAGTATACAACAAAATCAATGTTGGAATGTCAATCAAACTAACTTTGGGATGTCACTGCCAGTCAAACTTCACAATTATTATTTTATTTACTGGAATTTTGCACTTATTTTCTCTAAAGATCTTCCCACCAGCACACAGTGTTTGTTTAAATTTTTTTTTTTTTTTTGTTGCTGCGAGCAGCTGCTCTCTTTCCTTTGAGCTTTGCATCACAGAAGAATAGCATACATTAACAACTGGGAAAAAAAAGATTAAATTGTGTTTAGTATGCATGCTGTCTGGTTGGAATATACTTAATTTTGTCACTTTTCCAGTTTGAACACAATACAACCTGCTTAGAATGTACTATGGATTGGGAGGCATCATTTGTATTGTTAGTACACATAGTTCATTATGTACCCAGATACACATGTGTATGGGATTTGCTCATTTGCACTTTGCATCAGCATGCATTTACTGTGTTCATTATGTATACTGTATCTGGATACATAATGAACCCAGTAAATGCAAGTTAATGAGAAAATCCCCAGCATCATTTTCACAAAGCAAAAAACTTCCACTTCATAATGTTATTCCGAAAACACATATAAAACTTACTGAATTCTGACTTGGTGTCCTGCATGGCAGTATTTGCTCTGCGCTTGTACCTAAACAACAGAAATGAAATCAATATCACACTTCTACAGCTCTGAAATGAAATCGATAGAAATAAACTGCACACACAATCGTATGGATTCCTTCAAGTAAAAGATGCTGAAGGTGAAGTCATTTACAAATCAAAGAGAGGAAGGATTCGTCCCAGTAGGATTCGTTGTTGTTCTGTTAGAATCACTGTTTAGTCTGAAACTCAGCCAATAAGCAAGTATCTGAGACATTTCCATCCACAATCTGCTGCAACAAGACACACACTCACAGAGAGAATATATTTCGTCTAAATTACACTATATTACCAAATGTATGTGGACACAGGAGCACACACCATATGTAAATCTGCTGTTAATCTGCTGCTATGATGATTTAGGAACCTGGCTGATGGAATTTGTTCCCATTCAGCCACGTGTTGGGTGTAGTTGAGGGTTCTATGTAGGCAAGTCAAGCTGTGAACTGTAAACTGGGAAACTGCACATCATGTTGCAAACTGTAGTATTGGGATTATTATAGGGCTCTGACCAAAATCACAATACTGCAATATTACAGTAAGTGGTTTGTAAAATGCAAATTAAAAGCAATATATAAATTCAGGCTGGACAAGCAAACAGCCAATCACACAACAAGCTTAAAGGCATAAAGTGGCTTTTAAAAAAAAAATCTAAACTCCTTGAGTTAAATAAAAATGACCTTCCAAAAATTCTTTAATTGTGAAAGGATGATTTATTTTAAATTTTCACATCATTACTCCACCAAGGAATGGCAGAGTTATGTGACAATCAGTGTACGTTTTACTGTCCGTCTTGTTGTCTCTCTGTCTGTTTGTCTGCTAGCAACATTATCCAAAAACGGATTAACAGATTTGGATGAAATTTTTAGGGAAGGTCAGAAATGACACAAGGACCAAGTGATTAGATTTTGGCAGTGATACAGCTTATAGTCTGAATCCACGGATTTGTTAAGATTTCTGTATCATTGCCAGATAGCAGCACAGTGTCACTGTAACTATGACAACAAGTGAACACTGCGTCAGCTGCCTGCTGACGATCACATGATTGCGATCCTACTACAAATCAACCGTTGCAGACTTATCAGGATTTATCCATCGGACATGATACAACAAACAACTGATTAAGTTGTGGGGGTGTTTCCAAGTCCCATCAATTCCCCCTGCCCACTACATATTTAGGTCACGTGATTTGGTATCCATACATAACGTACACATGCATAACACATGCCTGTGCTCAGCCGAGGGCATTTTGTTTGTGGATCCATCTACACTACTAGTCAAAAGTTTCATTCAAATGAATGAGAAAGTGTGTCCAAACACTTGACTGGTAGTGTATATTAAATGGTCACATTCTATAGTGCCGTGATTTCTGCCACAAATTTTTTCAAGATTTCAGCCGTCAGAAATGATACAATGACTGATCAGCCTTGGCGGAGTACTGCACATGAGTGCTTTTCTTGTTCCTATTTCTATCATAATAACTGATTTTTCTGTTTAACATTAGACAATCTGAGCTCCGTACAAGAGTGCTCCCATACTTTTGCCATACAGTGTAGCACGAGGCTTCTATATAATCACTGATCTATTTTGCATGCAATACTCTTCTGCCATGTAACGTTCCCATGGCTTCCAGTCATCTTTGTTGTCATAAAAATTGAAATATGTCTGAAACAGTGTTCTTTAAGTGTCGCTCTCAAAGAGAAAGTCTCTGTCCCAGCTATCCCAAATCTGCCTGATTGCACCCCACTTGTGTAGAGTGCCGTGATTAGGCTTGGCTCTGTCAAACTGCATTGATCTAGAGAAAAATGGATGGTGTCATTTCTGTGAAGGACAAGAGTGCTTTAAAAGTCCTGCAGAACTGCTACAGTAAGTCATCAGAGACCCTTGCAAAATCCGAGGTGGGTTATTTGGAGAAATTATTTCTTTGGAGGTCTGGCAGCAGCTTAACAAGGTCAACTAGATGACAGGTAAATTAGCAACTGTTTTGTCATGTTAGCTGTAATGTATTTGTGCGTTCACGCCCTCTGTGTCTTTTCCGAGCAGTGGTTTAGAGATTTTTACATAATCTGAGTAATTTAATAAAAATTAAAAAAAGATTTTCTACAGAATATTTATTTACATGGTGCGTGTCGGGAGCAGCGACTGCCCCTCTTCGTCGGAGAGCATCTCCTCTTCATGTGGAACCTTCCTCAGCACCAGGAAGCTGAGCGTGCCGAGGACGGAGGCAACCAGCAGGGCCAGAAAAAGGGTTCTCCTGCTGCCGTCTGAGAGAGGAAGATTAAAATAAACCGCTTAATTAAAACGCACCAGATATATTAACAGCATTAAGCCGGAGCATATTCAGAATAACCGTATAATCCCCTTGATATTTCACTTCCATCATCATGCTGCATTTTGCTTTCGTAGTCTGGACCGTACCTGCTCGGGTTTGACCTTACCGGATATTTCTGTGTGTCCATTCCAGGCGAAATAAATGTACAGATTGCCAAACAACATGCTGTAAATAAGAGAGAGTATGTGAATCAAATAGGGTAAATGACAAACATGACATGAACTGGATTTCACATACAGAACTCTGCCTGATGAGCTTAGTTTCAACCCCTTAGGATCATAAAATCCATTGTATATTGTCATAAATATGCTGCTTTCTAGCTAAAACCAGGCTCCCTTTCTTAGTTTGTGAAAAGTTAACATTTAGGTTGTACATTTGACAGCAGCAGTGTACACTGTCCTTTTAGGGAGCTATGGAGGATACCGGTGTAAAATAAATTCTTAGAGAGATGTTCTGCCGTTCCTCTGAGACTAGCTTTTTTCCAGCTGCTCTTTGCTGAAGGGTTGTGTTGCTCTACCTTTCTCTACAAAATACCCCAAAGGTCTTCTCTTGGATTCAAGTCAGGCAACCTACTTCTCCAGGTCAGAGTTTTCACCTTTTCCTTCTTTAGTAACTCCTGTGTGATTTCAACAGTGTGCTTTAGATAGTTATCATGCTGCATTATTTCTCTTATGCCAAGTATTTGGAAACTGGGAGTCATCTTGTCAGCCGGTGTTTTGGTATATCCAAAATACCATCTATAAATGCCATCTATAAATGTCATTTCTCCTGCACCTTTTGCTCTCATGCAGCCCCATAGCATCCCAATCTGACCTCTGCGTTTCACTGTTGGGACTATACATTCACTCTGGTAGAATTCAAATACAGAATTCCATCTGAGCTAAACAGATTTATCTTGGTATCCTCTGGCCAAAGAATGTGCTCCCAGGCTTCTTTTCATGCTCTTTGGCAAAGCTTGCTTTTTTTCATTTCCTCAGACAATTCTTGTCTAATTGGAGCCATGATGCTTGCAAGCAGATACACACAACTCGTACATCCAAAACAGAGATGTTTCTGGTGTTCAAGGGTCATTTTATAAGTCTATTCATGCAATTAGGATAACAGGAAATCATAGGTAATCTCCACTTTCACAAGTTTTCTGACTTTTTGTTGCATTGAGTTCCAACTTCGGAGCCTGTATTTCCAATACAGTCTATCTGAAGTGTTTGTTTTTGACTATTCATAAAGGCAAATACTCTCCTTGTCATCAAAAATAATGCAATTATCATGATGCAATGCAGTTCTGAGTCATCTGACATTTAACTTCTATTGCACAGAAGTGTACTAACATTTGCTGTATACTGTATTAACTGCATGCCATAATAATTTAGGTGTAGTGCTTCCAGAGTGAACTTTATGTAGTATAGCTCCCTCAAAAATCCCTACAGTAGAATGTAGAATATATTCTCCATAGCAGAGACCCTACTTTCCCTTAATGATCCCACAGTGTAGTATGTTGCATTTTATTGATGCAATAATTACTGTTGTGCAGCAGTACACCTGTGTGCCATCCATCAGTATAATGATGGTTCACTAGAACGAAACCACTGAATGTCATATATGTTATATAGGGAGCAGGGAATGAGCAGACAAACGTGGCTTTTGCTTCTCTCAAATGATGCAAACAAAACTTGGGCCAATCACCAAAGTGATAAATCCCTATAAGTTTTATCATAATTGGAGCACCAGTGTCTGAGATTTAGTTTCGTTAAACATTCGAACATTTAATTATAAAACCCTCAGTGCAATTTATTGTGTACATCAACTTTCATGTACATCAAACCTCTTGGGGCCTTTCAGAGTTTAAACTTTTGACCTTTAATTAAAGTGTTCCCATTTGGACAGTCAGTGTAATTAAAAAAAGACCGAATATGGTGTTGGCCGAGCCATTTGAGAAATGATGTCTGATAGGCAGAAAATGTGGACTTGTGGTTCACATTCTGGCTGGATCAAACGCTGACTTTATAAACATAATAATCTGCATTTTCATGCCTCTGAGGATGCTTCTTTCATTTTTTTCGAAGTTATTTATTTGCCTTTCATGGTTAACAGTGTAAAAAGCTCTGATCTATTTCTGTCTTTAATTGCATATCCACCTCAACTAAAAAATGTAGATGACCCATTAGTCTGTCTCATAGCCACAATGAGGGATAACAGGGGTTATTCATGAATGATAACAGCGATTCTTCAGTGGCATTCTGGGCTTGTGTCTGCAGGCGGTGAAGAACCGATTCATAAGTTTCCCGTGGCAGTGATCACCACTGCGGAGTCAGATTAGCATTGCCCATTGGGAGCTTTGGCACCAGTGACAGCCACTGTAATTATTATACTAATTCAATTTGCATATTTTAACAAATACAAATTAGTTGTCCAAGCCGGTGTGCAAGAGCAAAGGGCCAAATACAAGAAATGAAAAGGCTAAAACTCTCACCTGCAGACATCTGTGTGTTAAGATGGTGGGGTTTTTTTTGGGTTTTTTTTTATTTTATTTTGCAAGGTGTCATGAATGATAATTGGTAATATGATTTATTCAATGTATTTTTAAGATAAATGTACAGTAATATATCCTGTCAAGCTAAAAATACGGACATGAGAAGAGAGGATTTTGGCTGCTGCAGTGCAATTACACCTTTGATCAAGTGGAATAGTTGGATCAAACAAAAAGAGAAAAAAAATCAGGAAAAACACGGCAATGAATTGTGTTTTATGCACTGAATGTAATGATAGGAAGGAATAATATAACACAGGCTGGTTTTATAGCAATGCAGGGTTTGGTTTAGAGAGCAAATAAAACATTAGCCTAATATTTATTTCACTAAAGGCCACAGTTAAATCAAACGCAGTATAGTCTGACCATTAAAACACAACGTGGTTTAAATGGGAATTTTACATTAACTACTGCATGGTGGTGATGTATTAGAGACTGGAGTGAAAACATTTCCTTTGTTATTAGCTGCATACCTGCACTGTAGGAGACCCCAGAACATCCCAGTGTTCCTGTTGATGGTGGAAACCTCAGAATTTTCCACTAGAAAGTGTCCTTGAGCTGTCCAGAGCACTGTTTTGAAAGTGAAGGAAAGGGGTCATTTGAGAGGGCAAAAAAAAAATCTAACCGGTCAGTTAACTGCCTACAAGAAATGAAAAATTAGACTTCTGTGTTGGCAAGTAATGCATCTAACCATGCAGCAGCCCTGGGACATGATAAAAATTCATCACACTGCAGTGATTTGAGGCTGCATTAAAAACAGCCCCGAATCATTTCTCTTCATTTTTTCCTGTAAACGCTCAGCAGAAGGCTGCTTCCTCTGTATTTTTGCTCACATTTCTGAGCAAGCTCAAGGTGCCACGCACTATTTGGAGAAACAGCCCCTAACCCATTTAAGGTCTAATTTGGGATATACTGTTTATAAGCAGCATCACATCCCAGTCATGATAATCCCTGTATGCATGATTAAACACTATTTGGATCTTAAATACAGAAACCAAGCCCGCATGTGCAGCATGAACCAACAGCAACCATGTTAATGTATGTATGCACCGTAATATCTGGGGCTATTGTTAATACACGGCATCATGCTCCAGTGATCATACGCACATTTTATTAAATGGAATGTGATTGAGTATGTGCCAGACAAAAACCTAGAAAACTCTCTATCATGAATACAAGGATAGTGCTATAAATGAGCAAAAAATCCTAAACATTTCCAAGTTTCACTTTGAAAAGTGGTTGTTTGATGCTTTTGTTTGTTTTATATGATGTGTAATCTTTGGACTGCATATGGTCTAGCAATTTCACTATGACATTTTTGTATCTTTCTCTCCAGGAAATCACAATAAAATTTTAATTCTTTTTTGGCAATTTGTAGATAAAATGATTCACTTCTAGAGAAAAAAACAACATAATAATTGGTGATAAAAATAGATGCAAACACGGTCTTCGAAAAAAATTAAACCCTGGATACCTTGTTCAATTATATGCAACAATTATAGTTTAAAAAATATATAATACTAAGGATTGACCAGTGTTGTTTTTTTAGGGTAGATACTGATACCAATTATTGGTAATAAAGAAAAGACCTATGACCAAATATTTTGAACCGATATACACTGGATGTAATGTTTTAACAACGCGTGACAGCAGAGAACCCGTCATTCATAACTAGGCTTCTTCATTAATAAAGGTAATTATAATGGAATATGTAAAATAGAAATAGGAGTGATTACAATTAGGACACTCTGATCTGTTTATGTGGGTTTGATTAAGACTGATTAGTTTATCTCTTTCTCTGTTTTCTCAATCTTTCACTATTCTATCACTTTTATTGTCCTCTAAGGTCCAGATCTTAAAGCTTTATTAATTATTGTTTTCCAAATGGCTCGTGTTCCTTGAGAGACATTTCTGAGACTACAGAGTGATGACAGATTGTGAGAGGAGGCTGCAACAGACCTGAAGGAGTGCATTTAATTTATCAATACTCAGTCAATAAAAATACAGATACCGATAATCGAAAAATGGCAAAAATCCACAATATTTAACCAGGCTGATAATCGGTCTACTACTATATAATACTCCAATCAATGATCACTGACTTTAAAAACCAAGTTTCAAGTCAGTGCATCCTAAAATGTCAAAAAGAGTGACAGGAACCAAGAAAGAGTCAATGGAGAGTAGAAATTTGAAGAATTTCTCAGTTGTTTTTTTTTCCCCGATTTCAATTACATCTGTTGCTATGACAGAACAAAAGAGCCAACAATAGACGTAATAACACTGTAATCCTCAATTCTTAACTACTCTCTGAGGATGCATTCCTCTAAATGTCCTATAAAATTATTATTACCTCAACTTTAACATATATGCTTGTGCAAACATGCATGAAAGGTGACAGAGTGGTAGCTTCAACATTATTAGAACCAATTTTAAAAAACCTATGAAATATGTAATGACTAGATGTGATATGACAGTAGGTAGGAGAGGAACTTACAGGCCGCCCCAATGCCGATGAGCACAGATGTGAGGTAAAAGGCCCAGGTTGTTGGGATGATGAACACTGCAATGTAACCACTAAAATAAAAGCAGTCATGAGAAACCTGTTTCAGCATCTCTGTAAGCATCCTTTGTCTAATCAGCATACCTGTAAAGTAGGCCACTCAAAAACATGGTAATTTTTGCTCCAATTACTGTAACGACCGTTGATGCAATTAGATTGGCAAATGAAAAGACTCCATAGATGATTCCGAGACTGTAAAGGAGGCAAAAGGAGAACAGAGTGAACCTCTATTTACAAATATATAACATTTTTTTATTCCTTTCTCTGCATCCTGATCTCAATATGTGAACTTGTTTCTCACCTGTGGTACCCACTTCCAGTAAAAGTGGCATTTTCAAGGGTTTTCACTACAGTTTGCTGAAAAGACGAACACAAAAATGGCTCTGTGAAGGTTTGACTTGACAAAGTGGGTCATGTCCTTAAGCCATTTATCCCCTCTGCCCATTGAAGGAAATTCTATTGAAGAAAATTAGAAACACGAGATGCGCCTGACACACTCCTGTGATTGGCCGGTTGCCTGCTACACGAGACGTCTGTAACTGGATAGTTTTAGATTTACAAACAAAAATGCACACATTACTTTTTTTTTCTTTTTTAAATACACATGTTGCTAAAAATATATATTCAGAATTGCACACTTGTGGGTGTTAAGAGCAGCGTTGGATTAGTTTTTGAATGACTTTCAGAGCTGCGGGCCAGGAAATCTGTTCCATTAAACCAAAACTCTCTACTGAGAGTCCTCTCTGTGCTCGGAAAATAACGCTTCTGAGGAAATAGACCAAAGTATAAAAAGCACTGATTATGGAGAGAGAGAGAGAGAGAGAGAGAGAGAGAGAGAGAGAGAGAGAGAGAAACTTACTTCAATGTTCCCACAGGTGGTGAAAGCAGTGAAAATGAACAAAAACCCCACACCCAAAATCACAACGTTGAAAGTCCTTCTGTCTCCCATGGTGACTTCTTAATCGTCCTACCAATACATTTTAAATTTATTACTGCTTCTAATGGCCCGTCTCTAACTCTTAACACTACCATATGCACTCGGATAAATCCATTTCGGCAGAGTTGCGCCAGTAAAATTGACTTTACCAACTGTTTGGTTACAGTCTCATGCGTAAACAACAGCCAAAACAGGAGCAGTGGAGAGTCTGGGTAATACACAGATCCTAATAGTGTCACGGGGATTCTTCCCTCCTATTTTACAAAGTACGCATGACAACTTGTGACTTTAATTATTTTTTGCGGTCTTCCTTCCACCGTGACTTCTTCGTCACGGTTGTCGTCACTTTCTTTTTTTCTGTTTCTTCTTCTTGGTGCGTAAAATCCGCTCATTTACACTCATTTTAGCTTTGCTGCCTTCCAGAGGTGAGCAAGAGAAACATTCCCCAGAGGAAAAATGTTAGACTATTAAAGCTCATGTGATTGTACAGGTTAAAAACACTCTATTTATAGGCCAGGCTGTTTCAAAATGAACAAAAATATGCGTAAACACAGTACAGAGAAAGGAGAGTTGCGTAAAAACGACTAAAAAGCCAGATGAAATAAAATGCGGATCTCTAATTTTTAACCAATCAACACACATAAACTAAAAGTACAATGTCTGACTTTTATTTGTGATATTTTAATTATTGTGTTGATTTCACAGAATACATTCGAAACAAAAAATGTCAATATGTCCTATGATTAGGATATAAAATGGTGCAAATCAAGGATAAAGTTGGAGAACGGTGTCAGAATAATAGTAAATAGCTTGTGTATTTTAAAGAAGTAGACGTTAGAGAAAAAAAACATCCTTCCACGCTGTTCTCACTTGATAAGACAGCGAAAAGGCCATATATAGTTTCTTTTCTACCCATTTATTGGATAAAGAGCATTTGATTTTTGTTCGTGGTGTTTGGAAATTGTACATAACATCCTATATTTGAAAATAGTTAATCAACTTAAATCCAAACTTCTTCAACATTATGGAAAATGAAAAACTTAACTAGCAGGTATTTGTTAAAATGCCACTTCTCGGTGCCTGCTTCTGCTGCCACAACAACAAAGAAGAACAGCAAAGGGAGAGGATTCACGGCCACTCATTTCCGGGTTAGCCAAAAAATTCCCGTATGTAGCCACATTACAGAGTTTGTGTTTTTGAAATATTCTAATGTTTATTTCATGTAAGATACATCTAACTAAATTATGTCGACATATCAATCTATAAATCACAAATACATGTAAATTCAGCAACAAAATACGTATTTTTTTCGTCAGCGCATGCGCATTCCATCCAAAACTTCAACTACAGTTGTTTTAACGTTATACGGGTAACTAAAGCTGTATTTGCATTGTCTTTTAAAACATTTAACATTTTCCTGTTTGTTATGGTGTCACACGTAGGTTAGCATTAGCACGACAGTTGTCGACTTTAGTTTCCTGAATATCAGATTCATCCCGCTTCCTGTACTCTCTTTGCCACAACCTACAACGGATTGTACACAATCATCATGGCGACCCAGGATGGTGGGTATTGAGAAAATATAGCTGTATTTCTTCTATATCTTCACATTTAGCCGAAATGTTATTAATGAAATATCTCGTGCTTCTAACTGACATGTAAATATATGCCGCTTTTAACAGACTGCAACGTAAATGTAGTCCTCTCCGCTCCGTTATTCTTTTAATGTTCACCAGTGTTGCTGCTAGCTAACGTTAACGATAGCTAACAGCAATTAGATTTAGCTGCATTTGTGGAGGACTGAAATTAACGTTGGTAATTTTAACAACTCTTAGGTTTAAACCGGTCAGTTTTAACAGTTAAAGAGCTAACTAAAAAGAGTTGAGTTAAGAATGGTAACGACGAAGTATTAAAATAGTGTTTCGTACGTCAACGTTACCAGTTTTATAACCAGTAAGGCCAAGCGTTTACCAAGAACTAGTGTTTTTACGAGCACAAACTGCGGTTAGAAACACGTCTGTTGTGGTTCAGAAGCGGTTTGCTGTTATTTTGCTCCTCTAACAGCACATAGCTAAGAATTTCTCAGTAGATGATAAAAAAAATAAGCGCTGGGAAGAGCTAGAAAGACCACGAGAAAGAAAGTGAGTGAGCAGAAAAAGCGAAACTAGACTTCATTACACACTTCACCTTCAAAACTGTCAGTTACATCTCCATGCTTTAACCACATATTGTGTAGAGTTATGGGGGAGCTGCACAGAAAACAAATACATATTTTATACTTAAAAAGACTTACTAGATTTGTGAACTAATCACTTGTCAAACAAGTAAGTCAGTATTGATGTTTTGGACCATATTAACATCAAGATTAATAAGTACTTGAAAGTTGTTCAAAATTAGAGATAGATAATATTATTTGAGAGAAAAATAAGGACTAAAAACTAAAGATAAGTAGGGTTTTCCCCTGCAAATTTCAGTTCTTTTTTTTAAATCAAAGTAAGCCATCTGTTTCCAGACACATCCTGTCTTGTGGTTACTGAGGTACTTTGATAGCAGAGTTACAACAAATGGACCATTAATCAGTTTGTTAATCAACAGCTATCTTTATAATTGAAGTATTGTTTTAAGCAGAAACTGTTAAATCTTGTCAAATTTTACTTTCACTGTTGAGCAAATTTACTATTTTTGAATTAAGAACTTTGGGTTTTTCATGGCTAGTCAGACAAAATACTTGGACTACTTGGTCCTATTTTTTGGAGCAAAAGCAATCAAGCACAAAAAAAAAAGCCTTGTTAATTAAAAGTATATTTCTTTAGGTCGTCATTCAAACCCATATTAATTAAATGCATGTAATTTGCAGTGCAACGTATTGTGCATGCTGTAATGCTTATTCGTAAAAGAATATGCATATTTTTATGTTAGCGGAGGTGGTATTTTTTCAGGCAAGGTGGTCCTCCTCCACTCTAGAACACTGGTGTGTAAAAATATAAGACAGAATTGAATAAGAAGTGTATTTCAAAAGGGAAAAATGTTAAAGCTTCATTCTACACCTTTTCTATATGTAGAAAAACTTTTATCTTGTTATTCTGTGTCATTGTTTTCAATGCTGTTTCATTTTAATGGCCTTTCCATTGCGTTGCAGAGTTATTTGTGTAAATAGCTTCAAATTTTAATTCACTTTCAGCGGCTTTACTGGCACATGGAATAATTGGGCTGAATTTGATTCCTGTTAGAAACAGAAAGAGGAACAGATATGATTCCTAAAAACCCAGACTGCATGTATTATTTACTGCACTATACAGAAAAGTAATGCTGGCAAAAAAAAAACCCAAAAAAACATGCTAATTAATAGGTGAGTATTTCTAACTACTTGCACCTCTATGTGAAATAGTAGATATTAAATTTTGAGAACTAGCAAAGTTGCACTTGACAGCTACATAGAAAGTCATTTAATGGATAGAAATCAACTATTTCATGCTCTTCCAGGAAGTGAAGAAGTCATAATGGAAACTGAGGCAAAGCCAAAAGAAGAGGAACCACTAAGTGAAGATGTCGTGAAAGGTGATGAAGAAACTACGTCTCACACAGATGCAGGAAACTCCACAACTCAGGACTCTAGTATTAGCAATGGGGACGACGCGGACGAGAAGCAGGAAACGGTGGACTTGAAGATCATCTGGAACAAGAATAAATACGATCTGAAAATCCCTGTTGACAGCACCGGAGCTAAACTAAAAGAGAGGATCCACTCACTCACTGGTAAGCGGTACCCTTTCACTAAATGTTACAGTGGATGTTCTCAGTGATCACAAACATTAAGATCTTGAATGTGCTAACTCTCTTCTCAGGTCTTCCACCAGCAATGCAGAAAGTGATGTACAAAGGATTGCTTCCAGAGGATAAGACGCTACGTGAAATAAAGGTTACAAATGGTGCAAAAATAATGGTGGTAGGATCCACAATAAATGATGTATTAGCTGTTAACACACCCAAAGAGGTTGTTCAGCAGGAAGTTAAAGCCGAAGAGAACAAGAAAGAGCCTTTATGCAGGCAAAAGGTAAGATGTCACACGTTACTGTAGAGTACTGTCTTCTTCTTTTTTTGCTTAGTTTTTGTGATTTTTAAAGCTGCACTACTATTTCAGCAACATAGGAAGGTTTTGGACAAAGGTAAACCAGATGACATCATGCCAGCTATTAAAGGAACAAAGGTGGGTTGCTGTTACTACCTGTGTATACAGATAATTTACAATAAGTTGAATATGTATAATTTGGATAGCAAAAAGAGTGACGGTTTCCTTGTCGCCCTCACAGGAACGATTACCAACTGTGCCTTTATCCGGAATGTTTAACAAGTCTGGAGGAAAAGTTAGACTCACATTCAAACTAGAGCAAGATCAGTTGTGGATTGGAACAAAAGGTGAGATTGCAGCTGGCCTACTTTTGTGAAATTCATTGCAACACAAAGATAAGGATGATTACATTTTTTTCTTGCTTGTGCATTCTCTTCCACAGAGAGAACGGAGAAAGTCCCAATGGGCTCCATTAAAAACGTAGTGTCTGAACCCATCGAAGGCCATGAGGACTATCACATGATGGTAACTGTTGCCGCTGCTGCCTGCGTGTCAGACGTACCTGTATTATGAAAAATCCAAATGCCAAATGCTCAGAGGTCAAGACGGATTGTGCATACGGGTCACGGTGCTCCGAAAGTTCATGTGATATTTGTTTGGAGAAAAGCAAAGTAGCGCACCAGTACAGTTTAATGTATATTTAATGTACAAAAGATCTTCTGTGTAGGTGAACAGCTGGTGTAGATGTTGAGTGAAGTCACCGGAGTATGTGTGCGTCAGATGAAGAAGTCATTGTTTGCTGTTTTGGGCTCTGCAGTGGAGCGGGAAATGTCAGTGACTTCTTTAGATTAACCTTTATGTCTAAGGGCACTTGTGTTCCTCACTGTCTGAGACGGAACTTCTGGGACAAGTGGTGTAATTGAATCAGGTAGTCTTGATAAGATCACGATCTCATTCGGGCGTGCAAAAATTGTGTGTCATAACGTTCTTACTGATGTGCTTTTGAACTGGATACATTACTGAAGGAGGTCCTGAAGCTGTAATTGCATCTTGTATCTCATATTGGTATCCTATACTTTTTGTGTGCATAGGAATGATTCATCAACCACAGCTAGCTAGAAGTGCATTCAATGAAATGTTGATCATGTAGTTCATATATGAGCATGTACGAGGGGTTGTTTAGATTCATCTTCATCTCATCACAACATGTATAATCAATCCAAATCCATGTTTCGTTGCTCTTACAGAGCAGAGATATTAGAACATATTGCAAAACAGCGCTGTTTTGTGTTTGAATGGTTTGGCTTAAAAACGAAATGCAGTTCTAGCAGCTAGCTAGGAGTGTGTTCCTCCTTCACTAGTGGTTTAAATTGTAAATAGGTGAGGAGCTCTTTGTTCCGGAGTTGTAAGTCAGTCATTGTTGTTGGTAATCCATCTTGTTTGCTTCGAACTGAAAATAAGAAGGTGTGAGGTTTTTCAGCGGTTGTGTGTCATATTGCAGAATAGCTGTTACTTAGTGAAGCGTAATGTTCTGAAAAGAGATTTCTCCTTTTGTGTTGAATGGGTTTACAAGAGGCAATTTATGTGCATCAGCCACAGTATACATTACTATGCAGCTTTCTGAATAGTGCTTTGCTGTGCAGCACATGTTCCTGTAACATGAGAGAAAGAGAAGTTTTATTTTTCATGTTTGGATCTTATTTAGTACATGCAGATATCTGTTGTGATTTAAGGTGCATTTGAAACTGTTGATACTAACAGATCAACATAATTGCCTTGATTGATATTTCAAATCTACACGAGCACAATAACGGACTCCCACACGCTGTCTCACTTGCAGTCATAAATTTATTGGTGCCAAGTTTCGGTAGTGGACCTTCATCAGGCAAATAGAATATTGTAAATTAGAAGTCAACCAAAATGGAGAATATTTTGAAGTTTAAAAAAAATGAACAAAATAAAATGCAAATTGGATAAAGAACTCTCATTCATGTTGGGTTTTATAGAGAAAATAAAGAACAGGTGATAAGTTTTGTCTCCCCCTTTCACTTTATTATTCCACTTCATTATCCTTTGAAAAACAACTAAGAATTGAGAAAGAAAAATCTTCTTTGGAAGAAGTAAAAATGTTTTCATTTAATAGAAGTTTATTCATGATTGCAAGTTAGGCAATGTGCAGGAGTCTGTTTTTCTACCTGTTGGATGTGATTTCCCTCTCCTACGCACCTACCTCGAGATAGATTTACAAAGAGTTCCCTTGAGTTTAAATCTACACAAGCTAAATTAAAATGTACTTAACCAGTTTGTTTTTGACTTTTCTAGGCTTTTCAATTGGGTCCGACGGAAGCTTCTCAATATTGGGTCTACTGGGTGCCTGCACAGTTTGTCGATGCAATCAAAGACACAGTCCTTGGAAAATGGCAGTATTTCTAATGTGCCTCTTTTTTTGACAATGATGAACTGGGATTGAGAGGAGGAGCCAATGAAAAATGAAACTGGAGTCAACTGTGAGGCTTAAGGAACCTCTTGGAATATATATCCGAAGGAAACTGACGGATGCCTGTGGACTAATCATATTCTTTTTAGGTTAAAAGTGCACTATGTGGCAGCATAACATTTCTCAGCCCTGTTGTTCATTCAAGATTTTCAGCAAATCCAAGGGAAAACCATGAAAAAAATTGTACAGAAATTGCTAACACTTTTCTTCAGTTATTCTTAAAGAAATAAAAATTATTTAATGAAATGAAAACACCAGGTCATTGTTTTGTCTTTCTGCTTCTGCACAAATACACTCATTTTGGATTTGTCTTGGTGAATCTGCTCAAACTGTCTAGTCTCATAGCGGCCGTGAATCAACAGCGATTTTCGGGTCCTGCCAGAAATTGTGAATTAGATTGAGATTTAGAACAAGCCACCCCAGGACTTTAAAGTTGTTCCTTTGTGGTTTGGGCTTTTTATTTTGGGTCATTGTCTTACTGAGAAATAAATCTTCCAAATAGCAGTTTCCTTGCTGACTGCAGCATATTTTCCTCCAGGATTTCAGTGTTTACCTATTAGCCCTGCTGTGATGTGAGGTGTTTGCCTTGTATTAAACAGCTGCAGAAAAAGCTGGATTTTGGACTCAGACCATAGGACTTTTTGACACTTCATTTGTAAGAATCCCACATGCGCTGTGGCTAAAAGCTGCTTGCTGAATGGAGGAAATGAAGCCGGACTTACAAACCACACTAATCAAGTATTCCAAAGTGACTTATTCCTCTTGTCACTTCTGTCGTGAGTTGCATAAATCCTGGTAATAAACTCATTTATCAAGGTTATTGTCATGACTAGAGCTGTGCTGCATTGAGTGTTAATTAGTTTATTACTTGAACGCAACATGGCAGATTAATAAACACAGCAATGTATTATGACAAGAACAGCAAATTTGGTTGGTTGTATTTTGAATTAGTATAAAGTTGTTGCCGTTCATTTTGTTTGTGGGTGTTGGAAGATAAAATAAGTTAATCATTTATTCTCACAGCGGGGAAATAGAGAAAATAGTAGGAAACAGTAAAAATACAAACAAGAAATATACATATAAGTGCTGTTGATAATTGTACACACAGTCATGGAAAAAAGTATTACACCATCCTTGTTTTCTTCAATTTCTTGCTCATTTTATTGCCAGGTACCGCTAAAGGTATATTACCTGAAGAATACCAATGAACACGACAAAAAATGCAGCTTATTACATAATACTTTATGTCCTATTTCACATCAGCTTAATTGTATTCCCAGGGTATATAAGAGGTAATTTCATGTCATAAGCAACACTGCACATGCAAAGGCCTAGAGTGGTTTCCTGCTGACATTCAAGCCATAGCACAACTCAGAAGTTGTCAGCTCTCACATAACGCCTCAAACAAAAGAATTATGTAAAGCCACAAAGGCAGCCATCTTGGCACTGCTGGAAATTGGCATGAGTAAGAGACAGGTAGTGAAAAAACTGAAGATCTCCAAGACAGCCGTTCATTACACCAAGAAAAACTGAATCAAACTGAACTGAATCTCCCAACTGTTATGACAGAACAGAAACGTATGAATCGCAGACAAATTTGAAATCAATAAAGTTTTATTTAAAGCAGTGGCTTGCAAAAGTTACGAAAGGTGACTGGACCATAGACTGCAACTAGGGTTGCCTCCTTTCAGAAATGAAAATAAAGGACGCCCACCACGGCTCCTTGGGGCCACAGTTCAGTAAAATCGGAAAGATATTCACAGATTCAGAATTCCACCATCCATAACTCATTATAAACGATGCCTCTTTTCCATCGTTGTAAGGTAGACAATGTCCTACAAGCCTAGTTTTATCAACAGTAACTGTCTTTCAAGCTGCAGAAATAACATTGGTGTCAACAGGAGACAGTTGAAGGCTGCAGTGATTTTGGTGACACTACAGTGTATCAGAGAGAAGCTATTGAATATTTGTCTCTCTTTGCTGTTGCAGCAGTTTTGCAATTTGCAGACGGTCCCTGTTCACTCCATAGACATCGGCATCGGCATATGGGTTCTGTAAAGCGTCTCGAGACAATTTGACTGTAATTGGCGCTATATAAATAAAATTGAACTGAAATTGAATTGAAACCAACCTTTTAGGTCAACATTCAAAGATTTAAGGTGGAATATTCCTTTAAACCAACCTAAATTTCATGTTTTGATCATTATCAAGTGAGAAACTTCAATCCAGACTCCTCAGAATGACGTTTGAGATTTATGCTGCTGTTATTTGTTTAGTCCAGACTAAATGACAGAAATCCACAAATGTAATTTTATTTCAGGACTCGGTTATTAAATGTCAAAACAATCCATGTGACTCTAAAAACTCAACAGCTGTACAAACTCTAAGATTAAACTCTCCACAAGGATCCAAAATAAGTTGGACTTCTACATGAGAGCTTTAATTATTCTTCATCTACTTCCTGAAAAGTTTGGTCAATAAAACAGACAAAAACTAATATTTTCAGCTGAACTAAAGACAGACTTTGTGATTTTTCTGCTCACATGTTGTGTTGTTGTAAACTTACTCTTTCAAATAAATAGCTGCCTAACCCCCTGGAAACCAGCGTTTGTCCTGTTTTTGTGTTGCTCCTCGGCGACCCTAGACAGCCAGGTCATAATGTTTTTTGAGCAACACACCATACTATGACGTTTTTACAATGATGGTTCTACTATGGAACCAGTTTGACATGTTCAGGCGTTCTTTGTGTGAAAACTCAGAGATTTCAGGTATCAGAAGGTGGTTTTCAACTTTCTTTGTTAACTTTCTGCTTCAACTTTAAACTAAATTTCCTTCACTAAGCCAGCCCTCTGGACTTCCAGTAAGCTGTGTTCCTATTGGCTGTCCAGGTGGCTGCTTGGTGTTATCAGGAACACCTGAGCAGCTCAGTGTCTTCCTGCTTTATTTGGCTGCAGCCAAACATTTCCTCTGTTTCTCTTCACCAGTGAACTGGGTTTGGCTCCATTGCTTTAGTTTGTTCTTTAGGCGTTGGCTTGCAGCTTCCAGCAGTAAAATCATCTTTAATGTGTTTCTTGGTGTGTTTTAGGGCTTTGTACTGGATAGTTGTCTTGGTAAATGTGGTTCTTTAGCCACAGTCAGCACATGGTGCTAATGTGTGCAGTGATTAGTGGATTTGATGCAGCTGAGTTGTGGCTGTAGTGAGTCTTCAGAGGTTTTTGGTCAGACACATTCTGTATTCTTGTTTGAGAACCAACGTTGGTTGTCCAGAAGGTAAGAGTTCCTGTCCTGATTCTCTGTTCTCAGAGGTTCTCTGGTAGGCTGCAGGAGACTTTAGCGTTTGGGTTGTGCTAGTTTGGTTTTTGTATGGTTTCATTTGGACGACTATCTTGAGGCCCCTCCATGTGGTTTAGTGAGGTTTTCTGCAACAGTTCTACAAAGCAACCTGCAGCAGAAGAGACTTTGAGAGTTTTTAGGAAGTTCTGGAGACCAGACTTTAGAGCAGCAGAAACATTTGTTAGCAGTTTGAGCAGGAGAAGGTGAGCTTCAGAGTAGAAATGAGATGGAAACCTTCTTGACACGTGTGGTGAGGTCCTGTACCAAGAGTTTGAGCAGGTTGTGAAGAGTCTGTAGTTCTTTGGTCTGAAAGAACAAGAAGAGTCGACTCATTAAAGGAGAAAACAGGAGATATTGTTGGTTCTTCTGTCACTGCAGTCAGTTTCCTTAGACTGAATATCAAGTTTATATTTTAAATGATTTCCCATGTGAGCCCAAGAAGACTTCAATAAACTCCCTCCGTCCCCTGGACACAACATATTTTATTACCACGTTAAATCTTTTTTTTTTTGTTTTTGAGTTTTAATCATAGTTTTAGTGTAGTTTTTTCTCTTTACTTGTTTAGATTTGTCATCTGTGTGAAAGGTGCTGAACAAATAAAGTTGAATTGATAAACTGAATAATTGACTAACTCATGATTGTGATAACAGAAGTATTTTCATTGTGATTTAAAGGTTTGTTTCTTTTTTTAAGATTGGGGTTAAAATCTTGACAGAGAAAAAAGATTAAAGAAATACACTACATTTAAAAAAAGCAATTAAATCAAAGTAAAACATTTAATACAATAAAACTTTTTAAAAGTTTTATTATTAAAAAGTATTTTTTAAATGTTTAATATTCTTCTTGTTTAATTGTATTTTTTAAATGTTTAATTATCGAAAATATTTTAATTTCATAATGACATGTATCTTGAAAATTAAACATTAAATACAATTAAATTATATTAAACACAAAATATTTAATTAGATAATTAAACAGAAGATACAAAATATGTAATTATGAAATTAAACAAAATTTTTTAAACAATATTAAACATTAAAGATGAAATATTTCAGATCATTAAACATTTAAAAATACAATTAAACAAGAAGAATATTAAACATTTTTAAAAATACAAAACATTTAATTAGATTATTAAACCTTTAAAAAGACAAAACCTCTAATTAAAAAATTAAATGTTTAATTAGAAAATTAAATCTTAAAGACAATAAAACTTTAAATAGGAATTAAACAGAAAATACAATGAAGCATTGAAAAAGAAAATTAAACATTAAAAGGTGGTAAAACATTTAAAAAGAAAAACCTTAAAGATTTAATTGAAAAATAAACCATTGGGAATGAAAAGGAAATTTTTCAAACAAGCCGACAATAAAACATTAAAAAGACAAAACATTTGGAAATCAAATCAGACATTAGAAAAGAATAAAAGGTGATAAAAGAGCAAAAGTAAACATTTAAGAAGAATCAAACTAAAGACAAAACATTTGAAAAGACACCAGTTAAACTTTACAAGATCAAATTAAACAGAAGAGACAATAAAACGATCAAAAAGAGCAAAAACAGATCAAGGTCTTAAAGCATTTTCTAGTCTGAAATGAAAACAAGTTGTTTCTTCAAACATTTCCTCTTTCTATGTTCTTGGTTTGATTGTGGACAGATTTACTAAGAACTCATTTCAGAAAACTGCTTTCCAGATAAAGTCTACTAGTAGTTGAAGGCATTTATCAAACTAATGTTACCTTCTGATCTCCACAAACTTTACTGTTCAGTGAAGAGAATCAAAGTTTGTTCAGGATTTCTAAAAAAACCCACAGGTGAAGGTCTGAGAAGAACTCAGATGGATGGTCTAAATGTGAAATCAAGACTCATGGTCACAAGTTTTAAGGCTTCTGTTAACCACAAAGTTCAAACTAACAGAAAGTACTGAGAAACTTGTAAAACTTCAGTCCTCAGACTGTCTGAAGGTTCAAACTAACAGAGAAGTACTGAGAAACTTTTAAAACTTCAGTCCTCAGACTGTCTGAAGGTTCAAACTAACAGAGAACTGCTCAAGAACTTGTAAGATTTCAGTCCTCAGACTGTCTGAAAGTTCAAACTAACAGAGATCTACTCAGGAACTTCAAAAATTTCAGCCCTCAGACTGTCTAAAGGTTCAAACTAACAGAGAACTACTGTGGGACTTAGAAAATATCAGCCCTCAGACTGTGTGAAAGCTCAGGTCCTGAGGACTTGGGAGGTGTGGAGGCTTTGGAAAGTCTTGGAACTGAGGGTTCAACCCTCCAGCACAAAGGCTGAAGTCCAACCTCCTGAGAAAAACGGTTGAGTCGAGACACAAGTGAAAAAAAAACTCGAAAATGACAAAAAATAGATGATAAATGCGCAAAAAAAAGAAGAATTAGTATCTGAGCGAGTAGCTCAGGAGGATAAGAAGAGGACTACCAAGTGGAAGGTCGCAGGTTCAAGACCCACCACCGGCACTTTTCTTTCTTTGTCTTTGTCAGGATTTTAATAAAACTTTAAGAAGGGTCTGGTCTTGAACCAGCGACCTGCAGCTCCACAGGCAAATCCTTAACTCACTGAGCTACAGATCAGATGAAAAGAAATAAATTCGTCGTCCCTTTGGCATCGTAGTTTCTGAAGTGACCACATGGGCAGAGCCAAGGCGGAGTCTGGGTGGAGTCAGGGCGGAGAGTAGGTGGGGAGGTGGGTGGCGGCCTCCCCCCTCTACTCCCCCACCTCCCCCCACCACCCACCACACCTTCCCCCGCCCCACGAGTTCTTCGAGTCTCCACGAGTTTTCTCGAGTTTCTGGAGTTTCCACGAGGTCGGAGGCAAATCAAGCTGTCATGAAGAGGTGTTGAAGTCGGCCAGGATGGAGTGACTTTTTACAGCGACTAGAAGGAAGACCACTAGAAGAGCAGGTCTTTAACCACCATCCATAAAATCCATGGAGTCGCTCCAGAGAAATGAAGGGAGGTCAACTTTTATCAACCTCCATCCACATGTTCAACTTGATATTTTTACTTGGAGATTTTTAGCACCATAAACCTTTAGTGTCACACTTTATTATCATTTATTAGGACTTTCATGGAATCCACCAGCAGATTTAGTTTTAGTTGACAAACTTTATTCTTGTCGTCGTGGGACTGCAGTATTTAAAACTGTTCCTTCTATTTGACCTCATGTTTATTAGTTTTAGTGGAGAAAGTTATTTTGTCCATTAGTCCCTAAAAAACCAAATAAATTGGATTAGTCAAGAGGTTTAAATTTCTTACTTTGTCATATTTTAAATATGACAAAAAAATATAAAGCGTCTTGAGACAATTTGACCTGTAATTGACGTTATATAAATACAATTGAATTCAAATTGTATGTATCTTGTAATGTTGGAGTAATTCAGCCATATATGTTGGAAAACACATTTTCTTTGTCCATTAATCTGTTGTTTTCTCCAGTAATTCATTTCTTGTTTTGGTTTATAAAATGTCAAACCCAAATATAGTCAGTTTACTGTCATAAAAGCTAAAAAGATTTACATTCATGATGCAGGAATCAGGATGTTTTTCACTTTTTATCTTAGTTTAGTCAGAAAGATAGTTGATAATGTGTGAATTGTTGCAGCTTGTGAGCCGTAGAAGGTTTTAATCTTTGGGGCCGAGTGTCAGAAAACATTTAGAAACCAACATCAACAAAACACTCAACAAAGATTTGAACATCATTAAAGGGAAATCCAACTTTTGCATGACAATGTCTAATTAAAGGACATTTATTTCCAACGTAAATGTGTGATATTCATCCTCTGGAGCTTTCTCTTCACATTGTCTTCCACCTGGACTGGTTTGGTCGGGAGCATGTGCAACAAACATTTGAAAAACTACACTTTAACATCAATAGATGACACTGAAGTTTAATCTCTACATAAATGAGACTGAGTCTGGATGTGCTGCTCTGTCATTAACTCCTAAATTTAGGGAAAGTTCAAACAAAAGAGGACAGTTCAGATAAGACTTGACAATGAGCTTATTTTGAACAAACAGCTCAGACTTTCTGAGCTTCAGCACCTCTAGCAAGATATTTTAACAACAAGCAACTCAAGAGATCCAGAAGGTGGAGAGAGTTAGCTTTAGCTGAGCCAAAGAACATGTGGGACGCTAACCTAGCAAACATTTCAGACTTTTCTCTGTGAATTCTGAGAAATAATTTACTATTTAATGACAGAGCTACACATCTTAACTCAGTCTCATTAAAACACACTCTAATTCAGTGTCATCCATCCATATTAAAGTGCAGTTACCCAAAATGTTTGTTGCATGAGCTCCAACAAAACCTGTCCAGGTAGAAGGCCACTTTGACAAACAGGAAGTGGATGATTCCAAGCAGATTTATAGAAGGGGGAACCGGACTGTACTAAGTGTGGTCGAGTATAAAGGGGTGTTTTTAAGGCTGATAATGATTATTACTGAGACATTTGGAGTCGATATTCATTTGCAGTGAATGAAAGTATTTAAAATCTTGGAGTTAAACTTACAAGAACACAAACTTTAACATGAAAAATTTGTTGATACGTTTTTGTTTTGTTTACAGATGTTAAGTTAAAGGAGTTTTATTCGTGACGTATAACCAATCAAATCACTCCAGAAGACAGAGTGACCACAGGTAGATAAAAGTTCAGAGCCAAAGTAGCGCCATTTTTAAATGGATTTATTACCGTAAATCAGTAAAAAATACTGATAATCAGTAAATCAGTCAGCCCACAATTACTACAATTCTACAATGTATGTCTCTTTCCTTTGACTTGTTATTTGTACAATATACAATGTATATGATAGCGTTTTTTCATACCAAAGGCTATACTATGATGTTTTCTAAGAGACATACTATGTTACTCTGCTTGTTCTGGCCCTGGGTCGCTGCACTCCTCCTCTGTTGTTTTCTGGATTGTACTCAGCTGCATGCCTTCGTCCACCCGGCCTCCGTTGACTCGTCCTGCCTGCCGTCTCTGGAGCTGAAGCTGGACTGGAACAGACCAAAGTACAGTCCAATCACGATGCCAGCTGCCTCTCAAAAGGCTCCTTCATCTGGTGGAACTTCTTCTGAGGGGAAGCTGAGCTGGCCCGGCAGACCTTTGGAGATGTGTTCCAGTGCTTGGTGGATGTCTGGGGAGATAGAGAGGGACCTTTGAATTGTTCACAAAGGAAAACAGGGAACCCATTGGTAGTTTTAGTTTAGGGTGCTACTGCGGTGTGTTTTTGGGCTTGAAGAGGTGAACAGGAAGAGTTTTTTTTCGTATTGATTATCTTTTACTTTGTTCCTGGTTGTAATGCCCATCAATGTCAACATGAAGTTCACTTTTAGTTCTGTTTATTTATTTATATTTTACAAACACCCATTTGCTTTTAACCCCCTCACATGTTGTGTTGTTGTAAACTTCCTCTTTCAAATAAATACTCGTCTAACCCTCTGGAAACCAGCGTTTGGACTGTTTTGGTGTTGCTCCTCACCTACTTCAGACAGCCGGGACAAAAGAACTTTTTCGGGACCAAAGGCTATACGATGACGTTTTTAGAGCGACATGCTATACTATGACGTTTTTAGAGCGACATGCTACACTATGACGTTTTTAGAGCGACATGCTATACTATGACGTTTTTAGAGCAACATGCTACACTATGACGTTTTTAGAGCGACATGCTATACTATGACATTTTTTGGACGACATGCTATACAATGACGTTTTTAGAGCGACATGCTACACTATGACGTTTTTAGAGCAACATGCTATACTATGAAGTTTTTTGGACCACATGCTATACTATGATGTTCTTTGGACGACAAGCTATACAATGACGTTTTTAGAGCAACATGCGATACGATGACGTTTTAAGAGCGACATGCTATACTATGATGTTCTTTGGACGACAAGCTATACAATGACGTTTTTAGAGCAACATGCTATACTATGATGTTTTTAGAGCGACATGCTATACTATGACATTTTTTGGACGACATGCTATACTATGATGTTCTTTGGACGACAAGCTATACAATGACGTTTTTAGAGCAACATGCGATACGATGACGTTTTAAGAGTGACATGCTATACTATGACGTTTTTAGAGCGACATGCTAAACTATGATGTTTTTAGAGCAACATCTTATACTATGACGTTTCAAAAGTAATATGCTATACTATGACGTTTTTAGAGCGACATGCTATGCTATGACGTTTTAGAGGGACATGCTATACTATGACATTTTCTGAGCCACATGCTATACTATGACGTTTTAAGAGCGACATGCTATACTATGACATTTTTTGGACGACATGCTATACTATGATGTTCTTTGGACGACATGCTATACTATGACGTTTTTAGGAGCGACATGCTATACTGTGAAGTTTCAAGAGCGACATGCTATACTATGATGTTTTTTGGGTGACATGCTATACTATGACGTTTTTAGAGCGACATGCTATACTATGACGTTTTTAGAGTGACATGCTATACTATGATGTTTTTTGACCCACATGCTATACTATGACGGTTTTTGGACCAAAGGCTATACTATGACATTTTTAGAGCGACATGCTATACTATGACATTTTTAGATCGACATGTTACACTACGACGTTTTTAGAGTGGCATGCTATACTATGACATTTCAAAAGCGATATGCTACACTATGACATTTTTAGAGCGACATGTTATACTATGACGTTTTTAGAGCGACATGCTATACTATGACGTTTTTAGAGGAACATGCTATACTATGACGTTTTTAGAGCGACATGCTATACTATGACGTTTTTAGAGGAACATGCTATACTATGACGTTTTTAGAGCGACATGCTATGCTATGATGTTTTTAAAGTGACATGCTATACAATGACGTTTCAAGAGCGACATGCTATACTATGACGTTTTTAGAGCGATATGCTATGCTATGACGTTTTAGAGCGACATGCTATACTATGACGTTTTTAGAGCGACATGCTATGCTATGATGTTTTTAAAGTGACATGCTATACAATGACGTTTCAAGAGCGACATGCTATACTATGACGTTTTTAGAGCGATATGCTATGCTATGACGTTTTAGAGCGACATGCTATACTATGACGTTTTTAGAGCGACATGCTATACTATGACGTTTTTAGAGCGACATGCTATACCATGACGTTTTTAGAGCGACATGCTATGCTATGATGTTCCTTGGACGACATGCTATACTATGATGTTTTTTGGACCAAAGGATATACTACGACATTTTTAGAGCGACATGCTATACTATGACGTTTTAAGAGCGACATGCTATACTATGATGTTCTTTGGACGACATGCTATACTATGACGTTTTTTGGACCAAAAGCTATTCTATGACGTTTTTAAGAGCGACATGCTATACTGTGACGTTTCAAGAGCGACATGCTATACTATGACGTTTTTTGGGTGACATGCTATACTATGACGTTTTTAGAGCGACATGCTATACTATGACATTTTAAGAGCGACATGCTATACTATGATGTTTCTTGGACGACATGCTATACTATGACGTCTTTAGAGTGACATGCTATACTATGATGTTTTTTGACCCACATGCTATACTATGTCGGTTTTTGGACCAAAGGCTATACTATGACATTTTTAGAGCGACAGGCTATACTATGACATTTTTAGATCGACATGTTAAACTATGACGTTTTTAGAGCGGCATGCTATACTATGACGTTTCAAAAGCGACATGCTACACTATGACGTTTTTAGAGCGACATGCTATACTATGACGTTTTTAGAGCGACATGCTATACTATGATGTTTTTAGAGCGACATGCTATACTATGATGTTTTTTGACCCACATGCTATACTATGACGGTTTTTGGACCAAAGGCTATACTATGACATTTTTAGAGCGACATGCTATACTATGACATTTTTAGATCGACATGTTAAACTACGACGTTTTTAGAGCGGCATGCTATACTATGACGTTTCAAAAGCGACATGCTACACTATGACGTTTTTAGAGCGACATGCTATACTATGACGTTTTTAGAGCGACATGCTATACTATGATGTTTTTAGAGCGACATGCTATAATATGACGTTTTTAGAGGAACATGCTATACTATGACGTTTTTAGAGCGACATGCTATGCTATGACGTTTTTAAAGCGACATGCTATACAATGACGTTTTTAGAGCGACATGCTATGCTATGACGTTTTAGAGCAACATGCTATACTATGACGTTTTTAGAGCGACATGCTATACTATAACGTTTTTAGAGCGACATGCTATACCATGACGTTTTTAGAGCGACATGCTATGCTATAACGTTTTTAGAGCGACATGCTATACTATGACGTTTTTAAGAGCGACATGCTATACTGTGACGTTTCAAGAGCAACATGCTATACTATGACGTTTTTTGGGTGACATGCTATACTATGACGTTTTTAGAGCGACATGCTATACTATGACGTTTTTAGAGTGACATGCTATACTATGACATTTTTTGAGCGACATGCTATACGATGACGTTTTAAGAGTGACATGCTATACTATGATGTTTTTTGGACGACATGCTATTCTATGACGTCTTTTGGACCAAAGGCTATACTATGATGTTTTCAGAGTGACATGCAATACTATGACGTGTTTTGGACCAAAGGCTATACTATGAGGTTTTTAGAACGACATGCTATACTATGACGTTTTTAGAGCGACATGCTATACTATGACGTTTTTAGAGCGACATGCTATACTAAGACGTTTTTAGATCGACATGCTATAGTATGACATTTTTAGAGCGACATGCTATACTATGACGTTTGTTGGGCAACATGCTATACTATAGGCTTTTTTAATTGACATATTACTATGATGTGTTTTTTTTGTTTGTTTTTTAGCAACATATTATAACAATTTGAACAGTTTTTAAAATCACTATACTTTTACTTGTGCAAAGAAATATTATTCTTTTTAGGCAAAGGCCATGTTTGATTACATATAGGCTATTAAATAAATGTTTATTAAAAACTAAAAAGTACTAAAAAAAATAATAACCAACGTAGGCATTTACTGAGTCACTAAAATAGTGTAGAGTGTACGGCCACATCAGCATTATTATAAGCATCCTCTAGTAAATTCACAGCCATATACTGTAGGAAATCTAGGTGATCTCATCATGATGTCCCGTTACCGTATCGACTTCAGGAGATGATTAGATGATGATAAACTGTGACCTGCTGGTTGGGTTCTCTCTGTTCTCATATTTCCTCCATGTTTGTCTCCTGATGCTGCCTTACTTCAGCCAGTCCATGAGCAACAGAAAACACAGTTTGCCTTGTACCCATTGCCAGGGGTTCCACTTCCCAATCCTGTCTGTACATTTGCAAATGTTTTTGCTTCTTTAGACGTGGTGGAGTTTCAGGTGTAGACATTTTTAAACGTGCGGGTGCAGCAGCGTCTGTAACCTGGCAACCAGAGACAGGACCGGACAGGACCGGACAGGACTGGACTAGGGTTGCCACCTTTCAGAAATGAAAATAAAGGACGCCCACCACGGTCCTCGGGGCCACAGTTGAGTAAAGTTGGAAAGCTATTCACAGTTTCAGACTTCCAGCATCAATAACTCATTAGATATAGGTTGTCAAAACATAAACAATGCCTCTTTTCCATCGTTGCAAGGCAGACAATGTGCTCCAAGCCCAGTTTTATCAACGGTAGCTGTCTTTCAAGTTGCAGGAATAACATTGGTGTCAACAGGAGCCAGTTGAAGGCTGCAGTGATTTTGGTGACACTACAGAGTACAAGATTTAGGTTATTGAATTTTTGTGTCTCTCTTTGCTGTTGCAGCGGTTTTGCAGACAGTTCCTGTGCATTGGTCACACAGCCGGCTGCATATAGACATCAATGTTATTTGTGCAACTTGAAAGACAGCTGCTTTTGATAAAACTGGGCTTGTAGCACATTGTCTGCCTTGCAACGATGGAAAAGAGGCATTGTTTATGTTTTGATAACCTATATCTAATGAGTTATTGATGTCAGAAGTCTGAATCTGTGAATATCTTTCCAACTTTACTGAACTTGGGGCCACTACCACCTAAGGAGTGATATATTCAATTTTGAAAAAAGCATTTAGCCATACTTAAAGCTTTAAGTGCTTTATTAACACTACACTAAGAATTTTGTATTGTTTTATGATCACAGGTTCTGCCTGAACAGAAGTGGCATCATTTTAAACTGTGAAACCATACTAATGAAATAAAATGTAATGAGCAGCCAGTGTGCAATACTGTATCCCGCAAAAACATAAACAACTGAATGCAGAATACTGGACAAAGAAATTCTCTACAGACATTTTTTTCATCTAAATGTAAATCTTAAAACAGTTAATGTACTAACTTATTTATGTGTGTATGCATGTATTTGTTTATTTATTTAGTGCTGTTAGCATATCAGAGTTCTGAGTTTTTCTTTAGATAGGCAAAGGCCATTTATTGATTACATATTGGCCATTATATAGACGTTTATTAAAAACTAAAAGGCATTAAAAAATACTAAACAACTTAAGCATTTATTGAGTCACTAAAATACTGTAGAGTCTACGGCCACATCAGCATAATTATAAGCATCCTCTGGTAAATTCACAACCATGTACTGATGTCTCTTACCATATGGACTTCAGGAGATGATTAGATGATGATAAACTGTGACCTGCTGGTTGGGTCCTCTCTGTTCTCATGGTTCTTACATGTTGGTCTCCTGATGCTGCTTTACTTCAGCCAGTCCATGAACAACAGAAAACACAGTTTGCCTTGTTCTCATTGCCAGGGGTTTCTCTCTTATCACTCACGTCGGTAATTTTGCAAACGTTTTTGCTTCTGCGGACGTGGTGGAGTTTCGGGTGTAAACATTTTAAAACACGCGAGTGCAGCGTGATCTGCTGGACCTGGCATCGGGTCCTCGCTACGTGGGTCCTACGAAGATGAAATTGGCTGCCCTTAATATTTCCTGTGTTTTATTTTATTCATTATGCAGTTTTGATGAGTGCGTGACAGACGTGTACGGGGCATTTATGAAAATACGGAACAACTTGCGTCCCGTATTGATTCAATACGGGACGCAACAATTAATAGTCAAATAAAGGACGTTTCCGTATTTTAAGGGACGAGTGGTAACCCTAACTGCAACTCCTGTTTTGTCAAGTAGTGGGGGAAAACAAACAAAAAAAACTGAAATTCTTACACTAACATGGCTAAATGATGGCGGTGGTGTAATTCTGAATGCACTATTTATTTATGATACTGAATTAATTAAATGTTTTTATTTTAGTTTAGTTTCGTTAAATAATTCCCATAGTGGGAGCCTGTGCAATGAAAGGTATTCACGGTTGATGATTCAGATTTAACGCTTTCACCCGGAACGTTCCCCGTCGGACCTACCGGAAACACACGCCCACTAGTTCCGGTTAATTTTCCGCTTGGCGGGAAATAAAAACTTTTCCAGCTGACGACCATCGTGTGAAGGCAGCAGCTGTCTGTGAGTTATGTCCAACCTGGAGAAAACAGAAAAGAAACGTCCTCCGCCCGTTAAAGTGTTGTCGGCCCAGCTGAGGGCGGCTGGGAACCGGAGCTCCGCAGGCACCGGGGAGGGTTTTGTCCTGAGGCTGGGAAGGGGTCGCTCTTTGCAGGTGTCTCTGGTGTGGATGCAGGGGACTGTCCTGGAAGCCCAGCTGGACAGAAACACGGTGTTGCTGATGGATGAGACGGGGACTTTTGCTGTCCAGGGCGTTAACAACATCCCCAAAGGGAAACCGTGTTTGTCTCCAGGTGAGTTACTCAAACTAAAGCTGTTTTCTGATGAAGGAATTACAGTAGAGACTGACTGAGATGTTGTGTTTCAGTGGGATATCACTAATTACTTTTCCAAAACAGCACAGAGGGATGGCGCTAACTACTGTTTTCATTATCAATGACTCTGCACATTTGTATACTTGTATATATAACACACTTGATTAATCTTTTGGTTCCTAAACTTATTGAAAAATGTTTATCCCAGTTAGACCCCAAACAATATATTAGTTGGACGATACTAACAGCAATTATTGGCCTGTTACAGATAGACACTGAATTGACTTATGTGTTTGATATACGGCAACATGAAAACTTTATCTTTTACAGAATACAATCTTACCTAGAGTAATTTAAAGATTGTGCTCTGACTCCATTCATTAAAATACTCTCAGTTGTCTCTGACATGTAGCAGCTGTCCATGTTCATGTGTGCAGACTTTGCAAGTGACTGCAGTAGGTTACTGTCAGTTTGTTACACAGACAGTTGCATTGCCCCTCCTATAAAATACAAAAACACACAGGGCTGTACCTTAGCACTTTTTAGAGGATACAGTTGATACAGATTGGCCCATAGCACCATATATATTTGATTATTCCTGAGGTGTGCTGGGCAAAGTTGGCCGACAGAGCACAGGATTACTGGAGGAATTCGGATTTCCCACTGTGTTTGGGTTCCATTAATGAAACTCATGTACAAATCAAAAGTCCTCTAAAGTCCAGTAGTGACTTTTTCAGTTACGACTTGTTAATGAGAAATCTCCTTGTGCAGTCTCTCCTCATAACAAGTTTTTGTTTTGAGTTCCATTTGTTTTCCTTGTGCATATGCAGTTACTGCTCTTTTAATGTGGACAGTCTGTATAGTCCTAAATTTTGTGCTGCATGCAGACGTATGCATAGGGATCTGTGCAGACCCTGGCACATTTATGTCAATGAAATAACTTGTGTGTACCTTTATGGAAAGCATGACTTGCCATTAAGTATCCCTGTTGAGCAGTTATTGATGCAGAATTGAGTTGTGCCTTCACAATAATTTAACTAATTTGTGAAGTATATTTTTAGAAAGTTGATACACAATGACTTCAATTAACATCTCGATGTGACTCTGACATATGGATTTATATTTATATCAAGGAAATTGATTGATACTGACACCAATATTGATACATAAATGTCTGATTTTTTCACTCTAAGTATCAGTATTGGTATTGACTCTAAAAATGCAGTATCTGTTTGATTCTAATCTCAGTATTCTAAGCTGCTGTCACTAAATTCTTTGTTTTGTTCGAGAAACAGTAAAGCAAATGATACTCGGTGTGAGAATATCTGCAGTTCCACACTAAAAGTGGAATATTTGACATTTATCTTGAAAAGATCTTAGTTTGTACCAGTTCATGCAGTACTAAGAGATCAAAGATATATCAACAGAAAAAGAAACAGATTGCTTTTATTCCCAGACAATAAAAAAACAGGTAAATTCATCTAATTCATCAAAAGCTGATTTTATCTGAAGACCGGAGTTTTGTTTCAGATTTCTGAAACTTCTGTTTCTTTTTAGCTTCTCTAATGTTGTTTATGTGGAGTGGGAAAAAGTGGAATTTTCTATTTATTTTTTAAACCCTGAAAATTCTGCAATGGTCTATTGACTCTTTCAATAGCATCTACTTACAGAGAATAAATCAAAAGATATTTCCCTTTCATTCTACACATGCTCTTAAGAAGCTACAAATAAAGGAAAGAAATCGGTGATCAATCTATAAACGTTTTTCTTCAAAATACACCACCAGTCAAAAATTTGGACACACCTTCTCATTCAGTGCTTTTTATTTAATAATTTTCTACATTATAGATTAATACTGAAGACATCAAAACTATAAAAGAATACATATGGAATTATGTTTTAAATAAAAAATGTTAATCTTCAGTATTAATCTACAATGTGGAAAATAATATAAATAAATAAAAAGCATTGAATGAGAAGGTGTGTCCAAACTTTTGACCGGTAGTATGTATTTTGACTTGCAACATGAAAATCTTTCTGTGTACATCAAATAACATGCCCTGCAGGAAGCAATATCACTGAGCTGCTATATAGTAAAGCAGGAAGCAAGAATTGTTAAAACAAATGCAGAAACATCTGCTGGGAGAAATATCAGTTGCGACTTAAAAAGCAAATTCAGAAGCTTGAAATATGATGCATTGCTGTAGTTTCACCTTTAAATAGAAGTTTATTAATGGAATCCGTTTGGTTTTTACAATATTGTTGTGTAATGTTAAACCCAACCTGTAGCGGTCTGCTATTCATTTCATGAGATTTCTGTTTAATTAACATGAACACTTCCCACAGTCAGCATAGAGAATTGCACATTGTTCGCCTGAGAGAGCAGCATTAGGCCTAAAATTAATGACTGCACAGGAAAATCTTGATCTGCAGCAGGGAACAGCTCCATCTCTCTGTATCGCCATCCTCGCTCCCTTGGATCCTCTGTCAGTGTAACAATTGACCACCTGCTGCTGCTGTTGTTGCAGGCAAATATGTCATGGTGATGGGTGTCATCCACGCCGTCTCCCCGGAGCCAGTGATCCGTGCGGTGAAGATGGCAGACCTCTCCGAGCTCGCCGCACTCCACAGACGGATGTGGAAGCTGGAGGTGGAGGACCTGCAGCAGGTGCTGGCCTGAATTCAGAGATGTGGATGGAAATGCGGCTCCTGTCACACCTGGATATTCAGTAATGAAGTGATTCTTGACAAATGCAAAAATGCCCGAAAGGACACGCAACCTGGTTTTCCCAGATGCTACGCTCTCGTCTCGGAGGTAGGATGCAAGAGCGACAAAGACTTTATGCGTGTATTTGTGCTTAGGGTGTGTACACTGAAGAGTGATGCTTACTCAATGACGTACGTTACCTCCCACTTCACTCCTACACTGTCGGCCTAAATGTTGGATTTATAGCTGTGTAGCACCATATCAGGAAAATTAAACACATGGTTTAAACACTAGTTATCCACCTTAAGGCAAAGGTCCAGCCACCTCCTGTTCAATTATTACCTCAACAACTGTTTTGCCTTTGCTTAAGGGAAACATAACTGCAAATGGGGACATCCTGTGCCATCAACTTGGTTTTAGAAACACCTTGTCAGGTTGTACGACTAGCATCACCTCTGCAAAAATCTAGTGTTCCTTTAGAGCTAATATAATATGCCAGATGGTTCAACAAATATATAGAAGTTTATGATTTTCCGAGTTTAAATATTTATACGTACTGCAACAAGATTGATACATTGAGACGGCCATGTTACATGAATACAAAAATAATATATTTCTGGATTAATGCACGAAATAGCTGATACTTCCAGAAAAGCATCTACTAAAGTCCGGTGCTTCTGTATTTTCAGTCATTGTATCATTGCACACTCACATTTCTGTAGTAAATGTTTTACACCAGTGAGACAGCTGTTAGTTCACAAATTGAACTTTACCATCCTAAACACACAGGCTTGTAAAATGTCAAGCATAGATTGAATTATCCAACTGTATAAAATGTGAAATAAATGGTTTAAATTCCCCAAACAATCAGATGCCACAGTTGAGCATACCAGAAATACATTCTTGCACTACTTTAGAGTAAGGATATGAGTGCTTAACCCCAGTTTACTGGTGTATACCTAATTTAAAAAAAACAGCAGTTTCAGTACAGATTTTAAAAAAGAAGCTTTATTTGGTGTGCGCCCATTACACTGGTAACACTATTAGATAAATGGAAAGTGAAAATGACCTATGTTGACTGATTAAAATAAAAGAATGTCAACTGAATTCTCAATTTAAGTATCCCATACTTAAAACGGCAAAGTTCATTAACATATACAAACTGTTTGTGAAAAGAAACTTTTTTTAAGGTCAACTGTAAGTATCTGAACATGTCTCTGATCAAGTTTTACACATGCTATTTTAAATCACCATTTCCAGGTACACTACTGAATGGTGCATAGCAAAGCTTCAGGTGTCTTACACTCAGTATTTGCTACTAATGATAACACTCCCAGTAGTTCCGATCAGAGAAAACCAGCCACCAATCAGAGGGCCGGGTCCTGAATGCCCCCTGCCTCCTGAATTAAAATCATGCTGCGATCAGGCAATTTCCTTTGCGCCCCAGAGGCCCTCAAAGATGACCTGATTCAAGACTGAATACTGAATTATTTGCAAGTGAGCATGAATATTGTCATCACATCATCATTATTTAATATCTTTAAGCAGAAAACTGTATTTCCCAAAGTCATTGTCATTTGGTGCTATAAGATGGTCTTTTTTGGCTTTGGCAAGTTTCATCAAAAGGAATTCCCTGCGCTCCATCCACTCTTTTAGCTCCTGCTCCCCGTGTGCCAGCTTACACAAGTCGTCCTCTGTGCATGTGCCTTTGAGGAACCTGTCAAAAAACAAGACTGCACGTCAGCCATCATAAACTACTGGTAACCAGTGACATAGTGTATGCTGTTTGATAATCTTACCTCTCACAAACTTTGAAAGTGCCTGTGGGAAATCGATACTGCCAGCAGTTCTGATCATCCTCAGAGTTGAAAACTCTGTCTTTGTGTTTTTCTGAAGTGATATGCTGCTGCCACTGCTTCTCACTGTTGCAGTTTTTACCACACAGCCAACAGTGGTTGCCAGCCTGCAAAAACAGAAATTTCATTTGCACAAATGACTAATTACCATCTGCTTCTTATTGTGGTTTAATCACTCAGTAAATAACTAAACAGAAACTATATTTCATCAAAATGTTCATGTAGTTTAACCATTAGGCACAAATAATTTTTACTGCATCAACAGACAACTAAATGATGATCTGCCAAAGCAATAGAACAATGATTTTTCTAACAAAGATTCTAAAGAAAAGACAAAAACTAAGACACATTTCATTTCACAGTATTTTTCTTAGGCATATAGCACAAACTACATTCACTACATAAACCTTGTGTACACAACCAGAAAAAAAGCACCGTGTCATATCTGCTGGCTTATAAACTCACCACTTCCTCAGCGTAGTCTGTTGGCATGTGGATCTGTTTGCCGTTCTCCCTGACTGAGTTACTGGAAGTCTCCTCGCCCCAGCCAGGCTTCTGAGACTGCAGCCACTGCTCATAAAGCTGATCCATATCTGGAACTAAATGAGGGGATAAAAATGAGCGCACTTCATGGCATACTGATTAAATTTTTACCAAGCAACAGAGCCAATCTCCTCGACAAAACTCACTGTTGTTTTCCTTCATGTAGGTCCAAAGGTCCCTTTCTTCTACACTGTGAGCAAATGTGCAATTCCCAATGTACTGACACTTCTTGCCAGCTGTCACATGCATGCAAATCTAGGCAAGATTTAAAAAAACATTTGTGAGCATTTCTGCAAATTGATTTGAAACTCAAATGAGTATTGGAACAATGCTAGACGTGTACCTCGAACTGAGATGGGATGGGTTTTTTGGTTGGCAGTGGTCTTACTGTTGTCCACTTTTTCCGTTCATGGGAACTTACGAGCACCACCCGCCTGTCTTTTGCCCACCTGACACAGAAAGATAGCTTCATTTAGTGGTGATGGCCTTTTTTTTCCCCCTTTTTCATTTTTGACATCTACAAAGACAACAAAATACTTACGTGTGTCTTGCCTTGGCTGAGCAATACTTCTTGTTTTTGTCAGCTTCACTTAGTTGGCCGTTCCTCCAGCACTGGCCACAAACAAACATCATCTTCAGATTTGGAGGCCCAAACCTCCTCTGTGCATTGGAAAGCTGCTAATAAGATTAAAAGGACTGGTTAGGAGCTGCGATTGTTTGCTACAGCAGTAAAACAAGATTAAAGGACATCACCAACTAAGTACTAAAAAGCTTTCTTTAATTACCCATTTATGCTAAAAAAAAAAAAAAAAAAAAAAAAAATCACTGGTGATATGCAACAACTCCTGCCTTAATCCAGCTCAAAGTAAATCCAAAATCCGCATTAAGCAGTCTTCCAATGAAATGCTGCAACTGTACTTAAATATATATATTTGTTAACAATTTACATTCCCTTGTAAGGAATTGTTAATGTAGAAAACCATATTCTGTTGGTGTCAATGCAAATTATATTGATTCTCTGAACCCCCAAATCCTCCAGCAGGTTTGAAAGGCATTTTATTTATTGCTAAATCACAAAAAAAAATTGCACTATTCATCCTAGCCAGAAACTGTAAAATAGGAGAGATTGGTTGGTTTTTAATTTTGTAACAGTCCTTATTGCAACTAATCATTTTTTATTTTCTGTTTTGTAAGGAAAAACAACCAAATCTGAGCTTGACATTGGGATACTTAATCAAAATCACTTAATTCTATATGCCTAACGTAAAAATTTGAGAAAAATATCCAGATTCTGCAAAAAATCCAACAAATTCCTTGCTATTCTGCACAACCGTGAAGCCATTAATTGCTTAGCAGTAACCAACATTCAAGTGATAAAAATATAGGCCAGACTGGGCTGCAGGCTGTTTACACAAAGTAAATAGGAGACATGTATAGAAATAAATTAAAAATGTACATTGTGAAAAATGTATAATATGTAAAGCCACAATTGTTTTTCAGTATTGGCTAGAGGTATTGCCTGGCTGCACTTGAAAAAATGGAAAATGTTGTACATGTCGAAAAATTCATAAATGAAGAATGTAAAATTCAACTTCTGCCTTTTCATGATTTATGGCTTTATAACTTTGTCACTCTGCTCAAAAGATATTTTTGATTTCTCTCTACTTCTGGTCATGTTTTTGCTGTTTTCACAGAAGTGCAGGACTTCATGTTGCAGTGAAAGATTGGTTCAAAATGTGACAGGAGCAAAAAAGCACCCAGAGGGTTAAAGGTAATCTCAGACTGACAAATCATTAAGAAATACCAGCAGCAACCAGTGAATGAATGATACCACTGAGTTCTTACCTGGGCTCCCTGTAATGATGCTGTTGCATTCCAAAACTTCTTTGCCTCTTGAACAATACTTTCATGAGTGATACCTGTATGATACAAATTTAAAAAGAAAGAAAGAAATGACTGAATCTGGCAGTAAACATCTTGAAAAGACATCTAGTGTGTAGAACAGGGCTGAAACGATTCCTCGAGTAATTCGATTACTAAAATTCTCTGAATCAAGGCTTCATTAAATCCACTACATACTAGACCCCAGGTCACTAACTGGTGGACCACGGTCCGAGTCTGGACCCAGACTTCATCCTATATGGACCCGGATCTATAATCAATAAATTATGGATGAATTTTAAGTTTGACGGGACGCTTCTATTTTACCCAGCGCAGCTATTCTAATGTTTACGGCATCTATCAGATCAGAGGCTGAACTATGAAGGCAGTTTGACATAGACTTTCTTAGTGTGAGTCGGCTCGACAAAAACTAAAACGTCAGAGTTAACAGGTGTGAAGGTGATTTTCAACTTTCTTTGCTAACTCAGACTTTCTGCTTCAAACTCATCCACACAAACAGGAGCGTTTAACGCATCATTTGACACATTTTCCACAAAATGAAGCAATGGTGTTCAGCTGCTTCTGTCAACAGGTTGTTTTAATGGAGAACGATGAGGAACGTAAAAATTTATGATGGTAAAAAGCGCGGAAATTATGCAAGACAGGAATACTGGTAGGAAACAGTCAAATGTGCGTAATGTATTTATTTTACAGATCAATGCAACTGATTATTGATAACAGACAGCCGCACAATAAAACTATCAAACTTCATGTATTTAAACATGACATTGAAGTGCATGTAGGTCTGACACTGTCTCATAATGAAGGAAATCACTTTAATTTGTGGCCTAATCAAAGGGAAACTAATGTTACTGTTTGATTCTCTGTAATTAATACTAAAACTGATCAGTTTTCTTAACTGTGTTCTATCAGTTGCAGGTCCAGCAGTTTAAACGGACCAAACATAAAAACATATTTTTGTGATTTCTGCATCACCAACTAAACACATATAGGTTCCAATGACTTTAAGTTTTAGTTTGATACCCCTGTACTATACTATATATATATATATATATATATATATATATATATATATATATATACACACACACAATACCCCTTTACGATACTATACATGTACAATACCCGTATATATATATATATATATATATATACACAATACACCTGTACTATACTCTATGTACAAACCCCTGTACTATACTATATATGTAGAATACACTGCAGTTGTCTACCTGTGTTCCACCAGGAAAATTATTTCTGTTGCAGTGCGCTTTTGATACTGCAACATGCATGTCGAGCGCAGAATCCGATTACTCGGTTAACTGCCAGAATAATCGATAGAATACTCAATTTACTAATATAATCAGTAGCTGCAGGCCTAGTTTAGAATAGCACTTGTGGGGAAGAAGCAAGCAATTGAGAACAGCCATATTTCAAATGTAATATATTTAAGCTCTTGTATCATTTTCAAAGATCAGTCTTACCGAGCTCATGCTGCATCATCCAGACCTTCAGCTCGATGAGACTGTGGGCGTAGAAGCAGTCGTCCTCTCTCACGCAGCCGTAGCGCACTTCATGCCGACAAAGATCCAGTTGGGACTGGGGACTCAAGGGTCTGATTTTGGAATACCGCACTGTATTCTCCTTCAAAATGTGGACCAGGCACCTAAAAGACAAATTTGATGATAATGTTTAGAAATAGATTAATCACTATTCTTAATTCCTCAAATCTGTCCAAAATAGCTTTGTTATTAATTCTAAATTCAAGAGTAATGTCCATAAACACTAAGAGACAGTTTTGTTTTTTTTTTTAAAGTAATACAACAAAAAGAAGATTACAGAGTTACAAAATGCTGAGTAACTTACTTATGATCCTCAAAGTCATGCTTTGTCACAGGATGAGAACAAAGTGAAGGGTCATCTTTGTTGGTTTTGCTGATTATTCTGGGTTTGTGGTCAAAGCACACCTGCAGAACAAACAGCACATACTCTAACATAGACCATAAGCATTGCAAATTTCTCATAATTAAAGACATTCAGGGCAGACATTCAAAGGACCTCTCTGGATTGGTCACTTTAAATTGCAACATGAGTTACAACAGGGCTTCTGTGATAGTACAAATTTTGTTATTATAAATATTAAACCAACCAAACAGTAGGTAACATTCATATAGTACTGCACTGAAGCTTTCTGAACTTGAAAAAAAAAGTAAAAATATTGTACCAGTATGGCAGCCAGTAATGAAAATAGATAAAAAATAATTACACATAATGGGACCTTTAAATTGAGTGGTTTCTCATGAATCTGCAAAAAACAGTGTGGGAGATACAACCCTTTTAACACGTTGCCCAAATTGGAAACATTGAAAACAAATTTTTGCTGTGTGTAGTTTGAAAAGCTGATTCACAACAGGATGTAAATCCCACATACTGACAGTCCAGATAGCAGTAAACAAGAACATACAAAAGGAAAGTGGAAGAGGGAAATGTGGAGAAAATAAAAGGAAAAGCCTATGATCCAAATCACACCACCTCATAATGTCAAATGTAGCGAGAACTTTTTTTTTTTTTTTTTTTTTTAACAAAATATTAAATCTGAAGATTTTGTAAGACTTAATGTATATTGGTCCAATTACTTTGAAACCCTCTAAACTTTAAGCACTATGTGTTTAAAGGCCTATATCCCCATACGAGTCTTTAAATATTAATGTGAAACTACTAAATTTAAAGCAGACCTGGCACTTTAATGTAGACCCCTTCTTTTATTTCTAATTAAATTTGCTGAAGCACAGATAATAATAAATGTTTAACTGTCTATATACTGGTCTGGCTCACACTCTGAGGTCATACTAGTTTGTGGTTTTTTTTTTTGTTTTTTTTTAATTAACAAACTAAGCAAACACTCACCCCACACAGAAACATGAATATCCCATGATGCTCCTGTAAGATCTTGGGGATAGTCAACCTGATGTTGGAGTTTGTCCCAAAAGGATCAAAGAGCAGTTCTCTGGAGATAAACCCTTTGCGCTCCAGAGTCCAAACATCAATCTCTTCCTGGCAGTACGCGAATGTGCAGTGCCCAGGGTACAGGCACTCTTTCCCAACAGACACCTCTGTAACAAGTAAGGTCAGACTTTAGTGTAAAATCTTAATCCAAACATGGCTTGTAAATGTAGCAAAAGAAAAGAGTACAAAGTGAAAGTCACAAAAGTTAAAATGCCAAATCGGGCAAGACATTACATTTATTTTGTTTTTTAAAATTTTATTTTACTTGTAAAAAATGAGAAAGTCATTGATGATTCCATTTTTTGGCAGGCAAATTGAAGTAAAGGGCTTCGGAGGTAAAGCAAATGAAAAGAAGACATTGAGACAAATGAAGCAGCCTAATGAGACAGAAGTGTATATAAAATTCACCTTTGCAAATGTAATAAGGTCCAACGTATTGGGTCTTTGTTGGTCTGGGTCGAATGAGCTTCCACGTTTTGTCTTGTGAATGCTTCATTCTTCCCAGTAATACATCCTTTTTGCATTTATGCTCTTCAGTATGAAGTGTGTAATCCAACACTCCAGGCCCTGCAGACAGGAAAATAAGAAACGCCAGACTTTACCCACCTATCCTGAAAGACAATGACTAATTCCAGCTCGCAGCAGTACAGAAAGTGGACAGTCAAATTTCTGCAATGTCAGAACTATTCCTCACCAGTTTTGACGAAGCACATTGAGCAGGCTTGCTTGAATTCATGTGTGTCAGCTAAGGGGTTCTTTGCTAAATCCACAGCAGCAGGGAGGCCCTTCACATCAGGCATACCCACAGCCATTCCCATTGGGATGTCACTGTTGTTGAGCTGTATTAAAGAAGAAATATAACCCATTATGAACCTGCAACAAAGTCTGAACTAACAATAGTTTGTCATCATTGATAACTAATAGTAATTACCTGTGGAATGAATGGACTCGGAACGTATTCTGAAATTTTAACAGATTGAGAAAAAGGTATCAGTGTTTATTGAATTTGATGCCGAGTAGTAATATGTGACACTGCAGGGACTGTAAAGTAACGCACCTGTTTTAAAGTCCGATATAGTGAGACTATCCAGGGAGTCAAGTGGTGGAGCCAGAGAGTCAAAAGTGTCCATACCAAAATAAGCGCTTGACCCCGACTTGTGATACAGAGGCGGCAGAGTTACGGTGCACTGTTGAGCACCGCTGTGGAGAAACGGGTTGATGTGAGATGGCATCAGGAATGGACTCGGCATGGAATTGCCCGAGGCGATACTGGTTGGCAAAGGAAGAGGCCCCTTCACCGTGGGAATACCCTGACAGAAGAGACAAAGAAGAGTCACATGTCTGTTCAGATATCTACTCATTGTCACAGTTTATTCATCTGCAGCCGTATCTGCCCACTAACCATGGACGACTCAGGGCCTGCTTGGTCCAACAGATCATCGAGGTCATCGCCAATGATGTCGGCATCAAAATCTTGACTATTTTCAAGAATCGGGCAAGGCTTGGTGCGGCACCCGTTAACAAATGTCAGCGTAGGAAGAGGGACTGAAGGGGTTGCGGATACAGGCAAAGACACAGATTCAAAACCTGGAGGCTCAGACGGGGGTACAGATGAGATACTGTTGTTTGAAGGAAGTTCATCCAGCACTGCTTCATTCAGAGGTGGATGCACGGCCACTGGAGCTTGGATTGGAGCCGGGCCTGGAGCCAAAACACTGCTATCCTGGGTCAACTGAGGCACTTCTGAAAGACACCAGGGGGAAAGAAAAATGATGAGTACATTTTATCCTGTCCCCTTTTCATGTGTTAAAACAAAGGTTTTCAAAAGACTGAAACGTACCAATTTCTATATCTTCAACCGAAGCTGACCCATGAGAAAACTGGAAAATAAAGAATGAGCATTGATAAATCTATTTATTAAGCGAGTAGACACATAGGTATTGTGAATGCCGCTCACCTTGTCACATGATGCATCTTGATAACTTGATCTTTGCAAAACATTCAAGGCAGGCTGTTTAAAAGAAGAAAAAAAAAAACACATCTTGATGGTCATAATATGGTTAGGAAAAAAAATATTTTTGCGCATACATTGAAAATTTACACTTGTTGTGACACTGAATGTAACATGTAGAACTGGTTCTTGTTTGGAATTCCTGGAAAAATCTAGTGTTTTCTTTAAAGGTCATCTTACATACCTTACTCCTCACATAAGCTTTACGGATTTTCAACCCCAAAATTTTGGCAAGGTCCTGCGTCAGCTGTGTGACATTGGAATCCTGGGGAAACGACACAAAATAAAAGTTAGGTTAAACACACTGAATCACTGGACATCGATCTCTTTGTGAAATGTTATTGTGCCTACACTGTAGAAATGTATTAGAATAATTAAGTTTTTTGGTTAATCTAAGGAGGTGATGCATCATTTTCTGATATTCTTCAATTATTGAAGAAATATGTTTCTTCTGCTGCATTTTATTTTGTAGAAACACGTTTATAAGACACTGATGCCGTCACATACAGTGCTGCATTGTGTGATGGAGTGGTGAGGCCATTACTTCTTAAAACAGAGCTATTCAGTTGTCAAATATACAGCTCATGTGTGCATAAGTGTGCATTGAAAAGAAAGAATAAATAGACAATGTATTACAGTTGCATCAAATTAAATGTGGCTCTTATTTACACCACTTCTTTTGAAATTTCTGAATTCAAACCAAAGGTAGCATGCTAATCCTTTAATGCTGAGCTGATCTCTCAGTGTAGCCTGTAGACTCTGTAAGGCAAAACTTGCCAGAAACATGGCTCCACTGGATGTGCTGTGTCTGTGGGCAGCCTGGAAGACATTTGAGTTTGCTTAATTTTTGTCAGATAGATTTGTGGAGATAAAAAATTGAGTGGACTTCCTGCATATGTGGATACATTTACTTAAAATATGTAGTCGTTAAACCTTACCTGAGGCACTGCTAGAGAGCATTTGGCAACAGCCTCATAGGCCTCTTGATGTCTCCCCAGCTCTTTCAAGGCTTTTGCTTTTCTGTACAGCGCTTTGTAGTTGCCCTCATTCAACTGGAGAGCCTTTTCACAGTCTTCTAGTGCTTGGTCATACAGTCCCTATGAGGAAATAAAATGATGTTGCAGAGTCAGAAAAGATGTACTTTACCAAAGTGCAGTGAATACAGAACAAAGAAACTTTGCTTTGATCACAAATTGACTTTACGTGTTCCGTGATTCAAGTCAAGTATGGGTGTAGTGTGTGTGCCGTCCCCGAGGACAGCAGAGTGTTTTTTACTGCCGTGACTCAATGCAGACCGACACCGACAGGAAAGAGGGACTGGATGTTCTTCTAAAAGCATTGATTTTCCTCAAATGGAAGTTTTATTTAGTGGATCCAAGTTTCTCAATTCATTTCTTGAGAATGTAGCACACACGTTTGTTCCGATAAGCACACAAGCTTCATTTTGAAACTTGTCCAACGTGAAGTTGCATCATGACCCACATCTTTGTTGATGTATTGATAAAAATATGCAATTCCTCAACTACCTCACAAGGACATATTTTACTGAAGAATTTACTGCCGCTAAGAGTATGCAGCGGATTTCAGATTATATTTCTTCTCTAATTTCTGTTCATACAAACATTTTAGTTTAAGAAGAAATGCTTTGTATTTAGGAAAATACATTGATGTGCATTCATGTCTGGAGTTAGACAAAAAGACTGTGTGTCTGTGCTGAAAGAAATGATTTTTGGGGTCTTGTCACCTCTATGTTGCCAGGAAACCAGTGAGCTTTAGAGGTGGTGTGAGTGGATTTTATAAGGATAGAGCCAGACTAGTCATTTCTCCATGTCTCCCTTCTTTGTGATAACCCAAGCTGTCTGTAGCTTCATATTTAGTGCACACACATCAGACTTCAGAACCAACAATTGGCAAATAAGCATGTTTCCTAACTCTTCCTTTAAAGCTACATATCTGATCATTATTGATTACTAGGGGTTGAAATTACCATCTTGATTTACGAACTCAAAATCTGAACTTTAGTCTTGGTTTGTCAGATTTTATCAAATACTGAGCACAGCAATTAAAATTCTCTTCTGATGTGTTGTCAAAAATGTGAGAGGAAAACCACGATCAATTGAACAGCAAAACCAACATGTCCTTGACCACAATAACATCCGCATGCACTGTAGTTTCTAAGAGGAAAAAGGTGATCTTGTTACAAAAGTCGGCCGCACCCCATGTCATATTAACCCGCACGTCCTCGGGCTAAATAATACTGTGTAACTGGTAATGCACAGTGTGATAATGTGTTCGAATCCCAGACCTTCTGAGGACACATACATGCCCTCCACAACCACTCAAGCATTGTTGACAGGAAAATCCCATGGTTAAGTTGTGTGACTGACAATTCAGAGTGCAGTTGGATAATGCCAGTGAAGTATAGATTCAACAGCAGCAAGAAAACAAAGCTACCATGGTGTCAATTGCCTGGCATTATTTCAGTTATCATGGCCTCTCCCTGATTTCATGTCCGTCCATTATAAAATATGGCAAGGGTGTGCAACAGTAAAACAAGCTAATGGTTAACCCTGCTAACCATTACAGGCCAGAGGCCGTAGAGCCCTTTTGGGTTTGAAAGGATATGGAGGGTGAGCTACGCTATTGAAGGGGCATTTAGGAACACCTTTCATATTTTTTACATTTTATTTGTTTTTAATAGGATAGGTCGTTTGATTTTGGTCAAGTTGTATTAACCCTCGGAACCCCAAAACCTGCCAATGGGTTTGCAAGGCATTGCATTTTTAAAAATATCTATGATGACATCACTTATCATAAAGGGACTGTAAAAATGGAGAGAAAAAAAAAAACTGTCAGATTTTTTAAGTTTTCAACAGCTCTTGACCCAGTTTCCTGGTACCAACCACATCCAAGCTAAAAATCTAAATATTTAATCGATATCCCTTTATTCTACATGTCTCATTTAACAAAATTTCCAAAAATCAGCTGTTTATAGTAACTAAAGTCTGTAAAAAAAAATAAATAAAATTGGCATTTCTTGACACAAAGAAGAAAACATTCTGGACTTAGCTGTGACCAGCAGTCATGTAACAAAAATCGGGCCCTTTTAACTGAACTGAGCTGAACTGCTTGCAGTGTGTAGACAGAGCAGATAGGAGACACCAATGGAAACAAATTTTTAAAAAAATCTAAGTAGTAAAATATCTTTAGTATATAGAGCAACCACTTTTTTCTAGTATTGATCACAAGTGGGCAAAAAATGTTGCACATATTGATTCCAGTGTTTTTTCAATTTTTCTAAAACAATTACAATAAACGCAAATTTCATTTTTGTAAAACAGCACAAAAGACATTTGAGTTTTCCCTACTTCTCATTGCAAGACTTTATATTGCACTGAAAAATGAGCCCACAGTGAGTAAAAAATGTAAGAGAAAAAAAATGCCCAGAAACTGCTTTTGGGGTTCAGAGGACTAAACGTATAATTAAAATTTGCAAAATTATACCACATGGTCCCATTGTGTTTTCGGTTTAATTTTTGTTGCCATTCCACCCGGGACATAAATAGTGCAAGAAACTGTAAGCAAATGAAGAAGAAATGCAAAGTGACAGATGATTAGCATGACAGTCCCATCTACTTACTTACCGGAACAATATTTAGATATGCTGCAGCTCGATTTGCGTACAGCTTTTCTAGTAAACCTGTTGGAACACAGATGTCTTCTGAGTCGGCATAGTCTGCTATACTCAACGCTTCAGTGTACATTTCAATGGATTTTGTCCATTCCCCTTCTTTAAACACGTCATTTCCTTCTCCAAACAGATTCCACACAAGGTCCTTTATGAACACCTAGAAATTAGAAAGAGCCAAATCAATGGTCTTGATTTAGGAACCAAAAAAAACAAGTTGCCTTTAATGTGACCCACAATCATTAGTATAACTGTAAAGCTGGAAGATGAAAGCTGCTTTAGCCAAATTGCAGTTCACATAGCTTACCTCATACTGTTCTTGACTGCCAGGAAATGGAAGGGTAGATCTATAAGCAACAACGAAAAAAGTGAAGTTACAAATCTTCAGAGTGTCAGCTGTACAAAACAACACATTCAAATAAGAAATGACGGCACTGATTGGAGTGTGGTAGCATTCAGAGCTTATAACCTTTCATTTAGTACAAAGTAGGCCTCCAAATGACTTTTTAAATATCTTATACAGGGTGTAAAAGTAACATTTGCCAAGTGCAGGTGGATTTTCTATTTGGTGAGTAAACACACTAAGACAGTTTTGTAATCAGAAACTATGCTGAGTCACTAATTTGATGTCATTTACGGACCTCGGTTCTATTCTGACATTTTTGTCCAACACTAGATCATCAGAGATGAAGTACAGTTGTTTGCCAAATACAGGTAGCTATAACTTACTGCTTGAGTGAGAGGTCTGATGGAAGTTGTTTAAAATGATAAAGCATCTTACAAAACCTTCAAATGTACTTTTCTGTTTCATCTGAAGTGCATTTAACAGCAAATACATTCTGTACGAGTCAGACTTATTGAATTGTATTCAGATTTAAAGTCACTGATCACTGACCTATTCAAACAATCATTTTTCTTCAAATTTTGCTTTGGCTTCTCCTTTAAGTAAGTCTTCAACATAATACCTTATTTTCATTAAAAAAATGTACTGAAACTGATGAATATTTCTCTCAAAAGGGCAATTTAGTAAACAGCCATCAAAAAAGCACTGCACTAGCAGTATTGTTGCTATTTATTGTTTTGGTGTATTTATGGTTTGGGGTATGTACAGTATACTACTTGAGGGGTTACACAATGTTTTGTTCTGGTTAACCAGTAGAAACAGATCTCAGCTTGAGACGAGGGGACAGGAAGCTGTGTAGGTGGTTATTTGTCATCGGTTTGCTGTGTGTGCCTCTGCCAAATGTGAGCAAGTCAGCAAAAGCAACAGCCCTTCACCTTCCAAAATCCAGATTCAACACTGAGGAAAAAATCTCCTTTTAAGTTTTATTTTTTCCCTACTAAGTAAGAAAAAACACCTCCTGATATTCTGAGGAGTGTTGTGGCAAATTAAACCAAATGATAACGAACAGAAAATAAATGGAATGATTCTAATTAGGATGTTAACCGAGTGACAAAATATATTTTTTAAGTAGATCATATTCTACATTAATACTGATCACCAGCCAACATTTTTATTAAGTTCAATAGAAACGCCCAAATCTGCATGTTGACACAGAGATACAGTCACTGCCAACCTTCATGTCATCGACATTCATTGTCACGATGGAAAAACTTGTTGATAACATTGTTTGGTTACGTTAGTTTCCTGTTTCCTGTAAATATGTATTTCCTTCTTTGTAAACTGGACTACATGAAAACAGCTGTAACTACATACAAACTCATTATGCTTAAAAAGATAAATTTGCATCTAAATGTAACTTCTTTTCTCTTTCTGATACATTTATATCATCAGTCATTAGTCTTCAGTGTTTCCATTCATACATGACGACAAAGTATTCAGTAAAACAACATGGCTGATTAAAGGGTCAGACTTTGTGTATCCATCTTACACAACTTCACACGCTGTGATGACGTACATTGTAGTATTTTAGGTATCACTTTTGTTATAACAGTAATGGGCCCTGTTAGATAAGATGAAATACAACACTACGCTGCCTGGCACAGCTCAGAATCAATGCGTGGACAAACTGAAAGTCTGCATGACACATGAATACAAAGCTGACATACCAAACATCAAAAACAAAACTTAAGCAAAACCAGCGATCAGCTGAGCTCCAGCTGATCTGAATAACAAGGCACCTGTGACTACGTGTCATTTGTGTTGAGAAGGAGGCACATTGTAGAATCTTTTTTCCCCCCTCATTGCTCCTTTTTAATTATGGAACTACACATTCCGTGATTAATATTTTTGTTTTAAAGTGTAGCGTATATTCTGTGTGATGATTGCACTAGAAGTGTTCACATTGCAGTGACTGAGAGAAATGCTGAATGATGCAAGGATGAAAAATCCTTCCTGAGTCATACAGTCTACAGAGATGACTAAACCTTTTCATTAGAATAACCTAAAAACACTTCTGGCAGCAGATGTGTACCTGTAGTTGATGGGACTCTTCATTCCAGTTTTTAATTTGTCTACAAAATACAGCATGACAACGTTTAGAATAATGTCTCTTCTTATTTCCCAAAAACTAATGTGATGTTTTTAAATCCCTTGTTTAGTCTGATTAACAGCAGCAAAATCCAGATACACTCAATTTTCTACTTAAGTGCCAGTGAAAAGCTTTAAACTCTTCTATCTGAAAAGCTACAAAGCAAATATGAGATATTTGTTTTTTAAAGTCACTAAATTAATGGATTGTCAAACTAATTGCAAATTCATCTTCTGATGATTCACTAACTTATTAAATGACTAATCGCTGTAACTCTAAGTGGGCATGGCAACAAAACAAACAGATCAAATCAATATAGCTCATAAGTAAACCCTCATAGAGCCCACAGTTTAACTACCATTGACCTAAATTACACTTACTGGATAAACTGTAGACCTTTCTGAATCTCCTGCCAGCGAGTCCTTCTGTCCTGACACGCTCCAGACATGTTTGCGTGTTTTGATATCCTCTCCTCAGTCAGCACCTGTAATATTGCAGTGTGATTTTGACTGTTGAAAATAGCCACAAAAAGCATCAGCGGTGACAACTTAAAGCACTACTTCCTTCTCATTGATCAACAGTGGCGGATATTCCATCTCATAGTTTCACTTAGTGTTAATAATCATTATACAACTGAAAGTCTTCTTTCTGCTTTCCTTCAGTGTTAACAGTGTTACTTACTTCCGCATTTGGTAATGACGACACAAGCGTAGATCCGGAAAATAAAGGCACTTCTCTGTTAGCTTGCGAGCTAACAACGCTAAGAACACGTCGTTTAATTTGATAATGTGACCGTAAAAACCACAGATCTGAAATTGAGGATGGTAAGGGGAGCGGTTATATGGAAGTGTTCAAAGTTAGCATTCAAATGCAAGAGGTCCACTATCGGACAGCAGCTCGATGCCACTGACGTACCTCTGTGATTGTTGCGTCTGTTTTGTAAAGTCTGGAATTTCGCCACAAACCGATAAGAGCAAGTTTATTTGGATGTCAAATAATCTGTACTGAAGCTTAAAACGCCATGGTAACGTATTTATTTTTGCTTTGAAACGACAGATTGGAATCAGAGCTCATTTAAACGCGTCCAACTCAAGTAGACAACCCTGTGTGATCGTAGATAATCACTGACACATGATGGTATTTTGAACATTTCACTTTAGAATCCTTCAAAAAGTCTTTGCTAATCAAAAAATGTGTAAGGAGGAGGAAGATGTTAGCTTATGGCGCTTACGCCCGTCCTGTTTGGTCTCCAAAGCCAATATTAACTCTATCCATGGGGCCATTTCTGTGTTTAAATGCTTTCTTCACTTAACAGTCATGTCTACTTAAAGACGGCAGAGTCTCTGTGAATAAAGACGTTCCGTAAGATAAGTTTTAAGGAGGGGAAGCGCCTGGGATAGAGAGCTGTCCGATAATGGACGCACGACAGTTAGCGCACGTGTGTTACCCGCGGCCGGGAAACATGGGAGTATATATTCTCGTTAGCCATCATCATCATCATCTGCTAGCAAATATTAGCGATTTCTAGCTTTAACAGTTTAGCAGTCGCCACCATGACATTATCTTAACTTCTAAGACACGTCAGTTTTCTCCGGCCCCATAACGTTACCCCTGTAAGTTTCTAGGAAGTAGACTGATCCTAACAAAGCATAGGCATGTCCAAGTTAAACTAGTTCCTCAACGCAAACAATAGCGAGCTGGAGGTGTTTAGCTCCTGGCTGAGACCGAGGAAATATGACAGGAATTATTTAGCAGCAGCTGATGTGCACACTTACATGAATGTGTCTTTATTCCCCACAAACCCTACGTCGGTTATCCAAATGGAGGGAAAGTGATTTTTCGTATTAGCTAAAAGAACTTAGCTAGATGTGCTGTATCGCTGAAGGCCGCCCTTTGCTTCTTCTTCCACAGCGATATGAGGACCAGTAAACATGGACTCCAGCGACCTGCTGCCTCCCACAGGCGGTGGAAGGATATGATAGGATTTCAGAATAGAATAGAATAGAATAGAATAGGAATAATTTCTTGATCTCCAAAAGTCAATTCTGTTGTTTCAGTAGCAAGCAGTAAAGTGACCGCTGGAGAAGAAAAATATAAAATGAAATTTAAAAAATAAATATGGAAAATATATTAAAATACAAAATCCAAAACAAAGTGTATACTATGAATAAAAATTTACTTAATTACAAAATACACATTAACTGACTAAAGCTAACTATAAAAATATACAGTGAATGAGGAAATTAAAATTAATTAATCATTCCATTTGGAAATACATTGATACATAAAAACAACGATAGTAAAACAAAAACAGAAAATTGAATATAATAATAATAATAATAATAATAATAATAATAATAATAATAATAATAATAATAATAATAATAATAATAATAATAACAATACTACTACTACCACTACTATTTTCCTCGGGATTAATAAAATATCTATCTAAGGTCGCAAACAACCAGTGGAAACTAGATAAATCAGTACGTCACGTATAGACCATATGTATATATAGTATATCTAAGATAAAGCTGCTGTGCCGAAGTGCCTTCCAGTAAAAAAAATATTTAGAATTGCATTATGAAAGAAACCTATCAAGTTAATGTCCTGTAGTGTAATTAAACATGTTATTATACCTAAATAATTATATATTAGGTATTAAACCCTACAAAAATAATATGAAACACTACTTTACTTTACTATAATACATATTAAGGCTGTAATCATAGTGTCATTAATTATGGAGAATAACCTAACTAATTTAATAATAAAGCTAGACTCTATGGTACAATAAGTTACAGAACCTGATATAACTGATAGAAATACTGTGGCAAAGTCCCTACTGTGTTATTGATTTCAAAAATAGACCTGACCATTTGTTTTTGTTTTAATATTTTGTAATTCAGTTGTAATGTTATGTTTCACCAGATCTCAGCCCTATTGGATATCTGTGGGAGATTTTGGACTGACATGTTAGACAGAGCTTCCCATCACCATCATCAAAACACCAAATAAGTGAACATTTTTTGGATGAATGGTGTTTCGTAGTAGGGTTCCAGAAACTTGGCAAATCAATGCAAAGTGCCAACTGAACCTGTTATGGCGGCATGTGTTGGCCCAACACCTTACTAAGAATTTGATTTTCCTTTAATTTGTCCCTCATTGTGTATTGATTGTTATGAAAGCAGGAACAATCTACAAAGAGGAACCATTGAAGTTGTTCTGATGTGATTTTGAAAGTATATTTAAAAGGTGACATGAACACCCATGCAGAAGACTCAGTATCAAGTCCATCATTGTCACTTCTTCATGGTTTTTACTAGTATGTGTGTTACCAAGACCTTTAGTTTCAGTCACATTCATTCATTGAAATCTTCCTTAGGCAATGAGTTCACTGTTGTTTCTCCTGTGAGTTTATTGACATGCAAACTAGATGCTAAAGGTGAAATAAGGTTCACTTATAATGCTTGTACTGATATAATGAATTATTAACTAGTCCAGACCTACTGTGTTAGACTACACAGCATCAAATGATAAACAAGAAAAGAACTCAGAGGGGGGCTGCACAGTGGCGTAGTGGTTAGCACTTTCGCCTTGCAGCAAGAAGGTCCCTGGTTCGCGTCCCGGCTTTCCCGGGATCTTTCTGCATGGAGTTTGCATGTTCTCCCTGTGCATGCGTGGGTTTTCTCCGGGTACTCCGGCTTCCTCCCACAGTCCAAAAATATGCTGAGGTTAATTGATTATTCTAAATTGCCCGTAGGTGTGAATGTGAGAGTGCTTGTTTGTCTTTGTATGTGGCCCTGCGACAGACTGGCGACCTGTCTAGGGTGTCCCCTGCCTTCACCTGAGCAGCACCCCACCTCCAGCACCCCCCGCGACCCTAGTGAGGATTAAGCGGTGTATAGATAATGGATGGATGGAGAACTCAGAGGGTGCAGTACTCTGCCAAGGCTGCTCAGTCGTTGTATCATTTCCAACGGATGAAATCTTTACAAAACTTGTAGTCCACAGCGGTCGATTTGTAGTAGGATTGCAATCATGTGATCGTCAGCAGGCATCTAACGTAGTGTTCACTTGTAGTCATAGTTACAGACGCCATGCTGCTATCTCGCAATGATACAAAAAATTTTTTAACAAATCTATGGATCCAGACTATAAGCCGCATCACTGCCAAAATCTAATCAATTGGTCCTTGTGTCATTTCTGACCGTCCCTGAAAATTTCATCCAAATCCGTTAATCCTGTTTCGAGTAATGTTGCTAACAGACAGACAGACAGACAAACAAGCCAATGCCGATCATCACATAACTCCGCCGCGTTTCTTCGTGGAGAAAAAATCTCTTTGATGGGTGTAACTGGGGGGAAAAGAAACCTCTAATTAACCTGCATACTCAAAGCTGCTCTATAACACAGGCCGTCTAGTTTAATTATTCGTTTTTCAAAATAAAAGGGACATGATAATGTTCATACATGTTGTTTCTTTGTTCTGGAAGAAGTCTAAATGTTCAACATATTTGCATTTTCATGAAGCATAAAAACAAGTTACATAGAAACTGAGAATGCATTCACATGTTACATAGTATTTTACACTATTGCCAGTGGTAGCATTATGAACACTAGCATTGCTGTTGGTGGGATGTGTGTAGGACGTGCGTGGAATTCCTTCATAAGTTATTCTGTTGTGATTCACTTTGTCAGACATACATTGAATATAGGTTGATAAAAGCAGTAAACATGCTGCAGATGTACTCTACAGATCTTTCTGAGGAGACAGACCACATTTCTTTTTCCAATTTATCATTTCTTGACTTCTTTTTCTCTCCCAAAAATTCACTTGGAGATTTCTTTTGGTTGTCATTCAGGCAGCTTGAACACCGACTACCAGCTGGACTGACAACAAACAGTTCAAGCATTTATCAAAATGACAGTAAACCAGCAGTAATTATTCTCTGGTACCACTGAAAATGGAGTGCCTTCTTCTTTCTGCATGTTTGTGAGTGATGGGTAAGGTCTCAAATCCATTACGAAACAGCAGCGGTTAGCAACAGCTCTGCATCAGAGTATGATTTAGAAATGTTGTTGTGCACTTTGGAGAATTTTTCAAGTACACTCAATTTGTTCTTCAGTCATAATTGGAAAAATAGCTGTGTTTGATAATGGGGCATAATTTACTGGATATTTCTGAAGCTGAAACTCAGCTTGCTTCTATTTTTTTTCCTTCTTTAATCAAAAATAGAAAATTTGGGGTTATTTATTCATGTTTAATGAGCAAATAGATATCAGATACCACCATCTGGGAGTGTAATGTTGACAGAACTGGTACTAAACATCACCAATTATCTGGGATTGCGCTTCCTGTTCAGTTCATTGCACATTTCGTAGCTTATTGACATTAAAATTTGTATCCGTGTGGGTTCAGCTTGATATGATCTTAATGCTGGCTGGATGTTTTGCGGCAATGGATGTGCTGAGAAGAGAATAATCAGATATACATGGATTGAGGGATGCGCCTCATGGTGCAGCGCAGTCATCCTGTATGGCAGATGTAATAACTGCCAGGAGGAGGCGCTTATCTCACACTGTGCAGAAGCACCACTGAGGAGCTGAATCACACACACACTAGAAAAGAGAATATTTCCCCAGTTATCAAAGCCCAAAGCATGTGTCTTTAATGATTTAGCTGCCCCGACATTACCACATTATGGATGACAATAGAGTCGAGTACAACGGAGCTGAAATTCAGGGAGCATAACAAAAAGATGAAAAGCCATGATACAACACATATCACAACATTTCCACTTCAGGTCTTGGAATTTGTCAACGAAACAATAACCGCAGTTAAACTTGGACGCTTGGAGTGCTGCACAGTAAATCACAGCGACAGTAATGATAGCTACAATACGTGTTGAGTGTTTGTTTTATGGAGAGGACTGCTGACTTGTTTATTTACAAGAGAAAAAGACAAATGAGAGGCATGAGCTGATCTCTTTGTAATTACAGCAGAATAAGTATATTATTAGAGTGTAATTACCATAATTATCCAATCTGGTTGCACTTGTGAGAAACTGGAGCCTCACACAACATTGTCTAGCTTACAGTAAATAACAATATACTGTGAGAAAATATTAGACTTTAATTCTACTGATTGGTGTATCTACAGACCCCAGAGGTGTATTTTTTTTGTCACATCTCACAGGTATTTTATCCTCTAATTCCACTTTTTAATTGCTTTGCCAGTCAGTTTATTCCTAATGACTTCATATAATTGTTTTCTTTTTCTGTTTTAATTTTTTTTTTTTTTTAAAGATACCAATATATTGTGATCCTGAGGGACACCAGTCAAAAGCACACCTATGCAGTTTTAATAACTTGAAATATTTATTGATTTCATGTTTGTCATGGGTCCTACTATTAAATATTACACAATATTGAAATGTCAGCCATTTTAAAAGAGACACGTGCTCTATTGTCGACAACCCTAATTTTGCATTTTTCTAAAATAAAATGATGTTCAAAGTCAGAAATGAAATACTTTATGTTGGGTTTAAACCCAAAAAGTAAACACACAGCACAGGAAGGAAAGACAGTACTCATGAGCTCAGATCTTTTACTTGCTGCAAGGGGAGATAGAGACTGCATGCACCGCTGCTGCAACACGTCAGCATAAGATATGTTAACAGAGAAAGTGTCACTTGCATTATCTTATCATATGGAACAGGTCAACCCTGTTCTCATGTTTCTACTGTGAGTACAAACAACACATAAGTGCTTACATATGCATCGAGATACCTTTACAGTCATTCAATGATAACCACAATGAACCTAAGTATAATTCTTCTAACACATAATCTCATAAAATGTTTTATGACTGTCAAATATAAAAAGTTTATGGTCTATTGTTCAGAATAAGACAAAGTTAGTGTCTTGTGCAAATAACCAACATGCAGTCAGAGCATAATGGGGCCATTAGTTCCCTCAACCAGCTTGTTTCACTGCATAAACAGAACACAAATAATGTTTACTTAAAATTACAGGAAACTAAATTATACCAGAATCAAATGGAGGATGGTAAATAAGCTTTCAAGTAGTAATGTGGATTGCACTTCAAAATAAAATCTGCAATACGTATTAAAGGAAAGCTTTTTTTTTGGGCTTTGCATGATGTGCAAATTAATGAACTTTTCTAAAGTGATAATATTTTTGCTGTTTTTTTCTGATGACATTATGGGATAATATTTTAAGAAGAGCATTTTGTGTGATGGTTGTTTCTTTCTGTACTTTTTTCATGTGGTCCCAAGGGATCCAATCAGTAGTTCTTATACATATCTATTGCTATAATGATGGTTAAACTCACTAAATTCTCTGTACCTTACGTATTGTGGCCTTTTTTTTTTAATGCCAATTAATTTTATTTCTATTCTGTCCTCACTATACTATATTAATATACAGTATATGGCATATATAATAATCTAAATGATTAGTTTTATGTGTAACATCTTAATATAGAAGCAAAATTGCTATCCAGACCATCTCTTCTAAAACAAGCTGCCTGTTAGAAAACATACAGTTCAAGTCTGAATCTTGAGAATCTTCTTCTAGAGAACAACGTGTTCCAGCAGGTGAGATAAATAAATAAATAAATAAATGAAAAGACAGAGGAAAGTGTTTTCATTGCTACCTGTGTATATTTAATTTTCATGAAACTCCCAGTTGTCTTACACCTCCAGCAAAATCACATTTTATCCAATAATAAAAAAAAAAAAACTTCAATATAACAATATTAATCCTAAAACTGTCACCTGCAATTGCACAACCTTTGGTCTTGGAGAAGTTGAAAAGGTGCCTTGAAAATCTCCACACTGTTCCCTCTAGAGGGAGCAGCTCAGTCTCACAAACATGATTAGCCTCCAGCCAATGGTGATGCTTAGGAGATTATTCAAACAGCATCTATAAAAAGCTCTCCACTTCACGCTGTACTCAGAGTGGCAGTGAAGAACACTTGCTGTGGAATAGCTGGAGAGCCTGTTGCATGCCATGACTGTGTTTTACCGGATACTTCTCCTGTTGTCTGGTGAGTCTTTTACTTTGAAGTTCCTGCTAGTGATGCACAGACTTGAGAAGTTATTTACAGAGGGAATCAGTGCAGGTAAGATCCTTGAGGTGGGGAAAATACTTGTGTTTACATATGCTCAGTGAAAGTTGTTCTCAGGGAGCAAGTGCAAACAAGTTGCTTTGATTTTGCTTTGCAACATTTTCTGCTTTTCCTGCATTTTAAATCTGAAGTTGTGGATTTGTTCAGGCAGAGTGAAGCTTTAAGGTGTAGATGAGATGTGAGAGAGCCAAGTCAAGCCTCTATTTGTCATTATAGAGGCTTACATTTGGCTGCAGGAAGATTTATTGTTTCTTACAGCCTATTAAAATAGGGTTTTACATATAGAGAAACATTTCACAGAGTTTAATTTTATTAAAAAGGTGTCAGTGACTCTGCAACATCCATCCCGTGCATATGAAACCATAAATCAAATAGAGCGTCCGAGCATACTAGACAATGTGGATTTAGGTAAAGAATGCTAAGTTTGTTCCTCCTCTTCTATTGTTTATTTCACTTTGCAGTGGCTGTGGCCTCTGTGGCTGCCCACAGTTCCCAGCGGACAACAAGAGGGTTACTAGAACTGGCAGGAGCCATCAAATGCAGCACAGGGAGATCCGCTTTGGCTTACATGATGTACGGATGCTACTGTGGACTGGGTGGTCAAGGCTGGCCCAGAGACAGGGCCGACTGGTGAGGCAGCAGCTTTTAATCACCCCTGACAGATGAAAGCGAATGCAAGGGTTTTGCTGTTACTCTGCAAATGCTACAGCTGTGATGATAGTGTGATCCACAACATAAACAGTCAGCTTACACCACCTATACATTATGCGTCGCAGAGGATGTCATTCAGAAGGCCTTGGTGATGTTTACACCAATGCTCTGCACCTCCTCCTGGTTAGTTTTCTCCTCCCACTCATCCTACATCCTGATGTGTAGTTTCCATTTATGAATGAGTCGACTCAACCACAAATTCTGTGCGATGGGACGGAAGGAGGGGATGACGGTCCAAACCCAGCAGTCTCACATGCTCCAATGCATACTTCAAAATAGGTCCAAAAATTCCACACCCGAATCCTAATTACCGTCTCCTTCTTTTCCTCCTTCGCCGCAAGACATCTCACCCCCTCAAACTGGTTAACTGCTAACTATCCGTTGGGAAAACTCATGTGGCGATCCTGCCCTGCCTTTTAAATAGCCGTGGCGGGATTTAAACCACAGCCCTGTGACTAACCCCTTCCTGCTGCTTCCTTGACCCCGTCTACTGTAGGCTGAGCTCAGCCTTCGAATGAATGCATTTTATCAAGCTAATCTTTCTGTACGTAGGTGTTGCCACAGGCATGATTGCTGTTATGGAGATGCAGAACGTCTCGGCTGCCAAACCAAAACAGACCAGTATCAGTGGACGTGTGAGGACAAGAAAGCTGAGTGCGGTACGACATTTTTACTGCTTGTTTTCTGTGTTGAAAGTACATGCAACATGCAAATATGATGCTTCATGTAGCATGTAACACACCCTCTGGAGTAAACCTCAAAGTGAAACACAGATGAGGCTGTTTTTACGAAAACTGGACATTTTCCAATGTATATTTAATGATATTTTAAGCCCCCATAAGCCACACTATTTACTGATTATGAATAGAAATAACCATAGTAGGGTTTACACACTAAACTACCAAAAGACAGTGTCTTTTTTAATGATTGTTTTAAAAATAAATGCATGTGACATAAAATCAGAGCATCAACAGTAACATTATCAGAGGAATCCCTCTAAATGAACATAGCTACAAACTTTGCAAGCATCGGAGTTTACAACATTTATGAGAAATTCACAAAATGTCGTATAAATCATCTTTTCAGCCTGTCATTGAGAGGAGACATTTCTGTTCTTCGTTGCAGATGATCTTGAGGACAAATGTGAAAAGCTGCTGTGCAAGTGTGACAGAGATGCTGCCAAATGTCTGAGAAAAGCACCTTACATCCAGAAATACGCCCTATGGCCGGATTTTATGTGTGGCTCCGAGCATCCAATGTGTAGTATTTACTGACACAATAAATGCACCCTTATATTCCAGTGTGCCTTTTACAAATACAAAATGTTAAGCTCATAGCACTTATAAAACATGCTTTATATTTTGTCTTTCAAGCTTTCTATAGTATGTATCATTATCAGGTCTTTTAATGAAATTGTGGAATGCAATAAGATGGGCAACATGTATTTTTGCATATGCTTTATATCAAATGTTATTTTAATAAAGGACAAAACTGCTATTAAAACCTAAGCAGAGTCTACACTGAAGCATTTTTTCACAAATGCCTTTTGACTGCCTGGAAAGCGAGGAGGATTGCAGAAAAAGGCAACTTGAGCATTTCTCTCAGCTCAGCCTGAAGGTCAAATGTTAATCAGCGAGGGAAAGATCAGATAGCCAGTCCTCTCAACAGTACTTTTATTTGTTAAAAATCTGCAACTGGCCTGTGCAGGGCAGCGCCTGCTTTATAAATCTGAAGTTGGCTTGCTGTGCTTCTGGGAGTGTTTTTGACTGCACTCCATTCATCGGGGTTTTTAAGAAAAGCATTTGGAAATTTAGTGAGCTAATAGGCAAACTGAGGTTTCCTTGCTTTTTCTATTTAAAGCCTGCTGCTGGGACACAACTTTTTCTCTCTGTTTTCAACAGTCATGTATAAAATAGCTCAGCAGTATTCTCTCGTAATATTTTCAACTGTAGAAATGTGTGAAAACTGACAGTTCCCTTTAAGGTCCTGATTTGCTGTGCTTATAATAACTTTCCCATTTGGTTTACAGATAAGTTGCATTCACCGAATAGCTATCAAGTGGTCTCATACACCTTAATATCAATCTCTCAAGTGCAGGATTCCTTTTCTGTTTCACAATTTGCTCCTTTCTTTTCAATACAAAAACAAACGGTTCCACATCTTCAACCCAAGAAATAATAATAGTGCCATCAAACTAGCAGGAAACTCCCAGTTTTCTATGTGTGAAGTCTGAATATTCACCTGCAGATGGTGCCAGATTCACAGCCAAGCACGTATAGATACACACCCAAACAGTTTGTATGTCATGTTGATTACTGGTATTATTTTTACTCAGGTTTGTAAAGAAAAAAAGACGATTTGCTGTTTTTGCCTGAGAGTTTGGATGTTAAAAACCTATAACTTTATTTTGGTCCGCTGCAGCTGATTCTGGGTTTTGGCTTGTGGAACTTCCTCTGATCAAACTAATGAAAGTCCCCCCTGTCATTTCCACTCTGGTGCCCAGTAAACAGTATCACCGTCTGTAATCAAAGTAACCAGACTCCTCCCATATGTGACTGCCCAAGTGAGCTTTAACACCCCTGAGCCTCGTCCGTGGGTTCACACAGGAAACACAGTTTCTTTGTGGACTGAAATGGGAGCTGATGCCATGCTGCAGAGCCCAGGACTGGAAATAAGTATCTGGGTCATGGCCCACAAACACTTGCCCAATTGTGTCCAACCTTCACTGCATATGAACTCCGAGAGTATGGAAGACATACGCTCTTGTCCACCTTGTGGCAGACAGAGAAAGTGATCCAAAGTCCCACGCTTTTGTTTTCTGTTCCCACCATTGTGCTTGTGCCGCACTGCTCTGCTTGATTTTTGATGTGTACTTCATGTTTTCTTTGTTTTGCTGCGCCACAACTGACAATGAACTTGTCTGCTTTTCTCCGCCGTGGTACAGAATTGGCAGCAGATGCTTGAATTCATGAGATTGGAAACTGAAAAATTGCTTCACGGCTGCTGTACCCCCATCTATCAAGCATTTCTGATGACAGACTGTGCTTCCTCAAGCAAAAATGTTTTGATCTTCAATGTCAAAATGAAGTGACATTGCCCTTCTGCAAAGGGGGAACTGAGAACATCATAAAGCATCTCTGACATCGCTTACTGGGAATCTAGTGTAACGTTTTGTGAATGCATGTTTGTTTGTATCACACACGGAGTTTTAATATATTTTCTGTCTCTGCAGCTGTCTTGTGAACCCCTGAGACTTAATGAAAGCAGAATTCTTTTTCCTGCTGCCAGTGAAAGCTGATGAGGTTTTTTTTTTGTTTTTTTTTTCTTACTCAGAGTGGTCTTTTAGCAGCACGCTTCTGCCGCCTTGAATTGGTTTTGAAGGACTCCTGCACTTGACTTTGCTGATGATCTCACACTTGTCGCTAACTGCTTTCATTACAGTGTGTGCCAGTCTTTTCTTATGAATCTGTCTGCACCATTTAGGATCTGGACCTGGTCTTACAGGAGATACACACTCACCATTTGCAGAATTTGCCTTTAATTCATGTAAATTATTTTTTAAAAGTGATGCATTCTCACCCAATATGTATTCTCCCCCTTTTTCATGGCTTGACGGAGGATTTTCAGCAGGTTAAGTGTCTGAGGAACACCTGCTATTTTATTTTTCAGCCATTTTGATTGCAGCACCACAGGTTTAAAGTGCATCTTAAATTAAGCATTGCTAAAGCTCTTCAGTTTGTGGTTATTACATTCCATCTCCTGAGATTTTGCTCCTGCGGCTCGGTAACTGAGACTGACGTATAAATCTTGGTTTAAAACGACTCAGCTGACCTCATATTAACATCTCTAAAACAACTCTCGAAGAACCCCTGGGTTTGAAGAAATGCCGGTCGCCTATTCTCCACATACACATGACAGCGTGGTTGTCACAGTGAACGAGCGCATTCTTTAATCCCTGCCGGGGAAGCTGACAGAACCTGTTCCATGCTAATTGCGTTCCTTAATCAACTGTTTGTCTCCCCAGCTGAGAGCCAGATGGCACACAATGAAGTCCTGGCTTAAACACTGCAAAATATAAACAGTAACAAACATGTACAGGACAGAAGTGTGACCTCTGACAAGGATAACATCTGTATGCCTTCCTTGACATGCTATGTGCAGATATATTATGTGTGGTAGGTGATAATGCAGGACAATGTCAACTAATGTGCAGCTGAAAGCATATTTATGAATAGGTTGCAATCTATTGCATATAAAAATCTCCTTTGAGTTCAGAACCTGCAGCCCACACAGACAAAAATAAAATTATTTGCGTGCAGCCTGGACCTGCTGCCAATAAACTGCATGTCACAGGCTCTTTTGTTGTCTACCTCCGGCCTTATTTTATCTCCTCGTTGTGTTTTATCCTTGAAACCTATTTATATTTATTCACAGCAGAGGACAGATTAAAGGAAATTAGAGTAATAATAAAGACGGTCAAAAAGAGATATAAACATTTAAAATAACAGGTTATTGAAAAGAGATTAAATACTTTTAATAAATTCTGTTTAAATGAACATAGCTTTAAATGTATTGTACAGATGAAAATTCAAAAAATATTAATATATGTATCTAGAAAGTATCATGATTTTATTATATGTATTTTGTATATATAATTAATTTAGTGGTCTTCTGTAAACTTCTTTTTACAGTAACTCCAGTCATTCTACGTTTATGAGCATAAGTGAGGGTTCGCTGGGGTCTGAGTCATGTAGATTTTGCCGTCTGGCCAAGTTCACGAGACCAAAAGGCCTTGAACAGACCTTGATTATACTCCATTGCAAATGCTCACATGGACAGCTGTGGAAACATTGTTGATATTATGCTACTTTATGGTCTGCCTGGAGTCCACTTGGACAAAGTGTTCCATAAATGCTCAGTAGATCACTGTGTAATATACAAAGGACACACATATTGTAGTAGTTATTATAACTTGTAACAAAAACAGTCACAAAGCTGGCTCCACATGTGGCTGGTTAACTCCCTGCTCTATTTCTCACCAAGTATCAGTTGTCCTGTTTTTTGTGACAGTAATGCTGCACAAGATTCCATAAAGTAAACTTTCGGTTAATCTGTAATGACATGTATTTCTTTGCATTGACCACAAGGGGGCATCTTTTGACTAGGATACACTGCCGTTTAAAAGTTTGGGGTCACTTAAAAATGTCCTTATTTTTGAAAGAAAAGCATATTTTTTCAATGTAGATATCATTAAATGAATCAGAAATACAATCTAGACATTGTTGATGTGGTAAATGACTATTCTAGCTGGAAACGGTTGATTTTTAATGGAATATCTACATAGGGATACAGAGGAACATTTCCAGTAACCATCACTCCTGTGTTCTAATGCTACATTGTGTTAGCTAATGGTTTTGAAAGGCTAATTGATGATTAGAAAACTCATGTGCAATTATGTTAACACATGAATAAAAGTGTGAGTTTCCAAGGAAATTGTCTGGGTGACTCCACACTTTTGAACAGGAGTGTATGTATTTGCATATATGAAGCAAAACTTTGTGGAAAAGAGGTGTTATACCTTCTTCCTTCCCGGAGCTCTTTGTACTTATACAAATGTTAGCAAAACTTCTCCTCCCATTTTTTTTTTGTTGTTTTTATTTTAAATGTGGAATTTGCCTCCAGTATGCTGAAAAATGGGAATTTTTGCAGTAGATTTCAGAGAGACAATAGTGATGTAGTAATATAGTAACGATACCAACATAACCAACATAAAACAGTTTTCAAAAGGCTCTGCGCTGTGGTTTCAGGACATTTTTCAGTGGATTTGAGTTGGGTGCTCCTTCTTCTTTTGTCAGTGAGAAAGAATGTCAAGTGTAACCTTGGCTGAAAGAGACTCTTCTTCACCAAAATGGACACCATCCGATGTAGCACTGGCACAGGTTTTCATGAGATGTGGCTTGCTTGATGAGGAGCTCTACTTGTGTTGGTACATCCATATATATATATATATATATATATATATATATATATATATATATATATATATATATATATATATATATATATATATATATATATATATATATATATATATATATATATATATATATATATATATATACACACATATATATACATATATATACATATATATACATACATATATACATATATATACATATATATACATATATATACATATATATACATATATATATATATATATATATATATATATATATATATATATATATATATATATATATATATATATATATATATATATATATATATATATATATATATATATATATATATATATTACCTGAAAATATAAACACCAAATACAGCTGTGTGGAAAAGAGGCGTTATACTTTCAAGGGTCACTGAGTACACGATGGTTCACCAGAGCCTGTGTGTTGTAAACTTCAGCATCCGAAGAAACCTCATAACTCTATTTAATCTTTACTAACAGCTTGAAGAAAACAGTGATCATATCATTATACAAATTTAGACTCTTTGTGAATATCTAGAGCAATAAATAGGCTATAAAGCCATCAAAAACTGACCATTGTGTCCGCAGCGGTCTGTGTGAACGTCCACAAGGGAGTATAATCAAGGCTTAAACATTGTCTATCATTAGCTGAGCATTCCAACCACAAGCTGAATTTACAGTTTTCTATTTTATTTCATTTCAATTGGGGCTCCATGTTTCCTGCATTGTGTTTTATAATTGGTTAGATAGCTCTTATTCTGCCTTTTTTTTTCACCAGCATGGAACACTTTGTCACTCAATGAGTCTCAAGCCTGCAGCACACAGTCTTTTCACCTGTGGCGCTAAATTGTGGGGTGAAAAGCAGTAAACGTCTGATTGGTAAAACCTAAGGAATTCAGTCACTTAGTCTGCTGCTATATCTGGGATTTGAGAAGTGGTTGTGAAAGTCAAAACTATCTGGAAGGGGCCTGATAATTGCTTTGCTAAATGCTATGTGACACTCATTTTTACTGAAGCGAGACTGTCATTATGTAGCCATATGCATTTACAGTATACATCATCTGGGGTGACATATTGTACATTTATTTTTAGCTCATCTACCAAAGGTTCAATGGAAATAAACACTGTTTGAGAGAGGAGGGAAAAACAATAAATAAGTTATACTTTTGTATATTACATTCATGAATTACAGAACCTCCTCTTTTAAAAAAAAAAAATCAATGTTATTGTTTATACAATAGTCAACAAAGGTTACCATGGAAACAAGCTGCTGGCGTCACAGCCGCAATAGCCTTGAGTATATGTTGCATATAAGGCATTCTTTACTGATCAGGTGAAAAGTAATCCAATCATAAAAAGCACAAAATTGTGCATGTTGCTCATAGTGTCATAAAGTTCTGGTTTATTTTCTACGATCATGAAGAATAACTGAGAACTAGTGATTTTACCATCTGGATCTTATTTTCAATGACTAGTGTACACTGATTTATGTACTAAATGCAGCATTTCATCCCACAGTGAGTGCAGCTGGAGTTTGGACATCAATCATCGGTGATGTGTTGTGGACGCTGTTGGCAAAGCTTTTTGAAAACCTCTGCAGCCATTTCCAGTTGTTTCTCTCCTATCATCAGGCATCATTTTACAAAGGGTCACTTGAACAGATGGAAAATGACGATACTACAACATGAACCAGATATGAATCATTGATGCTGCAACGTGGAGCGTTACCCAGGAAACTGCACTCGTCTGCTGGATCTGTGTCAGCGGCATGATTATAGTGAAACTGCCACAGTGTGAAATGAAATCTGATTTTGATGGGAAACTTTATGGGATTTTGTGGAAAAGAGCACTAAAACATTGGTTGAGATTCTGAAAAATCAACTCACACAATACTGATTGTGGATGGGGCAAATATGAGAACAAATGGAGTGTGTTGTTTTTGTTTCGATCTAGGTTTCTGCAGAAACAACAGTAAGTTTTAAGTACATGGCGAGGCTTTAATGTGATCCAGGCCCATATTGCCCATCTGATCTGCATCTACATATGTTCATTGGATACTGATGTCCAGTTGATGCCTCTTTGTATTTACACTTGATATTATAAATCAGTTCTTGTTATCTTGATTGTTTCAGTAATTTTCTCCAATCTCAACACAAATTATGACAGCGGGGCTGATCAACTCGACAACAAACGTGGTGCATCGCAGGTCAAGCAAAGCCCTGTTGTCTAGGACACATTGTTCCACCTGGCTGAGATACGATTATGAATGCGGTGAGTCATTTGCATTCCAATCCTGCTTTGTTCTGCATGTGTTTGTATGTGTTTTCCCTAAACTACTGAGATACAGGTGACATGTTTACAGCAGATGGAAATAGTATACACTTGTAGGATACAGTAGAGATTTACTGGTTAGCATTTGTAATACATTTTGTTCTTTTCTTGTTATTGTTTCAATAAAATCCCCCTTGAATCAGTCTCTTTTTTTAAGTGAAGCTTTTGTGATTAATTCTGCCGTATTTTACATACTTGTATTTAATGCTCACCAGCAGGCTTGTGTAATTTAGATAACTAAGTTTAATCGCTTAAACTGAAGAAAGCCACTTCTGCATTAAACATATTGGATACCAGACTGTCAGACTTTTAAAATTAGAACTTTTGTGAAGGTACAAGGCAGTAAATAGGCTTAGCAAGCTCAGTAGAAACTATTTTCATTTTATTTGTTACACTGGCACTAACACAAGGGTGCTTGTAATGTATTTTTGCATGTTGACTAATAGAGTGCTTTATTGTTCACTAAGAAAACAAATTGGGCTTGTTAACAACAAAACGAGGTGTAAATTTGACAGACAATATTATATGCTGCTCAGAAAAGTAGCATATATACTTTTTACGTGGCTGGGGTCAAAAAGGCACGGACGGGGTTCGAACCCGCGATCTTCGGTTTACGAGACCGACGCCTTACCACTTGGCCACCGCGCCTGCGCTAAAATGACCGCCAGGATATTTTTAAGTACAACCTCGATAGTCATTGTTGTTGGTATTTATATATTATAATCACAATAGTGCAGTCACTGACTATTTTATACTCTCCCGATGTTCAGTTTAGGGTCTCCAGGAAACACTGGAACCATTACAAGCTGCAGGTTGGGCGAAAATAATGGATGTAGCACTGTGATTCGGCCACAAGAGGAGGCTGTAATCTACCATGTGAGAACAACACGTGTCTGCAGGCTTTTGCAGCATTCGCCTGGCAGAGGTCTCTGTTCTCCCTCTGCAACTAAGGTGAGACCTTACTTGTGTGTTTCTTACCCTGTTTTGGATCAAACGCTTGTAGAAACGTTTCTACAATCGACATTCCTGCAAAAATAGTGAATGTGCATAAACAATCTGTTCAAACAAAGCTGTGGCAGTATGCAGAGAAGCGCCATTGTTACTTGGTGTTTCTCTCTCTGCTGCGTCTTTAACAATGTGCCCATTTGCAGACAAAAAAAGAGACGCTCGGCCAATTTCACTGCAGCCAACTACACATATTATGAAAATAAAAATGTGTAAATTGGAATTTTTTGCTAAAATTCCCATTATGGAAGCAGTGCCTAGTGGCAATTTATCCATTCGATTTCAATTTGCCTTCTCTACATGGCCAACAGTGAAGAAAAAGGTCAGAAGGTTAGTAATGACTTTAGGGCTTAGCAGCTGAATTGCATTTTGTCATACTTCAATTAAATGATGAATACAGCCACAAGACAGGTGTAGACTTCTGTACATTAAAGTCTGCAGACCATTCCCACACCGATACTGGCAAATTCTTGGCCCAATGAGGTCAGGGGGTCAGTAAATATCACAAGAAATCATTTACTAGAGTATCCAAATTAAATGTAAAGGCAATCAATACGCTACAAGCAACATATACATTTTTTCTGAATCAATATTGAACTGCCAGGGATGTGCTCACATAACTAATAACCACAGGAGCCAGTAGGCTGCTTGTAATTCTTTTCTAAGCAATACAATATGCATGAAGCCAGACTGCTGTCTTTCTCTGCAAAACATCAAAGATGACTGCTTGCCTGTGCAGCTTTTCTCTTTTTTTTTCAGATCAGATATCCTAGAGGCTGTTTGAAAAATGAATAAGACTCATTTCCATTGGGAATGAGTTAGCAGTGAAAATCACAGATGTGGAGTATTCACCTTGACCTGCTTATAGCACGTTGTCAGAGCACACAGATAAAAAAAATGGGGCTTCTCTTCAAAAAATACCCCACATTGGTAGATTGAATTCAGAGTACCTTGAAATGTGACACGGTTTCTTTTAAAATCTTTGCTTTAGTACACCAAAGCAGGCAGAACCTCACCTAAAATGCTGTTAGAATATATAAACATTGATCAGATCAGTTTATTACTTTGTTTTTTGCCGACATGAGGTTCATGATTTCAACTGACTGTTGAGCCACCATCTAGTTCCATCGTGGGAATTCTTATTTGTTTTTCTATTATTAAGAATTTATGCTTTTCATGCTGTTAAGGTGGAGGTTTATTGAAAAAAAAATATAGCTGTCTTACAGGCAGGTTTTGATGATAAAACCGGATAAGCATCCTTGAGTGACTCTCAGGGATTTTAAATTGCTGGAGGGCCTTTTAGTATATTTTATAATGTTAGATGGAATTGTTTTTTTTTTGGTCTTTTTTGCCCCTCTGCTTGTTTATCGTAAACCCCCTCCAACATCATAACCTGAGAAATGCAATATGTTCCAGTCAGAGATCACATGGGTCTGGGGCATTGTTGTTCATTTGGGGAACACCAAGCAGCTAGCTCCCTGAGAGAATAAGAAGTATTACTGTAGCAGTCTGTTTAATTATTTATTGGTCTGTTGCTGTAAAAACCCTCTTATTTTGCTGTGCTGCCTGTGAAAGAATGAATACTCTTGTGCCCTGAAACTGTGAGAATATTTATTTTTGGTGGAATAGTCACATATTTTTTTTCTCTTCTGTACAGCATTTGCATTTCTTTATTTATTTTTTGCTAACAAGAGTGAGACTCAGCTGCATTTGCTTTGTCTGAATTCTGATACATGACAGCAACTGAACAGGAAAATTGTATTCTTTTCCAATCTTCTGGCACTTTATACTGTTTTTCTGTCAGCATGCTGCCACAGTCATGTTAGGGAGGCTTGATAAAATTAATGCATTTTGAAAGGAGAATTCCTTGTCATGTCATTGCCATTATCGTTATCTGTAGTCAATGCTGTGCAAAATGACCAGAACAAAATTTATTCTAGCAGATTTATTCTAGCAGAATGCATGAAATAAACAACATGAACATGAGCGAGTGTTTTGGACAAACAACACAGAAAAACAACCTAAAGAAATTTTTAAAAAAGCTAGACTAATTCTATCCTTTTAAATATTAGCCTACAAACACAAGCTAGTCAGAAAGGAATGGAGCTTTGGTGTAATGGAGTTTAATGCCTATATGTGTAGGAGACCTAATAAACCAGAGACAAGGCTGTAAGAAGACTTTGGTTTTTGGAGAAGAACACTTACTGTGCACAAGAACTACTTTTACACTTGTCATGTTGGGAAAGTTGCCCTGAAATACCTTTAATCTGTGGACAAGAGAGTTTTCATCACTGTTTTTGTGTTTCTTGTGGAAGTGAAATACAAGACAGGATGTTATATCTACATCTGTACTCTATCCTGTGTGCCTCTTGAAGTAGTTTGAATCCCTTTCTCTTACAGTTGGGATATTTCCGACTGTTTGAGCGCATCATCGATGACAGCAGTAGTCTTGGTTGTTTGATTTTCTCATTGGTTCATTTTAGCCATAAAGATGTTGGGAGATGCTGTGAACTTATCTTCAGATCATAACTCTATTTTCTATGTTGCAAGAAAACACGCCTTCAGAAAATCCTGCAAGCTAAACTGGGCTAAATAAACACTTTTCGGACTGATTAAATTCCAATCCTAGTTTTCCACATCTTCATCGGTCCACATTACGTTAGTTTCGTCATCGTGTGTTCTTTATCTACAAACAATATTCGATGTTAACTATGTCATGGGTCATTCCAGAATTGGAGGACATTCTACTTGCCAACCCATCAAATTTCAAATAATCCATGTACAAAATACTAAAACATGCAGTTGTTGTGTAAATTTACTTGTCCTGAGACCAAATCTACAAAAACTAGGAGAAAAGAATATTTGAAAATATTTTTTTAAATATTAAATAAGTCTGGAGTTCCGAGTAAATGCCATTTTTCTCTTGTCCCACCTCCATGATGACGAAACTGAATCTCAAATAAAACAGTTGAAATAAAATTTAAACCTTTTTTTGTAATATTTTTGCATTAATGTCTCTTGTAATTGTGGGAGCATTTTTTAATGAACACAATATTTTAAATAATAACTATTATGCATGGAACGTGTGTCCCACAACAACCCTGTTAGTTGGCATAACCTTTTTAGCTAGAAGAAGAAGAAAACAGTGACTCATCATCAAACAGTTTTTCCAGAAGAATGGATAGAGCAAAGCTATGTCCTCTCTTTTATTTTTCATATTTTCATAACATTGTCAGCCTTGATGGAATGTCTCACTCTACCTCATACAACACTGTTATGCATATTATCAGGATAAGACAAATTCTTTTTACTTTTTCCCATCAGTACGTTCGTCCTCTTGGTCAGCAGTAACAGCTAGTTAAAAATCGGGTTTCTTCCCCTGAGAAAAAGCTGAAATTAGCATGGATAAGCAACCCTGTTACTGTGATTAGAGTAGGTTTAGCAAACAACACATAAAACATGGAATAAAACTTGTACCACTGACGTGTAAGCTGAGCCAATCAAGCCTTTTATAGTTTATTGCCTATTATTGATCAATATGGAGCAGAAAATTGTAAAAGACAAGGTTTACTTTTTTTTTTTTAATTTGAAGCCCAAATGTCCTCCAATTCTGGAATGACCCATATAATGTTAATATCCTTATATTTGTATTTATATTTATTATTGAACATGTAATTGTCTAGACTTTGAACATAAGCCAACCCGCACTTTTAAACACCTGATCTTGGTCAGGCTGATACAATATTTATGGCTATAGTTGGGATTGTTGCAGGGTGACACAATCGGCCCAACTTTCTTGAAGCAAATAGAGAGAGTTTGGTCACCAGTATCAACAGATCTGGACCTAAAATACTCCCAAATGGGGAGTCCTGTATCATCGCTATAGATGTACCACTTGCGGCTGCCATCTTCGTCTGCTCGGCTGCCAACCTGTTAAATAGCAAATAGTCTCTTTTTATTTAGTTTTTGATACAGATTGAATGAGTCAGATGTTAATTAGTGAGCTTTATATGCAGGCTTATATGTTACTTTTTAGAGATAATTAATAATTGTTCCTTCTGTTAATAACTATTCCTTTAGCTATATTTATAAGGTGAAAAGACATTCTGATTTGTGCAATACTACATGAATCAAATGCTGCAGTTAGCTTGGCACTGACAGTTATACAGTATTACATTTCCACTAAACGTGGTAAATTCAGTTTCCTCATGTGGCACAGAGCTTATGATGTTTATCAAAATTTAAGGTTATGAATGAAAAACTTTAATCACATACTTGAGTGTTATATAATCCTACGTTTTTGTGGTGTCCCAGTTCTATAAGATCATTCTAGTACTGAAACATCTCTCGCAACTTAGTAGCTGGTTTATTTGGCCATAATATAACTTCTGACGACAGTTTTAGTTGCAAGAATGTGATAAGTTGAGATCTGGAAGTAAAATTGCGTTTAAATGTGTCACAATCCAGGCAAATGCGAGTGGCAGCCAACACCGCGGGGCTTTGCTGGCGCAGTTTGAGGAGAAAATTGGTCATTGTGAGGAGGGTCTGCTGGGTCTGACCCTGGTCACAACAAGACACGCCAGTGTGAAATCCAGTTGAAAGGTAAGCAGAGCATAACAAAAGCAATATCATCTCTCCCCTTCTCTCCAAATTTTCCTTTCACCCATCTCTCTCTCTTTCTTTTCTTTGCATTCATCTGATCAGTAACTGTTTGCACGACATCATACAGAAGGTAGATGTAAGTTTTAATAACAAACATCATGATGCAGGTGATTGAAAAGCTGAAATGTGGAATTTCTATGATTTGATTTTGCACAATGCAGCTTAATTTCTCTTATTTTGTTTTTGGTTCTTCAATTTGTGCAGAGCAATTAGGTGCTCATGCCTGTTGGGTCTGTTACCATAGCTACAATATGATTATGCAGACAATCATCTGGTCCTTGTTTCCTCCAATGGGGTTGCATGGCTAAAGCTGTAATGTAAAGTAAAGATGCTCATCTTTCAACAACACACTGCAAAGAATCAGAAACAGGTTCACGAGCAACAAAAAGTCTTGCGGAGTGGCAGACGGGGGACTGCGCCCAGTCATGGCGGACCACAGAAACAAGATCCGACGAGCCACACAACAGGAGGGGAAGGTGAGAGCATCGACCATCTTGAAATTCAGGTCATTTTATTGTTCATTGAAAGAGTTTGGCGGAACAAAACAGTGACAGTAAACAAGGTGTGCCTTTGCATTCAAGCTTTGAAAGCTAAAAAAAAAAAAAAAAAAAGGACCAAGAGGAAGAAAAAGGACATGTCACTTTAAATGAAATGGAGTCTGCTTATACTTATAAATGTAGTTCGAGGGTGCTCAGGTCGAATTCAGTTTTTGTTAGTGAGATCAAAGAATTCCAGCTTAGCTTTGCTGAAAAGGAAGATGTTCTTTTTACTTTATATATGATAGAACCGCTGGGGAGAAAATAATACATTTTTTGGTTTAAATGATCAGAATCAACCATAAATGAATTCACAAAGTAGTTCTACAGATGTGGCCTCAATCAAAGAGATCCCATCAGTCTGAACATCTAAGGAAAAGATGCGTTCAGGGACAATCATGGAGGAGCTTTGAGGCCAGGCTTGTTGAAATCAAAGGCCTGAGAGATGATTTTTTTAATTTTTTTTCCGGGCTCTCCATATAATTCTGAGAAAAATAAATGTGGTCAGTTAATCTGCAGCTTGGAAAAGGACAACAGCCAATGCAGCATGTTCAAGCTGCCCCCCTACTGGGCGGCCCATGAGCCTGTCGATATGGTGGTTTGATGTTGGATGGAAAATAAGAACCCCCCACAACAAACAGAGGGCTGGAACAGAGAGACTGGAACAGAGAAAGAGAGGCTAGAAAGGGAAGAACCGTCGACAGATGGACTCTGTTGTGATTAAAGATGGCGGCAGTCTTTACTGCAGACTACGAAGGACTATTCTCGATCCCTAGAAAAGCGGTGGGAGTAGTCTGTGATCCAGCACAACAAATCCAAGAAGCACACAGTAAGGTAAATCAGCAGGTATGATGTCTGCTTTTCAATCTGCGAGGATGAAAACTGCTGCTACCAGTAACTTTCCATTCTATTGTGCGTCGCTGTTATGTCTCCCACCGTTTTTCATGTCATACTGTTTTGTTGTGTCCTCCCTCTCATCAAAAGCAAAGCACATCATTTGATCTGACCGGTAAATGTGCATCCCATGACCAGACTACTGAAGACCACGATAGACTGAACACTTAAATTAATTTGAATTTCTCCAAGCCGACAGATCTCTGGCTATGTACTTTCGCCATTTGGTACACGGTTCTGCGTGTATGTCTTTGGCATTATATCACCATAGGAAACGTGGGCCTTTTAATAAGATTTTTCCCCTTCTTGTGGGAATACGGTTCTCTACATGCTATGATATTCAGCAAAAATAAACTCAAGTCTGCAAATTGCTCAATCCTCTGTGCCTAATCCACTCCAAGACTTGTTAGTCATGATCTATTCAGCTTGGACAAAGGACATCAGCAGGACTCCAGAATACATTTTCTGACAGTCTTGAGATATTACACTTTGGATCATTTTTCAGAACTTAAAACAAACACTAAAAGCTTTAATATTTGTGACACAACTTATTAGTCTATGAGCCCTATGAATGTTTTCCATTTTTAGTTTTAAGGGCTTGAAAGATGCCTTGTCTCATTTGTTGTTTCTTTTCTGTTCCTCTTAACTTTTTTCGTGAATTCTTTGAAGACGGCCAGTTTGAGAAATTGAAATCTCTATTGTGTGCACTCAAAAATGGGAGCATTCATTTAAATGTCTTAATGGGCTTTTGTTCATCACAGTCTTCTGCAGAGATAAGCCTATTTCAGCCAAAGCCTACAAGAGAGTCTAAATCCACACTGACAGGTGGAACAAAGGACCTCTGAAAGGACTGCATTTGGAGACATGAAGTTGTCCTCTGGTGGCACTTAACTGCAGCCTGATGTTTGAGAATTTGCAAATATTTCAAGACCCCAAGGTAGCTTTAAAATTATCCACAAAATTGAGTGTGTTTAAAAAGCATTGGTTATAATAACTTATTTGCCAAGCTGCAAAATAATGGATTTGAATGAGCATAAATTAGTATCAATAATTAGTGAATTCATGCAGGAATTGACAAAAAAAATGTAAAATCTCATCCCACAGGTTTTTTCTGCAAACTGTATTTCTTTCACACAGAATACTTGTTTTACATAAGGTCTGCTGATTTTAGTAATAGCCACATCTTGTTCAGACCTCCGAGCTGAGCAGAGAAACCTCCTCTATTGTTCTTCTGTGTGCTGAGCAGCCAGTTGCTAAAGGGCTTCTTGTTTGTAGTTACTGAAGAAGGGAAGAGTATTTTTCATTCGCCTTCCACACCCGGCTGCCTCGAACTATCCAAGGGATTCACACTGAAAGCCTTCCGGTTACTTGACTTTTTGATCTCGGGCTACTGGAGCCTTTCATCGCTGCTGTTCACTGTACTGTTTGCTGGTTGTGCTGCTAGTTTTTGAATAGCGTGCCAAAGGAAGTCAAAATGCAGAATCGTTTGATACTGTGATTTGGGCGAGCTTTTGAAAAACATCATGAAATGTTGAGTTCTGGTTTATTATGCAGTTAGTGGCGCAAACAGAGCTTTATTTTGAGTGGATTTTAGAGAATTATCCTGTATCTTTATCCTTAAAAGATACAGAAAAAATGCATCTTAGCTCTATATGACTGGCCAGGCATGAAGAATTGCTGTTCTTGGTTTCACGTGTCTAGAATGATAATGCTTATGTTGGTGTTTGGTAGCATACTTTGTGTGTGTATACATGTTTTAGACTGCATTTTGGAGCTCCCAGGAAGACTAGTAAAAAGTGAGGTGGATGGGAAAGGGGGAGCAAATAGATAAATTGATGCACTTTCAAAAATGATAATCAATTAGCCATTTGTTACGCTTTTACTTTAAAAAAATATATACAGTTGTTTGCAAAAAGGCAAACTGTATGTGAAAAACTGATTGTAACCCAATTAGCAAACACACATAGAAAAGGAAATGTTACTTTTTATTTAATCAACTCACAAATAAAACAGTAATTAAGATGTGTGCATTTTTACAGCTATATGCAGCTACAAATCTTTCTGTTTTTAGTCCATTTTCACTCTGTCTGTCTTACTGATCACTTTAACTTGTGAGTTCAATTGCCCCGTACAAATTTAAGATATCCCCACAGATTTTCAGTGACGTTCAAATCAGGTGACCCTAAGGGCCATTTCCAAATGCTTCAGCATGTGTGTGTGTGTGTTTTTTTGAAGTAATTCATGTTCAAGTTGTTGTCCTTTTGCAAAAGCCAGCCCCTTTTTAGTTTCATTTTCTTGATTTACTGCATGACATTTGCATCTGGAATTTGATGATATCTCATTCTTCATTCTTTCCTCTTGTTGTGAGTTCATTTCCACTCCCATGCCTGCCAGTCTTTTCAGCAAGTGCTGCTCTGTTTCTCTCCAAACACACATTTGGTGATTGCAACCAAAACATTCAATCTGAACTTCATGTGTCTTGATTTGAGACGAGAAAACTTTTCATGCTCTATTTTATGAGGCAGATAGAAAGAACAATCATATCCCAAAGATTCAAACCGACTCCCGCAGACTGTCTGACCCACAGAAATACATTTATTTTCAGTGATTTGGGGCTAGACTTTAATTAGGTTAATGATTGCGATCCTACTGCAAATCAACCGCTGCGGACCTATTGGGACGTATCCGTCCGAAATGGTACAAGGAACAATTGATTAAATTGTGCAGGTGTGTCCAAGTCCCATCAATTCTCACCGCCTGGTACATATTTAAGTCACGTGATTTGGTATCCGTACATGACGTACGCATGCATAACAGATAGATAGATAGATAGATAGATAGATAGATAGATAGATATATAGATAGATAGATAGATATATATATATATAGATAGATAGATAGATAGATAGATAGATAGATAGATAGATAGATAGATAGATAGATAGATAGATAGATAGATAGATAGATAGATAGATAGATAGATAGATACTTTATTAATTCAACACCCGCCTGTCCTCAGCGCAAGGTCATTTGGTTTATGGATACATCTATATTAAGTGGCCACATTCTATAGTGCCATGATTTCTGCCACAAATTTTTTCAAAATTTCAGCCGTCGAAAATGATACAATGACTGATCAGCCTTGGCGGAGTACTGCACTCTCTGAGTGATTTTCTTGTTTTCTTTGTCATCATGGTAGAACAGGAGTGCAAAAAGCCTGTCATATTCAGTATCAGAATCAGAATGCCTTTAATTTGAGCACTGCTCCAGTAAGTGCTTCATTCAACACATCCGTACCATAAAACACACATAAAACCACAATAAAGACATGTCACACAATCAATCGCACATAATAATAAATTAAGGTACTGTGCATTCATATAATCATAATAGTTTAAAACCATTTGATATTGACATTGCTTTGGGATAAAAGCTGTTCCTGAATCTGGTAGTACTTTTTTTCAGACACCTATAATGCTCTCCTGAGGGCATTAGATCAAACAGTGAGTGGCAAGTATCCACACAAAGAGAAATGTGTCAGTAAAGTCCAGTTTTGATATAAAACAAAGAGTCAGGGGTTCAGTAGATGTCAGTAAGGCCACATAAAACAATGGAGAGAGATCAAATATTGCATATGAGTGGATTTGGAGTTCAAATTCTGATGCATATTCATATTTTTCTGGCAGGTTCAGTTGTGAACAAAAGTTTTCATATGTACATTTGTATGTGTGTATTTCCCATATTTCCAGAAGACATATAATATATTAATGAAAGAACCAAACGGTGACAAAGATGCATGTGTTTTAAAGAATCCATCAAAAAAATATAAAGTTATTGGAGTCACTGGAAGCAGAAGACTGCCATGCTATTTAAGTCACTACAGGCATATGTAAACTTTTGTTCACATCTGTACATCATTAGTAAGAAGGCTGTGTGTGAGAAGCGTACGAGGCTGATTTTGGATGGTTTTCCCAACTCTACTTAATCATTTTCAATCAATCAGCTGGTCATCCAGGATCGGTCATCCACATCTGTTTTGAGGTTGTGTTTATAATTTTTCTTTTTTATTAACTGAGGAAGTGTACATGCTGGTGAGGGACTCTTCTAAAAACTCTTTGCACTGCATTTTCTTTTTGCCAGTTTTTATGTTTAACAGAGTTTGCAGGAAAGCTGGAGAATGTACCATGTAAAGCTAGACTTGATATTTGATTTGCATGTCAGGTGTCTGTTTGACCTACGCCCACACTTTCTTCCTTGGCAGCTTTTAAAACTAAAACCAGGGTCAGAGGTTGTTGCTCTGCAGCACTTTTAACACTGGTGACCGTGGAATCAGCTCTTTAATTCATCTCATTATGCTACATTTGGCAGCTGATGTTTAATGGCACATTTGGAACTCTCAAGGCTCTAAATTGTAATCTTTGTGTTTATGTCTTATCAGATCTAAAGCACTGGCATAAGCAGTAATTTTATCTGTCAGTTTAGCATGTGCTGTTCTGAAAGAGGAAAAACACTGTCAAGCAAAAAATAATGATCTCTACTGTTCCAGGTTTGACTGAGTCTCAATTTTTGAATCTCTAACAAGAACAGTGTCAAACGCAACTGCAAAAGAGCTTGAGAGATGTATTAAATTAAATGCATTAAAATTGTATTTACAGGAGAAAACTGTTGGGAAAACTTTATTTCAGTAGAGGGCACCATGCTACCTTATCAGTATATGGCTGGGGAGTTTGACTTATGTTATAGCCACTGTGATGAAGCCTTAGTCACAATTTATGAAGTTTTGTTTTGTGAAGAATCTATAGAGTATAAAATCAGTACTGTTTTTTGCTTCTTAATCCTTGCTTTTCCCCTGTTAACTGTACTAATGAAATACTTCTTCTTTTTCAGGAACAAATGGATGGTAAAGACAAACTGTTATGGCGACATTCTGCTCCAGCCGGATCTTTCTGTTTCATGAGGGTGAAAGCGGCTTTACCAATACTGCAGCACAGTGTGCTAAATAACTGTACAATGGAATCTTCGATGAAAGGATGTGCTGCTGGAGGATGTGTGGAGAAGACAATCAAACACAAGGTAAAACTGTGCATCCAAATCATCTTTATGTGCACCATTTACAGGATGTAACCACAAACATCCAGTGCTTGTACACATGCAGATACACTTAAGAAAAGCCTTAAAAAACTCTTTACAGCAGTGAAACTGACTGTTGAGGGTGACATGTGACACCCAAGTGTTAGTGAGAGGAAACTCCTGTAAGAGATCATTTATTAATTAATGATCTTGGAGAATTTGAAGAAAGAATAGCGAGTAATTGCTGACTTCGGGGGTGCTTTTGGAAATAAAATCAACAGAGATACAGCGTATAGTATAGAAAGTAACTAGTACAAAGAAAAGAGGAGTGTCTGAGTATCAGGATGCTTAAATTGTTTCTGCAGAAAGTAAATTTTGCCTCAAGGAAGCTGCACTGGATTGAACCTTTGTTCATGTTTTATGTTGCTGGCATAAATATTGCAGGAACTGTTCACACTTTAACAGGTTTGCAGGTCTGAGCCGGCACTTCAGGTGATACAACGAGACAAAGTGTGAAACACGTAGTCCTGTTCACTGTGGTGTTCACAGATGTTTTCATCTAATTATATGATAGAAAAAGCATTATGTTTTTATGATGTTCCACCAGCCTTTCATCTCGTTAAAATGGTGTGACTGCTCAGTGACTGCCTGGTGTGAAAGCACAGACAATGACAAAAGCCTTTATTGCTGCATTTAGTCTTTGTACTGTAAAGTCATAAAGTAATGACATGATGAAGTGTATCTAACAGGGCTGCTGAACACGGCAAAGTGTTTTGTTGAACTGAAACAGTCACGCATTTGGATGTCTTGTTGATCTTAAATTGTATAGAAATTAATTTATGTAGCTCTATGTGATATAATCTGATGCAGAGCAGCTGAAATACAGACTTAAATTTAGTTTAATGGTTTAAACTGGCATGCTGATCGCTTTCTCTGACTTTTAAGTGTTTATACATTAGAGGTATGTCTGTGCATAGTGTGGCTTCCACCATAGATGGATTGGTTTTATTCATAAACACACCAGAACAAGAGCAAATATATCTGAAAACTTCTTTCAATACAAAGCATCAGGAGGAATAATGTAGCTAAAAGTTATAGTTTCTTTTTAAATTGAAAGCCCTCTAAAGTGTTAGCATTTGAGTGGTCATGTCAGTGGTGTATAATGACATCAGTAAAGCTGTGGTAAGAGAGATATATGTTGCAAATAAGACATAAAAGTCACCATTTGCATTGTTAGCATGTTAGGAAATGTAGTTAACATCATTATGTATGTTGTTTGCATTTACCATTAACCTGTATTGTTGGCCATTATGTATTGAAGTAAAAAAAAAAAAAAAAAAAAAAAAGGTAAATTTCCCTAAATTTACCACTGCATTTTACTGCTTCATCAGATGTTCCGTTCCAACTTCCTGCTGGTAAAGTTAGTAACAAATGCTGTCTGAATGCATTACATGACCAGGAAAGCTTGCCATGGTGTGGTATTTATCTGGTTAATGCACATGCCAGTGAAGTCATCTGGTGCAGGATGGAATGAAAACCTGCAGACTGTTGGCATCCAAAACAAAATGTTGCCCAACTTGCTCTGTAAATACCTGAAAATAGCACATGAAACACTTAAATATTCAGATTATATATCTCATCAGTTTGTCAGAAAAGCGCTCAAAGCATTCTCTGCCGTAATAAAATGTAGTCATTGTCACAGCAACAACAGATCTGACCTTTGACGGGGTATTCCACAAAATTTACAGATTTTCAGTCTTCTCACTAAGATGAGTACTGCTCAGTATGTGGGAGTACTTCTGTGGATCTGTAGGAGGGTTTATTTTTGTTTGTTTGCCTTTTTTAATTCTGAGTGGATTTACACATTTATTTATTACAGAAAGCATTGCATTACAAAGTGGGGCATGATATCTGACAAACATTCAACCAGAATGCTATTCACTTCCATTATGGGAATTGTAGGATCCAGCATTTCTTGACCTTACTATGGATTAAAAATTAGGTAAATTTAGCAGCTGCAGCATCAGTTTTGTCTTAAAAATCTATGAAGTTTATGATGCCCTTTCATTGTTTTGTGGGCTTTAAGATCTGATGTGACCAACAGAGAGATTTTCGTTAGCACAAACATCCTCATTTGTATATAGCATAACAATTAATCATGCATTGATTCGTATTAAATCTCAACTGGAGTTCACCAGAAGGCATGTGTGGGACTTTGAAGCGACACAGAAATGGTTTAAAGACAATAAGGTGAACGTTCTGCAGTGGCCAAGTCAGAACTCAGACCTCAATCCAGTTGAAAATTTGTGGTTGGACTTGTCCAGATGTGCAAGGCTGATAGTGACCTGTCCACAGAGGTTTAATGCTGTATTTGTAGAAATCTGTTTTCACTTTCACATAGAATAGTCTTTTCTTTTCTTTCTTTTTTGTAATTTCTTGCCAAAAAAGCCAATGGAGATTGTGGCTAAAAAGCCGGAATGGAACCTTTTTTATAATATTTTTTCTAACAATTGAGAGAGGGAGAATGGGGGAAAAAATCAGTATACCATATCATCCTAAGCCGGGGTGGAGCATGGTGGTGGCAGCATCATGACGTGTGGAAGCTTCTCAGCTGGAGTTTCTGGAAACCCTGTAAAGGTAGTGGGTAGAATTAATTCAGTCAAGTGTAGGGGGATCCTGGGGGGAAACCTGGATTCATCTATTAAAAAATGATTTTCAGCAAGACAGTGACCGGAAGCATGCAAAGCTAAACAGAAATGGTTTAAAGACAACAAGATCAGCACCAGAACCCAGTCCTCAATCCAATTGAGAATTTGTGGCAGTTTTGCAAAGAAGAAAGGTGTAAAATTGCAGTGCAAGACTGATAGTGACCTGTCCACACAGGTTTAATGCTCTGCTTGTATAAATCTGTTTTCACTTTGACAAAAAAAAGTAAAATTCATTATTTCTTTTTTTTGGTAAGTTCTTGCCAGAAAGGCCAATGAAGATTGTGACTATAAAGCAATGAATGGAATGTTTTTTATGATATTTATTCTAACACTTGAGAAACTAAGGGAGAGAGGGAAAAGAGAGCAGCAAATCGGTATACCACATCATCTCAAACACACCATCAGCACTTTGAAGCACGGTGGTGGCAGCATCATGATGTGGGGATGCTTCTCAGCAGGAGGTTCTGGAAAGCCTGTTAAGGTAGAGGGTGAAATAAATGCACTAAAGTATAGGCAAACCGTGGGGGGCAACCTGCAAGAAAATTAGTTTTCCAGCAAGACAATGACCTGAAGCAGGCAATGCTACACAGAAATGGTTTAAAGATAAAAAGATCAACGTTCTGGAGTGACCGAGTTAGAGCCCAGACCTCAATCCAATTGAGAATTTGTGGTTGGACTTGAAACCATCCCCAACTTGAAGCATGGCAGTGGCAGCATCATGATGTGGGGATGCTTCTCATCAGCAAGTATATGGAAATCCAGAGGGGCAACCTGGGAGAAAATTAGTTTTCTGCTCAGCTATACAGAAATAGTTTAAAGACAACAAGATGAACATTCTGGAGTGACCGAGTGAGAGCCCAGACTTCAATCCAATTGAGAATTTGTGGTTGGAGTTAAATCATCCCCACTGTGAAGCATAGTGGTGGCAGCAGCACCATAATGTGGGGATGTTTCTTGGTAGCAACCATAGGGGAATTCTGGGGGGATTTTTATTGTTTTTGTATATATATATATATATATATATATATATATATATTTTTTTTTTTTGTAAATTCATACCAAAAAAAAACAACAGTAGTCAGTAGATTGTTGCTAGAAAAAACGATGGAATTGAACCTATTTTTCATGGTTTTCATTGTAACACTTGATAAAGAGAGAGAGAGCATGAGAAGGGTGATAAAATGGTGGGAAAAAATATTTGTTTTCCAGCAAAAAAGCAATGACTTGAAGCATGCAAAGTTACATAGAAATAGTTACAGACAACTAGATGAACATTCTGGAGTGGCAGAGTCAGAGCCCAGACCTCAATCTAAGTGAGAATTTGTGGTTGGAGTTAAACCATCACCACCGTGAAGCATGGTGGTGGCAGCATCATAATGTGGAGATGCTTCTTACTAACAACCATAAGGGATTTTTTTTTTTTTTTTTTAAATTTTGTAAATTCTTACCAGAAAAAACAATAGTAGACAGTAGATTGGCTGGAATAAAAGATCGAATTGAACCTCTTTTTCCTGATTTTTATTGTAATACTTGTTGGAGGGTGGGCAAGACACATGGAAATAGTTTAAAGACAACTAGATGAACATTCTGGAGTGGCGGAGTCAGAGACCAGACCTCAATCCAGTTGAGAAATTGTGGTCTTAGTTGAACCATCACCACCTTGAAGCATGGAGGTGACAGCTTCATGATGTGAAGATGCTTTTAGGCAGCAAGTATAGGGGAATTCTGGGAGTATTTTTATTTTTTTGAAAAACCTACAACAGACTGTAGATTGTGGCTGGACAAAAAAATGGAATTGAACTTCTTTTTCATGATTTTTATCATCTCAGAGAGAGAGAGAGAGAGAGAGAGAGAAGGGGAAAATTTGTTTTCCAGGAAGACAATGACTGACAGAAATAGTTTAAAGACAACTAGGTAAACGTTCTTGAGTGGCCGAGTCAGAGACCAGACCTCAATTCAATTGAGAATTTGTTGTCTTAGTTGAACCATCCCCACCTTGAAACATGATGGTGGCAGCTTCATGATGTGAAGATGTTTTTTGGCAGCAAATACAGGGCAATTCTGGGAGTATTTTCATTTTTATGTTATGAAAAAACCAACAATACACAGTAGATTGTGGCTGGAAAAAAATATTGAATCTCTTTTTCATGATTTTTATTCTAACACTTGGGGAGAGAGGGAGGGAGAAGGGAGGAGAAAAAAAAAATCGGTGTACCACATGTATGAAACCCAAACAGTGGCAGTTTGTGTAGTGGACGGGTGAGGCGCTGTGCATCATCCGCCGCGCAGCCTCAGCCCCGCACAGACAGCGAGAGCTCAGCCATGGAGAGGTGGAGGAGAGCGGACTGTTTTCTTTGTTATTTTTAAACTCTGTGCAAATCGGAAGTATGACACCGCTCGCTGTGACTTGTGTCGGACCAAACGCCCGATGCACCCGAAAGCAGCCAGAAGATTTCCACCGGTTAAGTATATGTCACTTTTTTTTTTCTCCCCCTGTCAGCCCCCCTTCTCTCTCGCTTTGCTCAGAGATTGGGATTGCGGTAGTCGGGAGATATACCATCGCTTTGCTGCTTGTTAGTCTTTTCGGGGGAAATCGGTGCGGGATTCCCTGCGTGACGGTAGGGGGAAATGTTTGTCATGTTGTTCCTTGAGTTGAGCAGCTGTCGGCGGATACGGCTGCAGATATTAATAGTGTGACAAAGTTGTGCACTTGTCGGTCGGCTGCTGAAAGGCCTGGATCACTGTGTTGTGTGTGTCCGTGTGTGTGTGTGTGTGTGTGTGTGTGTGTGTGTGTGTGTGTGTGTGTGTGTGTGGGGAGTTTGTTTCCCCTCCCCCACTCGCCGATGCCTGTTCTGCTCATTCTGGAGAGGCCAAGACATGAATGTGATGAGAGGCTCACTTCAAAGAACAGTTTCAGGACATGGAAGAAAAACAAAATGTAAATAATAATAATTAAAAAAATAAATAAATAAATAAAATGGGGGCATTTCCCCCTCACTGACCTAAAGCCTCCCTCCATGTCGCTGCACACCTGTGATCCATTCATTCAAACAGTGATGCCGAGCGAACATCTTGTGCCGATGCATCCTCTGTACAGGTACTAAGATGCCACCTTGCACACGTGATTGATTTCTATTTGCATTTTTGCACTAAAAATTGCGCCTTGTGTTTGTCATTCCTGCACATCTGCCCCCCCCCATGCGCGCTACACGTGCTGCTCGCACTTCCCACATTTGTGCAGCGAATAAACACTTACTGTTTTGCCCTTTTTTTCTTTTTTTTTTTTTTTTATCCAGCCTTTGTTCCAATCAGGAGAAAATGATTTGTATCTGTATTGGACCAGACAGAGAGTGGGTGTTGCCCTAAAGGAAAGGGTGATGGCAACCATTAAAAAATATTTCTTGTGAAATCACAGCTAGAGTATACCCAGCTGTCAGCCTTTAGGAAACCATGCTCTTTTGTTTCATTTTTTACTCCTATTACAGTCAACAAGTGTACCTCGCCATAAATAGGAATTTAGATTGTGAATGCAGGATTCGCTTTCTTCGCCGTGATTTTGATCTGTCAAGAATTAGTGGCTGCTGCTGCTGTGTGGATTCAAACAGTCAGCTGTGGCTGCACCAGGCCTCAAATTGAATACTGACAGCGTATCTGGGAAGCTTAGTCATAAGCTGTGCAATCCGTAGAGGTGGGGATGGAAGCAGCAGATCCTTTCCTCAGCAATAAAAAAAAAAAAAAAAGAAGGAACTGTGATATGACGGCAAGATGTGTCCTTGATTGCTGGGTGCGCTCTCCTGCAGCTAATCCTGCATAAATACGAATATGGCACAAGGATCAATAAAGTATCATTCGTGGCACTGCTCATATCAGCTAATAGTAAAGAGAATAAGGCTGCTTCATTATTGAGCTCATACTGTAAACCTCAAGTGAATTTATCACTGTGATGACGCTCCAGTACTCATTTGGATGAAACTGGATTAGCTGTGTGAAGTAATGATATGCATATGAATCAGTGAGATATTATTGGGCTGTAATGCTACACCACATTCACAAATCAAACCACGTTGAAAGGCTAATGATTTTAGATGTCTGTTTGTAGGTGGGGGACCCAAGTGCATGAAAATTTGTCCTTGTATTATGGCTTTTTTTAGACGTTTCCTTGCTGATTTGTTGTATTTCTGTTGTACCGATCGACCGATTCTACTGTAAGCTTCCAAAAGATGTAATAAGATGTTATTATCAGAACGTAAAATCAGCAGAATCCACCAGAATGTGTTGCATTTAAAGGCAAACCACTTTACGAAATCCTCTCGATTTCCACTGAATCTGTATTAATTTTAATGTTCAGCTAAAACCCAGCCCCTTGAGTTTTCCATGAATATCTGATGAAAACGCCAACTGAACTGAATTCTGAACATTTCCCAAGAGGTCCTCTTCCAACCAGGCGGAATTCCCTCGCACTCGTCGGTATTGCCGCATAGAAATATAGTTTGACATTAACATGAGAATGATCATTATGTGTTGTAGTAGTAGCACCCTGTTAAGGCAAGCACATGATGTGATGAATCTCATTCTGTATTTTTCCTCTTTGCAGGAGCTTTTTTGCAGTGGCATAAGTAGAATTCTGGATCGAACAGTTGCACAGTGCGGGCTCTTCGGGGACGTGGTATATGGATGCTGGGACTATGAGCATAAGCGACAAAAGGGACTACTTGGCAGACCTGGGAGGCAGCTTCACTGAGGACGCTCCCAGACCTCCGGTCCCTGGGGAGGAAGGCGAGCTGGTGTGCGGTGATGGTCAGCAGCACAGCAACCTCGGCTTCTCCTCCAAAAGCGAGAGCCTAAAATGCGAGGCGCCCGTGGCTACGCCCAGGCGACCCGACCTGGACTTGGGTTACGAGCCCGAAGGCAGCGCTTCCCCAACGCCGCCTTACTTAAAGTGGGCAGAATCTCTTCACTCCCTCCTGGATGACCAGGATGGCATCCAGCTGTTCAGGACGTTCCTCAGGCAGGAGGAGCGTGCGGATATGTTGGACTTCTGGTTTGCGTGCAGCGGCTTTCGCAAACTTGAAGCCAACGAGGGTAACGAGGAGAAGAAGGTGAAGCTGGCGAAAGCGATCTATAAGAAATACATCCTGGACAACAATGGGATTGTCTCCAGACAGATCAAACCGGCTACCAAGTCCTTCATCAAAGACTGTGTGATGAAGCTTCACATCGATCCTGCCATGTTCGACCAGGCTCAGACTGAGATACAGACTATGATGGAGGAGAACACCTATCCTTTATTCCTTAAGTCTGACATATATTTGGAATACACACGGACAGGAGGGGAGAGCCCTAAGCTGTACAGCGATCAGAGCTCTGGTTCCGGGAATGGAAAGGGACTGTCGGGTTATTTGCCGACTTTATACGAGAAAAGCAGATTTGACCAAGAGCCGGAGGAGCAGCCCGAGTGCGACTCTGCGCCGAGCAGCCGGCTCGCTCAGAAGCTGTTAACGGAGCCGCAGCAAGTTGCCAAAAGCGCAAGATTCCAGGACAGTCACCAGTACAGGTAAATCCTCCCAGCGAAGCTTCGCTCGAGCTCTAACTGCTGAATTAGAAATATACCTGAAGCCCCCATGCCACCATAAGCTTGAGATGAAAACAGAGTGTGAGTGTAATGCAAGAGTTGGCAGGGATGGTGTGTGAAGTGGTTTAAGTATTTGAAGGTATGGTGGTGAGGAAATGCCAGAAATTAAAGAGACTACTTGACTTGTTTGGAGGTTGAGGCAGCAATCTTTGTGTTTTCAGTGCAGTAATCATGTGTTTCCTATTGAGGTTTTTGTAGTAAAACAGGGTTTTATTTAGTGAGGAGCTTTTCTGTCATCATTGACCCTGAAACTCTAACTCTTCCCCTTCATGTCAAGTCTGCATTTTTGGAAAAATTGATTTATATTTGTGTAATGAAATACTATAAATATGATGTTTGACTATTCAATCTATAGCTCCCAAACTTCTTTAATAAAGTGAAGCAGTCACCGCCATGGATCAAGACTTAAATTGATCATGATTTTTCACTCTTTTTGGATTTTTGAACCAAATCATTTTAACAGCAGAACATCTTTGCAGAGATGGAATACTATAGACTGCACCTTCATATTTATTGCAGCCTTTAAATTTCAACACAGTATGCTGATTAAGAGTGGCTGCGCTTCGTAACTCAGAATCAATACAAAGTTACTAATTTATGTTTTGTAAATTGAACTAAAACGGTGAACAAATGCCTCAGTTTGCAGTGATTTTTGACTTTTTTGATGCTCACAGCCGGCAATGTCATTCGAACAGTGTCCTCTACGCTTTGAAATGCTTTTCATATCTGGCGTGGGGAGGTCAAAGTACATTCATCCAGATGTTCTGATCTCTGTAATGCCAAATCTGCTGATGCCTGCTGCTTGATGCTGAGAAAAATCAGCTTGTAGTCAGTTTAATGTGCCTGTAAGGACATAATTAGAGGCCTGTACTTTTAATAAATACAGTTAGTTGTTAATTGCAGCTGAAAGACCAACATCCATCCCAATCCTTGGCTTTTTCCTCTAGTGATGACAGAGTCGTCTGTATTTTTGTGGTGTTTTTACCTAATGTTAGGACTTTGCGTAATTTATACATTTGCTGGCATGACAGATTATTTTCTATAAATGACTAGGGATGCATGATGATATTGTATGCAAACTGAACAGGCAAATGAGGCCTGTCAGGCTGAGTATTTACAGTTTTCTTTGGAAATGTCATATCAAATACACTACCGTTCAGACGTTTGGGTTCACTTACAAATGTCCTTATTTTTGAAAGAAAAGCATTTTTTTTTTCAATGAAAATAACATTAAATGAATCAGAAATACAGTCCAGACATTGTTAATGTGGTAAATGACTATTGTAGCTGGAAACAGGTGATGTTTAATGGAATATCTCCATAGGGGTACAGAGGAACATTTCCAGCAACCATCACTCCTGTGTTCTAATGCTACATTGTGTTAGCTAATCATGTTGAAAGGCTAACTGATGATTAGAAAACCCTTGTGCAATGATGTTAGCACATGAATAAAAGTGTGAGTTTTCATGGAAAACATGAACTTGCCTGGGTGATCCCAAACTTTTCAACGGTAGTGTGTTTATGGCACGTTTTACATGCAAGTTGGAGTAATTTTCTTATTTTTCATAGTGAATGCGTGCATTTGAACAGCTTTGTATTTTATGACTGCATCAGCTAGTAAGAGTAGGCACAATAATATGGTAATTGCGCCACAGAAGAGGTTTGACATTCACTGCAATCAGGTGTATAAAATATGTGCATATATTGGCATTCAACCAAATTGAGTTCATTGGTTATTGGCAAAAATGCAATATTGCGCATTTTTTGTTATGAACGAGACCTTGCATATAATCTCAGACATGCAGAATTTGAAAATAGTGTAATATAGTTAGTATAGTATGAGTATAGCGTGTTGGCAAACCTATTGTAAAAAAAACACAAACAAACATTTCAAGAAACTTACTTTTTTGTTTTCGTTTTTGTACAAATTGGGCTCAGATGATGAAGTTTCTGCTTCAAGTTTTCATCAATTTTGTTTAAATGTAATACACTGATAAAAACCTGCGGCTTTAGTCTTGTATAGTGAGATTGTGTGACTCTGGATTTGGTCTTGTGTACCTTGGACATATGCTTGGACTATTATCGCCCATTTCAATGATATGTTGTGACTCTGTCAGCACAATAACAGAATGGAGACCGGACTTAATACCTTAAAAAGACTCTGAATATTCACACCAGGAATTGATGCTTGTTTATAGTAAATACTTGTGCTTGAACAGGAGGTACAATCCTGTTAAATGAAAAGTGGCTCAGAAATAGGAACTTATAAATCATAAGTCACATTTTATTACTGCAGCCAAACTACTATCAGTGCAGACAGGAAGCAAACAAAGCTTATTATGTAACAAGGTCACATCTTCAGATGAGGATTGAGGTCACTTGCAGTAAAGGAAAAAAAGAAACTTGATAAATGTCACAACTGAAATGTCACATGAACAATTTGTGCCATTATTGCTGCAAATGAGAGCGAATCATGTGAGATCCTAATGTGATGGCAGCTATTGTCCGCTTTGCCCTAATGTTAGTCCCCCTGCAGAAGCGCTACAGAAACTTTCCCATGTTTGACCTCTCTTGCTGCAGCACCACTGTTATGGTGAGGGTCAGGAATTCACATCAGCTGACAGACAGACAATACCTTCCAGATAAAACCCTCTCTGTGACAAAAACACCGAGCACAGTGCTGCACTATGTAGTGGAGACTGAGCAAATCCTGATCACTATTTGGTCGGTTAAAACCCCCTCAAATCAGATCTGTGCCACAGACCAGGCAGCTGCAGTCTTCTGCTATCTTTTTTCCCCCCAAGATCTTGCTGTGTTTCATTACATTCTCCAGCTTTTTTGGTTGATATCTGCAGAATGTAAATGCTTGTTTGTACAAGTAAGGTTTTTGAAAACATAACATAAGGCGCTTTTGTTGGGGATCGATGTTTGAAGTCGTCTCTAAAATATAGGGCGAAAAAAAAAGTCTACGCTCCCACAGACATTGCAGCCATATGCGTGTGAAGATCTGCACGGCAAGCAATAAAAAAATAAATAAACTGTGATTGAAACACATTTATTTTCACATCATTATTTCAGCAATCAAGCATTTGGCTGAAATTCCAGAAAGACACGCTTCATTTTTAAATTGCCTTTTAGCGTCGCCCGTTGGGTGCTTTTTTTTTTTCTTGTGAAGCTAAATTTTACAGCAGTTGTGTCAAAATCTCTTCAGAGACGGGTAACAAAAGACATTAAAGAGTCTTTCAGATCGGCTTTAAGAAATGAAATAACTTGAAAGAGAATGGCCATTAATGTTCAGAGGGAGAGAGAACGGCTCAGTTTTGTTCTCAGTCAAGTTAGATGTAAACTTCAAAGGCGAGACCACATCGTCTTTGCAATTTTAATGAAAGTTGCCGTTGCCTTTGAGTAATATTAAGAGCCCCGTAACAGACTACATGCTGGAGTAAAGTGGAGATAAACATTTAACTGTATTATGTGTCGAAGATGAAAGGCCTGTATTCAGTTTTTAGAGTTGAACCTTATCAATGATTGTTTCATGTTCGGGAATTGACCTGATATTTCTTGCATGTATTTAAAAGCTGCAGGAAGAGAATTTTAAAGTTTTAACTGCACGTTGGTTGGTCAATATCATGCAATAGCTTCATGTTAAACTGCTGGAATTCTTTCCAATCCATGTCCTTGAAAGACCTTGGCTTGGGACCCCATGTGGCATTACATGATCTACAGAAATCTGTGGGAGCACTGGAATAGTGATAATTATTGATGCTCTTTTGATGATAAACACAGTTTTGAGACTAATCAGTTCCATATAGCATGTTTGGTACATCTTGTTCTGAAAATAGCATGCTTAAGTGTGCCATATTCAGTCACATTTCGACGTGACGATTATCTATCTGCTGAGAATATGAAGACTTGGAAACAGCAGGAGCGTTTCTGCTAAATCAGTCTGTGCATATAATCAAGGCTTTTAGTGTTACTTTCAGCTTGGCACACAATGTTCCAGCTTGTAGATTTGCAGATGAAATAGCAAAGAAAAAATGGAATAATATGCCTGGAAATCAGGCTCCTGATGATGATGAGTTTCATTGCATGTATTGTTTATTATGTGATTAATCACTATATGTATAGGTGTTTGTGGTTCCAAGAATAATATGATGAAGATAAGTTGAAGAGAAAACATGAAATGGAACAATATAAAACCATTTCTCAAGCGAAAGTATTGCGGTTTTGCATGACTACTCAAATTGTGCTGCTTTGTTCTCAGTTATTTGTATGAGAAATTTGTGTTTTTCTTTATTTAAATTGCTGCCTGTATGTGTGAAGAGTCCCTCAAAGAAAGGAAAAAAAAAACACCTGATCTGTCTTTGATCAAATGACAGAATTAGAATATTTTCTTCCTGCCTTTGTCCCTACTTTTCTCATTGTTAGAAATGTCGCCACATACAATCACAGCATTAAAAGTCGCTTTCTCTCGACCGCATTTTTTAAATTCGTCTCTTCAACCAACCTGGCGCTGTAATTATTCTCTGTTGAATGTGGATGCTAATGAAAATCAGTTGGTCACAAAGGTTTCATTTTGAACTCTGGGTACTTCTGCATTCTAAACAGGGAGGAAGCTCGGGTAAATGCTTGAGGGAATTCCAATTTGAATAAAAAGTAATGATGCCTAACATCTATAATTCATGTGTACAAAGGCCTTCAAGAAGTGTGTTCAGCAAAGTCGATGACTGAAAATGGAAAAGGTGTCAAATGAAGTCTCCTTGTCTTTCGTGAGACGTTCTTTGAACAGCGTGCATCCGGATCGAGCCAGCAGTTACGTGTCACTGTTCGATACTCTGGAATTGAATTTGATGTTTTCAACCACTATCGGTCACGACGTTGCTAGCCAGTACTCCTCTTGTTTAAATTATGGCTGCAAGAGGCATCACAGGATGTGAGAAAGCAAAAAGCAAAATTGAAGCAGTGGAGTATTGGAGGCTGGTTAATGAGGTTGTGTGCACATTTTAAGTGTTCAGCAATTGTGCTAGAATGGCTAATTATGCCACCAAGGAACATGGCAGAGTTATGTGACGATCGACGTGTGTCTGTCTGTCTGTCTGTCTGTCTGTCTGTCTGTCTGTCTGTCCGTCTGTTTGTCTGTCTGTCTGTCTGTCTGTTAGCAACATTACTCAAAAACGGACTGACAGATTTGGATGAAATTTTCAGGGAAGGTCAGAAATGACACAAGATTCGATTTTGGCAGTGATGCGGCTCAAAGTCTGGATCCACGGATTTGTTAAAGATTTCTGTGTCATTGCGAGATAGCGGGACGATGTCACTGTAACTATGACTACAAGTGAACACTACGTCAGCTGAATTATGATCACATGATTGCCGTCCTACTACAAATCGACTGCGGCGGACTTATCGGGAGTCGTCCGTTGGAAATGATACAAGGTACAATTGATTGAGTTGTGGGGTTGTTTCTGAGTCCCGTCAATTCCCGCAATCCGGTTTCCATACATAACGTACACGTGCATAACACACACCTGTGGGCACCGCAAGGTCATTGTGTGTGTGGGTACATCTATATAAAATGGCCACATTCTGTGGTGCCGTGATTTCTGCCACAAATTTTTTAAAGATTTCATCCGTCGGAAATGATAGGACGACTGAGCAGCCTTGGTGGAGTACTGCGCTCTCTGAGTGCTTTTGTTTTTATTGTATGTCCATCAGAAAACCCATGTTTGTTTGGAGTATATCATCAGCCCAATACTTCACAACACAACATGCACACGTATTCCTTTGTTATATATGGTGCTGTTTTGATGGTTTTGAATGTTGTTGCAAGCATGTAGTTATCCAACCACCCCAACACCAACTACAGAATTGAGCTGTTATTTGTTTAATCATGCAGTAAATTCAGTCATTTTCTGGTGTTTATCTATCACATGATGATCTTTTTCTGTAAATTCTTATATTTTTTTTGACATTTCCTGTATTTCTTCATGTGTTACTTCCAGGCACGAACCATTTCGGGAGACCATCAACCCGTACTATGTCAACACCGGTCACGTTAAGGCTCCTGCCACCAGCGCCAATGATAGCGAGCAGCAGAGTATGTCCAGTGACGCAGACACAATTTCCCTTACGGACAGCAGTGTGTATGTATCTTGTCCTCACACACACACAGACACACACATTTTGCAGAAAGTTGTAGCAGGTTGTAAAGGATACACCAGGCTGCCACTTTGGCTGGAACATCGGTTTTAGGGAACTGATACCATGTTATTACAGATTCCTCGTCATCATGACTGTTTAAATCTCTGCTTAAAATATTACATATTAAATAATATATATTAAAATTGATTTTTTTACATAAAGGTGCAGTGCTAGCGCACATGAAAGCATGTCTAATAGAAGGTATGTAAATGTAAAATCCTTACCTACTGACCTCTTCTGCGAACAGGACACAGTTTGAAATGATTGTGAATGAAATGAGTGTTTCTTCATAGTTTTTTTTTTTTTTTGATTTTCAAAGCAGCCTTTGTCTTCTTTCAGTCAACTTTTTTTTGTCCACAAACTCAACACCAAAGGCAGCGTTTTCTATCATGTGGGATCACTTGAAGTAGAACTTGTATTTCAGTGCAGTGTTCATGAGTCAGAGTCAGTCACGTGGTATTGAAAGAAGATTTGAAAAATAACGTTTCCTAGGTGCAGGGATGGCACCGGGGAATTTAAGCCAAAGAGGCTTCAAAGCTCGCACAACTGGACAAAAATGCGTTTGAAGCTGAATAGATTAGAGTCTGTTATCAGCTAATTGGTCCAGAGCTTCCAGCACAGGAGCGTGTGAAACCCAGCATGACCAATACCACATGGAATTGCAGACTCGAGCGTGTGATAGCATGTAACTGTAATCTGCCAGACCACTTGTAGTGCAGCAGGGACGCGGTAAACCTGCGAGGATACCTGTCCTACTGCACTGATTAATCGAGACTTACTAGGTGTTCGTTTTCGGCGAAAAATGCTGCGAGAAGCTTTCAACTTCAAAGCTGCCTCTGTTGTTTATTCATGAGGATGTATTATGAAAATGTCTTTGTTGTTAATTCCAGAGACGGGGTTCCACCCTACAGATACCGCAAACAGCATCGCCGGGAGATGCACGAAAGTGCCAAAGCAAATGGGCGAGTGCCACTACCTCATATTCCTGTGAGTTACTCATGGGTTATTTCCTCTTCCCTCTCACTTTCTGCCTCTACACCTCTCTCTCTCTTTAACTGTCTGTCTCTGCCTTATTTTTCCTCTGCTCCACCGTTGGTGATGTGCATATTTAAGCTGTGCCGTGTCGCAGGGCCTGTGATGGAGTATAAGAATAGCTGATGGTGAAAGAGAAGGCTGTCTAAATGCAGCTTGATGCTTTCCTAAGCTGTGTGTGCTGAAGCCCAGCAGACATGAATCCTCCCCTGTGACAGCCTGATGCCTCCCTCTGCAGCTTATGCTGTCTCCTGGTAGGAAAGCCCCGGCCCTAATTAGGCCTCGGAGTGAAGAGTCAAATTAAAACTCCACACGTAGCATCCTATTAGGACGTGTGAATTGACTGTATAGTAGAGCCCAAATCCTTGAAGCATCACTCTCATATTTCCCTGCCCCGACAAATTAATCATGACTTCTGTAGCAATAGGAAAAAAATGACAGGGACTTGGAAGTATTTTGTTTTTCCAACCTTGTTTTTATAAACCAGTTCCAAATCAACAGCTTTGAGGAGTAATGATTGCAGTACTCATGTTGGCAGGGAAGGAAATAAATGTCACTTGTGGCCTTATTAGGATGATTATGTGCGTTGTTTAAAATTACAGCGTATTTGTCATCCTTTTTAGTGATGCTTCACAAAATGATTTTGAGATGCAGAAGCTCATTATCAAATCTAGGCTGAATTCTTCTTGACAGACAAAGACACTGTTATCTTACATAGCAGAGGTTAATACCAGCTCTTTTAAAAGCCATGGAAATGTCACAGAGGCTCAGATTTAAATTTACAATCTCTTTGGAGGTTCACCAGTCGATAGTGTCCAGTTTAATGTTTCCTGCTTGTGTTTCAAGTCTTTCATACTGACAGGATGCCAAGGGGTCGGGGTGTTAAAACATCCCCGTGTGGTTTTGACAGTAATGCAGCAGTGACAAAAAAATTCACCACTTAACAGTTTGACATTTCTTTCTCCAGCGCCCAGACCGGATTCCAAAGGATATACATGTGGAGCCGGAGAGGTTTGCTGCAGAGCTGATCAGGAGGCTGGAGGGTGTGCTGAAGGAGAGGGAGGCTCAGGAGAAGCTGGAGGAGCGACTGAAGAGAGTGCGGCTGGTATGTTGGCTTTCCTTTCCCAACCTGAAACTCATCTTCTGCTTTCTTAATTAGATTTATCGTGTGTCAACAAGAAGCATCTTTCAGCAGCTGGCGTGGACGTTCACACTGGAGAACGTTGTCTTTTTTGGCTACATGACCTCTCAAATGTGATTCTGAGCTGCCTTCCCTGAGTTAAACATTCAAGTCATGTGAAGTGCTGGTTGGAGCTGAATATTAGCTCCTGGTGACACCAGCTGAATAATATTAGCAGCCAGGGGCGAAAATATGATTGAAGTATGAATTCTTAAAGTAGAATTAGTTTGCAACCAGCAGTTATTTTTAATGTTTATCGACTGCTTCATCAATAAAATGCCAGAACATAGTGAAAAATGCAGTACAAGAGCCTAAAGAGGTTTTGTTTACTATCATATATATCAAAAAACAGCATCAAATCTTTACATTTTAGAAACTAGGATCAGATCCTTCAGTCATTTAAATTATTTTCTGTTGTTGACTACGTATTTCAGTGTCAGAAATGCACTTAAACGCTTTTCATTTTAAATCCTGATATACATATATTTGGATTTCTCAGACATCTCGAAGACGAACTATGTGAAAATCTCCTAGTTTAAACCTGTGAACCCCTAACAGTTCCTGGGTGTTTAAGCTCCTGTCACATTTTTACTCACTGTGGGCTCATTTTTCACTACAGTCTAAATTACTGCACCTCTATGGAAACAGCGCAGCCATGGCTACAAGTACACAGAACATAAAAGTGTCTACTGTGCAGTTTAACAACATTATAACACCTTAATTCATTAGAAAATGGAAAAGAAGTTGAATTTATTTGATTAGTCTTGTTACAAAAATGATAAAAATCTAGAATCAGCACATATGACATGTTTACAAGTGTCCACGTGTTACCAATGCTGGGGGAAAAATGATGGCTCTATTTATTATAGTGCAGATATTTTACAACTTAAATCTTTCATTTGTTTCCACTATTCTCTGCTCTGCGTAGACACAGCCTTCAGTTTAGCTGAATTTGTGTCACACGGCTGGATGGTTTCTTGATCGTGACAAGAAATGTGGAAATGCTTTATATTTGGCAAAATCGTCAAGGAAATATGTAAATTCAGGTGATTTTTGATTAAATGTCCCATTTTTTGGGTAAGATTTGGTTGTTTTTTTCCACTAAAACAGAGTCACAGTTAATTATTATTATAAAGGACTGTTGGGAAGTTTTATTTTTACAATTTCTAGCTCTGATAATTGATGCAGTTTTGGTGATTAAAAACAAATAGGCCTTTAAACCCGTTGGTGTTTTCGGTGGTTCAGAGTTTAAAGCTGCTCGAAGAGGTGCATAGTAAGATCTCAATCTAAGCTCTCATAGTGCAAATGCTATTATCAAATGGCTCTTTATTAACTTTAATAACTTTGATTTACTTTAATAAAAGAATGATTAAATACACTGTGACCATGGATAGGGTATTGAAAAGCAGACTGTTGGTTGAAGAGTATCAGTAGGCGCCACCAATGCTTGTTTCGGAGCCAGACAGCGAGACGTGTGCCTGGCCGGTGGGCTTTAAGTTTCCACTAACAAAGGAGACTTAAATCCGTCTGGCCTTAATGAAATTAATGAGGCCAGCCATTTGAATGGGGAATAAAAAGACAATATGAATCATTTGGAGAATTCTGTCCTTGGCCTGTCAGCAATCTGGCTTTGTCGATGAATCAGATGGAGCACCTGCACACTCAGCCACTTGTAAGCCTGGAACACTGAGCCGCCCGTTTGATGTCACTTGAACGGTGATAAAATAGTCGCTGTTACCACAAATGAAATCTCCTTCAGTACACGGAGCCAAGTATTAAGTCTCAAGGCAGACAATTTCTGTGGCTGGCCCCCGAAAGGAGAGAAGCTGCCATCACACGGCTCAAGGTTTGCTTTATGAAACCTAGAGGCGAGGATGAAATGACTGCCTTCATCAGGTAACACTCTGGGCCTCCAGAAAAGGAAACATGAACTTAGGTTTCAGCTTTTTAATGATAATATCAGAGGTATTAAAAGCGATGTGGTTATAATGTGTGAAGAAGTAGCATAAAATCGGATTTAAAAAATGCTTCCAAATGGATGTCATTCTTTTGTTGCTGTGAGGAAAAGGCTCTTAATCTGATTTCATGTGAATGCGAGTAGCTTATCTCATCAGGAAGGAAGTCATGGCTTCATTTAATGTAATTTTTGGGAAATGTAGGCAATATGGACACACAAGAGCAGCAGAAGTAAATTATTGGCAAGGTGGTCATTGCTTGTGTGTATCAAATTTTTATTGTGTGTGAACAAGACAACAGATCATGCGACCGCGTTCACTACACTCCTCATAAGGAGAGGCCAAAGCATTGGCATCAGTACATTTCCATCCAGCACCTAAGCCAACTTGTAAAAAGTCAAATATCTGCTCCCGTTTGCCAAGAATTTAGTATTTTCAATTGGAAAAAGAGGGAGCAAGTGGAAAGTGTGCTCAAAGGAAAGGTGTCATGCTTCCATGTGGAACTTGTGGGCTCGGCTAGCACAGATATCTGGATCGGGCGCAGGCGTGCGAAAGACACTTCAATTATTCAAAAACATGCCAAAAAATATTTGGCTGCATATAGAATCTTTTACAGTATCACTGAACCTAAGAAAGCGGTGGGCACGGGGAAGTTAAGTTTCTGTAGAAAGTGAGCTGCGAATGGCTTTGATACTGTTACAGTTAATGGACGGTGACCACAGGGCAATAGCAAACTCAAAATGGTTTGGCATATTCACAAGTGAAGGTTTATTTAATTATTAACATGACTGACATAAAAAGTTTGGGCTGGCGAAAAAATAAAAGTGAAGCCAATACCTACTGTTGTCTTTCCACTATATAGCTTTGTTGTCTCCTCTCCCTTCTCTCTCTGCCAAAACTTTACACAGGATGCAGTAAAGATGAAAAATCTCTGCCGTATGGTGCTCCAGCTGCATTAAAACACATTTTCTTGTGGTTCAAACCTTAATAAGGAATAAAACTGATTAGAATTGCTGCTTGCAAGTTCCAGAAACGTGTTTTTGCATCAATAGATCTTTGGCTTTGCAATAAAATATTGAATTTAATCAGCATTTCTGCAGTAACGGTGGTCTGGGGTAAAGATTTCAGCCCTGGCTTCTTTGATCACTGCACGTCCTCGGCTCCCTACGGTGCCTGCTTATCAGAACCTATTATGGATGCCTGCAGCACCACGCCCAGCCGTTCCCCCTGGAGCAGATTCTGTCAGAGCGCGGTTTTGTCCCAGTCAGTCAGAGCTGATGCTGTATCGCTTGCGCTTGTCACGACATGAAACAATAGAAACGTGCTGTGTGCATACTGATACTGTTGGATTCACGGTTTGGCTCCAAACCTCTGCAGTAAGAATGAGAGGACTATCATTAGCATATGGGGAGAATCTGCCATCTGCAGGTTGAAATAGATATGACACGTGAAATCTTATTGAAAATCCTCATTTGTGTTATTGATGCATTAGGAAATGAGCTGGTAAATCAATAAATTACATGCTTCCTCCTGATTTTTTTCCCCCTCTAAATGTGTGTTTTTGTGTTTGTGCTGCAGGAAGAGGACGGCGATGAAGTCATCATGGCCACTGCTGCTTCACTACCCAGTCACAGGTTCCCCCCTGGTGCTTATTCACAGAATTACAACTCCCGCTATGCCGACATCGCCTACAGTGGTCCTTTCCTCAGAGACGCTCATGAGGAAAACCCTGAGAGCATCTTGGACGACCACGTCCAGCGGGTCATGAAGACTCCCAGCTGCCAGTCACCAGGAACCGGCCGCCATTCTCCCAAGTCGCGCTCACCGGACGGTCTCCCAGGGGTCAAAGGAACAGGTATGTCAGGCCAGGGGAAGCATCCATCCAGGCACGGTTTCAAGGGAGACTCCAGCCACATGTACCACCACAAACACGTGCACCACATCCACCACACAGGCGTCGGGAAGCCCAAAGAGCAGGTGGAAGCAGAGGCGGCCGTGCGTGTTCACGGCAGCTTTCCCTGGAGTGTGGAGTCCAGTCATTATGGATCCAAGTCTCGCAGCTACGCAGATGGAATGGGATCCAACTCTACAGAGCATTCAGGATATAGGTAAAAATCTATTTTTCTCATTCACACACCTAAAATACTTTTTTTTCCCTCTTTCTCACCAGTTGTTTTCTTCCGTTTTAAAGCAGTAAAAGTGGCTCACAGTGTAAAAGAGCATTCAAGAAAGGTGAGGAAGTGCGGCCTTATGACATACCGGGGCCTACAGAGGAGATGGAGAAAAACCAGAAGATCCTCTTGTGGCTGATGGAAGGACAGAAAGAAATGGTTCAACACAAGAGGAGTCCGTACGGGTCAGTAGTCACAGTTAGTTTAGCTCTCCAAAACCCACTGGAACGCTTAAAAGACACGTTATCTTTAAAGAATTGTCAAAAGGACATCATATATCAGATTAAGAAAAACTGTAAAGATAGGAAGAATGGAGGGATTTTCAACCTTCCCACTGTCTTTGAACTTAGTATTTGTGTGTTGATGTGTATGTTATTACTCTGCCAAGGAACGCGGCAGAGTTATGTGTCAATTGCCATTGGTTTGTCTGTCCATCTGTTGGCAACATTAATCAAAAACAGATGAACAGATTTGGATGAAATTTTCAGGGAAGGTCAGAAATGACACAAGGACCAATTGATTAGATTTTTGCAGTCGTGCGGCTTATAGTCTGGATCCACAGATCTGATAAAGATTTCTGTATTGTAAGAGCGGCACTGTGCCACTGTAACTATGACTACAAATCATACGACTGAGCAGCCTTAGTGGAGGACTGCACTTGGCAGAGAATTAGCTAAATCTTAAGCTTAAAATTGTGACATGTCATCAAAATCGCTTCATTTTCCATTTTAAATTTTGAAACAAATATACCATTTGCACTTACTAGTCAAAACTAGAAATTGCAACCAGGAATCTGTGACTGACTTCACTGTGACCAAAAGTCACATGACAAAAATTCAAAGGCTTTTTGGCTGAACTGGACTGAACTTCAGTCAGTGTTTATACAGGATCAAGAGGAGACAAGCTTGGAAACAAAAAACATAAGCATAATAAAATATATATAGTATGTGGAGCCACTGTTTGTTTTATTTGTTTTGCTTTTTTGAGTGTTGGTTAAAAAAATAATCTCTTTTTTTGTAAAACAAGTAATTAAGTTAAGATAACATTTTTTGTTAAGCTTTTGTTCATTTCCCCTTTTCTTGAATGAATTTATGACATTTCAACTTTACACAACATTAACTGCACAAAAGACACATTTGAATTCTCTTTGCTTCTATTAATGTTTGTGCTGTTTCCATAGAGATGCACGACTTTATATTGCATTCAAAATTGAGCCGACAGTAAATAAAAGCAAATAAAAACACTCAGTAACTTTGGGGTTTAAAGAATTAATACACGTTGAAGTACTTGTTAGATATATTCTCACTTTAGAATGTTGCAGGTACTGTGCTGCATTTTTGGTCTAGAACACTGGTTGTGGAAGGAAAGCTCTCCTTTTCCAGTCTGTATTTTTGTTTGTCTTTGCCCTCCACAAGCCAAAGCTAAAATCATCAAGCTCTCGTGAGTGTTTGTTGGTCTAATTGTTGATATTCTTCACATTTCAGGAGTATATCAGGGTCCAAGAGGACAACGGGCCACGAGGGATCCCGCCTCAGCTCAGCAGACCGGTCCGGCTCTATGCATCCATGCGTCGGCGCCCAGCTGTGGAACAACGTGCAACCGTCCCACCCATTCATCCAGGATCCCACTATGCCCCCCAACCCAGCTCCCAGCCCCCTCATCCAGCTGGAGGAGGTCTGCCGGCGGCTCGAGGAGGAGAAGATTAAGTCTGGAACTTTGCAGCCCAAGCAGCGGTAGGAAGCAGTCACGTCTCATTGCCACAGTTATCTGTCCAGTTAATCACTGCAATTTTTCGGCAGAATACACTACCGTTGAGAAGTTTGGGGTCATTTGAAATGTCCTTATTTTTGAAAGAAAACTTTTTTTTTTCAGTGAAGATGACATTAAATTAAATAGAAATACAGTCTAGGCATTGTTAATGTAGTAAATGACTATTCTAGCTGGAAACGGCTGATTTTTAATGGAACATCTACATAGAGGTACAGAGGAACATTTCCAGCAACCATCACTCCTGTGTTCTAATGCTACATTGTGTTAGCTAATGGTGCTGAAAGGCTACTTGGTGATTAGAAAACCCTTGTGCAATTATGTTAGCGCATGAATAAAAGTGTAAATTTTGATGGAAAACATGAAATTGCCTAGAAAGACAAAGACTTTTTTTTGGGGTCTATGTGCCGGTGTGTGTCTAACTACTGGGGTTATTCCGTCCCTCAGGTATGTGATGGAGGTGATCCAGAGGGGTCGTACTGCAGTCAGACCAGCACTGTTTCCTCCGCTCAGTGTGGTGCCCGCCGTCTCAGACAGCGAGCTCTCCGAGCCCGAGTACGTCCGCTGTGTCCCAGCAGTAACTTTTTCCACTGTCTCCACATTCCCCATAGTTCACCGCTTTACTTCCCATGTAGTTCCCCACATCGCATCATTGGGTTTGTTTGTTATTTTCATTTGGTGTCTTGTCTAGTTTTCATTCCGCTTACGAATGCAGGGATTAGACTCGGTGATTATCTAAATGCTTCTTATCAGCTGAAGAGGGAATGATCCATTTTAAGTCAGTGGATTGTGTTTGGTAAGCAGTAATGTGCATCAAGTGTTCAGACAAATACAAAATAATGGACAGAAAAATTTATCTAACACAGTACTAAGCTGTTTACTGTAGTAGAGGGTGTACTATGAAGTAGGATTAATGAGTTAGCAAGGTATTTTGAGCCTAAAATCAAAGTTTTCAGCGCCACTAAGGTGGCTCTGTTTTAACCTGTCTGGATCACTATGGCAATGGATGCGTCAAAACTAACTCTCCAGAGGAAGCACACACATTGACCATATTAAGTGCAACCTTTTCACTAATTCTTTCCCTGAACATATAGTCTATGGGCTGAGGGAGTATCTTATATCTGCAAACCTGTTGAGCCACACTTTAATAATTCCACTGAACAGATCCATCCAGGACCTGTGCTGTGGGTTGGTGGTTAGCTCTTTGGCCTTGCAGCTAGAAGATCCTCGGTTTGCGCCCCGGTTTCTGCATGAAGTTTGGATGTTCTCCCTGTGCAAGCGTGGGTTTTCTCCGGGTTCTCTGGCTTCCTCCCACATGCTAAGGTTAATTGGTGATTCTAAATTGTCCGTAGGTGTGAATGTGAGTGTGATTGTTTATCTGTATATGTAGCCCTGTGATAGACTGGGGACCTGTCCACGGTGTCCCCTGCCTTCGTCCTAAGTCAGCCTTCAGGATTAAGCAGTGTATAGATAATGGATGGTTATGTGCAGTTACAGATGCACAAACAGACGTTGCCAGGAAAACCTACATGCATTCATCAGGTGATGCAGAAAATGCATAAATATGTTTTTCTGCTTGTTCCTGATTTACTGCCAAGTCTGTTTTACACTGCTGGTATGGCAGCTAGTAGAACACAGATTAGAAACTGGTATTGATATTTATCACAGAGAATTTTCAATCAGTGATATTAATTTCAGTTAGATTTGACCAAAACTTAAAGTGATTTCACCATATCCTTCATTATGGGACGGTTTCAGACCTTAATGCACTTCTGTATTCTGTGTATCATGTTATGATGTGTGAAGTTTAAGAGCTGTAAAGTGCAGCTGTTGTGTTAGAAAGAAGCAGCAGGCATTGAGAGCGCACTAAGTGGTAAAATCAATATGAACTCCTGAACAGTATTGAACCAGCATTCCTCTCTTGTAACATTTGCTCTTAACAGTGCTTTTTAATATAATATATTTTCCTATTCTTCATAGCTCTCCATTACAACACCTTGCTCCTCTTGACTGAAGTATGTGGCTTGTATCAGTCCATTTTGTGCAGAGGAAGAGTCAAATGATACGAACACACACACAGCCTGAAGCCTGAGGTCTGTACTACAAAGCAAGTTTTACATGACCAGGCTTTCTTTGTGAGCGTCAGCTTGACAAATAACGGGTATCATGAAAGTGAATGCCAACTTTCCACTCGCTCACACATGTCATGTGAGTCTTGGACAGAGTGAAGCGAGGGTTTACTGCCTACTTCAGTCGAGATATATACGTGTGTGTGTGTGTGTGTGTATTTTTATTGTGGCGTTCTGATTAATAAAGTGTAATCACAAAGCACTGCTACTGCAAATGGTACAAGACAGGAATGCTGGTAGAAAACTGGTATTTGTGTGGTAATATACATACATTTTTACAGATTAATGTAAGCTCTTGTATTAGCGCTTATCTAATGTGGCAGTTGCACATTATAGCTGTTAAACTCTAAACTTTATATATTTAAACATATTGTATTGATGTGCACGTATTGTATTGACTGTCCCATAATGCAGGGTATCGCTTTAATTTTTAGCCAAATAAAAGTGAAATTAATATTACTGATTGAATATTTTCTGTAATAAATACCAATAGAATAATGCAGTTTCCAAACACTTGTATCAACGGTGTAAATAGATTTGACAGCAAATCAGGACCAAACGTAAAAACATACTTAAACGATTTCAGTTGAAAATATTGGTTTGGTTGGCATGGCAAAATGATGCATTCAGTGTGTGATACTGTAACTGCACGGCTTCATTTAGTGGTTTTAGTAACGCACAGATCAACAGGTTTGCAAATAAAACATATTCCCTCAGCTGAGAATTCGCTTTACTAATAAAGAATCGTCAGGAAATGGTTTGGTTAAGGGGAGACGTGTCTTATATTCGATTTAAATCCGAAACTCTGTGTTCACAAAGGAAATTTAGAATCACCATCATGTTACCCATTATATCTGGGACTGTAGGTTTTGTGGAGTCATCTAAAGCAGCCTGGCTATGCTGAACTTACTTCTTGTCCACCGTCAAGTAACCAGTGATAAAATATTATTTCCAGTGGCCATAGTGTTGTCCTCAACTTTACTTCTTCCCCACCTTACCATAAATACCTCTGGTGGAAAACATCAGATCTCTCTGTTGTTTCCCCGATGAGCAGAAAAAGGATCACAGAGGAAGTAAAAGCGAGTGTCGTCTGTGTTTCTGCAGAGGGAGACCAGCCGCGCTATTAAAGAGAGGACGAGTTTTTGATGTTTTGTGAGAAGCATGTTTCTGTTTGATGTTTGGCTGCCCTCTCAGATGGATGCTTAACGGGTGGAGGAGAGCAGCAGAAGTGTTAGAGGCAGATGAAAGGTAGATGATATGGAAGCACCAGTGGGTGAATCCTCCTGTTAGACCTCAGAGAACTGGGCTTTAGAGTGCTGCAGTTACTGTCTGAACTCCTCAATTCCTCCGCTGTCCAAGTCTGAGCGTTTTTTCAAAGATCACAGCAAGATTGGATTTTGAAGTTCAAGGCTGTTGGTTAGCAAGCAAAGTAACTTAGATCTATAGTAGCAATGAATAAGGACTTATTATTTTAATTATGGGTCATTCCAGAATTGGAGCTTCAAAATTTTGAAAAATAAACCTTGTCTTTTGCAATTTTCTGCTCAGTAATGGGTAATAAACTATCAAAGGCTTGATTGGCCCAGCTTACACATCAATGGTATCATTTTTATTCCATGTTTTATTTGTTGTTTGCTAACCCTACTCTAATTACAGTTACAGGGTTGCTAATCCATGCTAAGTAATTTGTCTTATCCTGATAATATGCATAACGTGGTTGCATGAGGTAGAGTGAGACATTCAATCAAGGCGGACAATGTTAAAAAAATATGATAATAGAAGAGAGGACAAAGCTTTGCTCTACCCATTCTTTTGGAAAACTGTTTAATGATGTTAATTCCAGTATTTCATGTGATTCATTGTTTTCTTCTACCAGATAAAGAGGTTATGCTAACAGGGTTGTTGTGGGACACACGGTCATAATAATTACTATTTAAAATATTATGTTGATTAAAAAAAATGTTCCCACAATTACAAGAGACATCAATAAAAAAATAACACCAAAAAAAGGAGATTTAAATTTCATTTTAACAGTTTTAGTTGAGATTCGATTTGGTTATCAGGGTGGTGGATATTTTAGGGAGAACTCCAGACATATTTGGTATTTAAAAAAAAAAAAAAAATTCAAACATTCTTTTCTCCTTGTTTTTTTTTTTAGATTTACACAACTGCATGTTTTAGTATTTTGTACATGGATTATTTGAAATTTGATGGGTGGGATGTAAAATGTCCTCCAATTCTGGAATGACCCTTATGTTGAGCTAAAGCGGTGTTTTTCAAAATAAAACACTGTGAGTCTCCCTTCAAAAAATAACCAGACAGTCGTGCCCCTCAGGGATGGAAACGGGATAAAAGTGTTTCTAGTGAGTTGTGCTGTAAGCTACAAGTTAAGCTCTGTTTTAAAGCCCCGGTTTACAGTTTGGCAAACTGGCTTCTCAAAGTGTGTTCCAATTTTTTTTCTTTTCTGTGTACTCATGGATTTTCAGGCAACTGTCACTGGATGACTTAGATGCCAAAGGAAACTTAATGATTCTCTGGGAAATTCCACAAATATCAGAATTAAAGCTATTTTTTTCTCCGATTTACTGACGTTTATTTGAAATGGATAATATCACTGGAAAATCTAAGTGGTCCAGAATCTAAAACAGTTAGGAGGATGATTTTGACACAAATTGTGGTAGTTAGACATAGAGTATCCTAGAATGGTTTCAATAGCTATATTATTCTGAATATATACCAAAGTCTGTGTTGTATGAAAATTTAGTCTTTTAGGCCGGTGGAAAACCATGGCCATCTGCATGATGATGTTTGTTAATTCACCATTGCGGTGGTCACAGTCATATATTTGTCAAAGTTCATGCAGAAGAAGACATGGAAAAAAAAGAAGAAGTACATTTCTAAGTTATTTTATTGTGCAGTGTGGCACATGCATAGTCTGCTGGTGAGATCCTCATTTCAGGGCGTCTCCCAGTAACAGAAGTTGTGAATATTGTAGAGCTCCCATTTTAGTTAAGCTGATTGCATACTTACATGTACAGTAACAAGATTTTTTTTCTCCAGTTTCCTTTGTTGTCAGCTGCAGAGGTTTTGTTTGTGTTATGTGTTTTCTATGTGCCTCTAATGACAGTAAGTTGCTAGAGGCAGCTGCCAGTTAATGTCAGGAATTTGTTAAAGTTCAAAATAATTACCCATTTTGTAAAACACAATGTACAAGCCACCTGTCTGGGTTCACACAATATATTCCCCCTTGTGTCTGTCTGTTTTGTAGACTTGATTTTTGTCTGGTTTTGCAGTCAGGCGCCTACTGATACATTCACTCCAGTACATTGTATGTGTTTGACTGTTTTTTGGTTCTGTCATTGTGTCATTTAAAATTATAGACATTTTTGATAATCATTGTTTGAAGCGTCACAAACTTAACTTCCTTCAATCTTAGAAAACCGCAGCCCATATAGACCTGCTTTTTATGTGCATTTCCTTTTAAGTTAAGTGAAGAATATGTATTAACTTGTGTGTACAGTTTCACATTTTCTAAATAGTTTTCTGTCTTTTCCAGACATAAAGCCAATAAAAAGCAGCCGTGTGAAAACATTACAGTGGCGTACTACTTCTGCGAGGAGCTGATACCGTACAGGACGTCTGTCAAAGGGAGGGTTGTCACGCTGGGCCAGTTCAAAGAACTGCTAACAAAGAAAGGAAATTACAGGTGAGATTTATGGGGCTATTTGATGTAACGCAGCGTGCTGTGAGATTTCAAAATGTTGCACCATTTGCAGTATTATTAGATCTACAGTATGGCTGTCTAAAGGGTATGTGATATACGTACACTGAGGCTGGTTTAGTAAAATTAAAAATTACTGAGTGTGGGTGGCTCTGTGGTTCAGGCTGCCTGTTAACACTGATGTAATGGAGTTCAGTCAGGCGATTTTGATGCTTTTAGGATTTCCTTTGGTTAGATGCAATTGAATTTCTGTGTTCCTACAGCACTATATTTGACAAATTACAGAGGTACAATTTATTTATTTATGTATTTAGTAAGTTTTTTCAGACATACCACCGTATAATTAAGGAAAATACACAAAACGAGTAACAAAACAAACCAAAAAACAACCGAACCAAATGCAAAACCTAAAATAATGTCTGAAAACGAGCAGAATGACATTATTAGTCATCCTCATATCTTACTGTTGCATCAAACTATATACTTTTATACCCCCTCTTTAGAAACTCCAACAGGTTTACTGGTCCACATTATTATGGTTTCAAGCAATCTTTTTTTGTATTTTTTAAAATTGTTTCATAGTTGTACTCATTTTGAGATCATCACCCAGACTACTAATTAAGTTTACCCCACAAGCTGGTAGACTTCTACTCTTCATGGTGGTACGAGCAAATGGTTTTTTAAAAATTAGAATTTCTTCTTAATTCATAGTTTGCAATGCTGCTTCTGAACTTATTGTTTGTCTTGAACAAGTACTGGTTTTCAAAGACAATATATTAGCATGCTCATTATGTTCCACATTATGTACCATCCTTATAGCTTTTTATTGTAATGTGTTTATTGGATGTAATGTAGTATTATATGTGTTACCCCACACTTCTGCACAGTAGGTCAAGTATGGGGAAAAAAAAAGTGAGCAGTATAATGTGTAAGAGGGCTTTTGAGTTCAGTGTGTGTCTCATCCTTTGTAGCCAACTTTGCTCCAACTAGGTCTGTGTTCCAGTGCCAGACCTAGAAATATGTTTTCATAAACTCTTTCAATATTCAATCTTTATCTAAATTAAAGAGTTGAATTATAGCATGATCTACTTACTAAGAGAAAAGATAAGTCTTTATTAATCCCATAATGGGGAAATGTACAATGCTACAGCAGCAAAGAGTATAAAAAAAGTATAAAAAACATCAAAGCAAACCAAAATATGTATAAGTAGTAGTTCTAAAAAAATAACATTATTGCACATAGCAGTGGTATTGCAGTTTTTGATGAACAGAAATACTGATATTGCACAGATTGACCATATTGCACAGATTGCACATAAGAATAGATAGAAAGGAAATAGCATGTATCCTAGTGTATGTAGTAAAATAGATACTGCACAGGGTCAGAGCTGGTGGTACAGTCTAACAGCAGCAGGAAGGAAGGAAAAATTATTTTCTTTATTGCCAAATGAGGTTGTTAATCTGAAAACATGATTGTATCAAGCTGGTTTCTGATGTTGTGACCTCTTTCTAGGTATTATTTCAAGAAGGTCAGCGATGAGTTTGACTGTGGAGTTGTGTTCGAGGAGGTGCGTGAAGATGACGCTATCTTGCCAATCTTTGAGGAGAAGATTATCGGGAAAGTCGAAAAAGTTGATTGAAATGCATTGTGAAGAGGAAAAGGGGGTAGAAAAACCAGCACATAGTGGTCCGAGGAGTGATTGGATGGTGAAGAGGAAGTGATTGGAGATGGATAGGGGTGGAGGAGAAAGCGACAGATGAATTTAGAGCGAAGCGATGGTCAGTGACTTTTGAGGTTCTGTAGCACCACTGCAGTGAAGCTGAAGGGGGAAAAAAAAGAAAAAAGACCTCATTCACTTCTTCGGAGTGTAATGTAGCATTGTAAAGTTTACTAGATAAATGAAGAACAAAAAGTGCTACTAAAGCTACATATTTTTGATAATGATGTATCAGAGCGTTTCCTTTCTAAAGTAACCGCACTTGTAATTTTTTATATGTATTGGTACCAGATATGTACAGTTTGTGTTAAAAAAAGATAACAAAATTTTATATCTATTTAAGTATTTAAAATTTTCAATCGTATTGAAGCGTCGCCCCCTGTTGAAGACGATCAAGATCCTTTATAGGGCTGATTTTTTTTCGTTTTGTTTTTGTTATTTTTTCATTCATTGTAAGAGCCCTTCTGGACTCAAATGCTCTTCTAAGTGCTTTTAATACTTCACTGACCTTATTTTGTGGCGTTCAATCAGGCTGATCGTTCAGTGTGTTGTTTAGCACCAAGTGTGTCTCATTGTTCTGAAGGACAAAATCCTGAATAACCAGCAATACAGAAACACTCGTGCAGTACTACAATCCAGTATTACAACCCTGTTAGTTAATATAGAACTTTCAAGAAGCTTGTGGTCATTTTTCATAGGTTGTGTTTCAAAATACAACCTATAAGAACCACTTTTTAAATGTAATGCAGTCTCATACTAACCACAAACAAAACAACGGAAATCTTTAACAAATCTGTGGATCCAGACTGTAATGTCTAATCAGTTGGTCCTTGTGCCATTTCTGGCCTTCCCTGAAAATTTCATCCAAATCCGTTTGTCTGTTTTTGAGTAATGTTGCGAACAGACAGACAGACAGACAAACATACGCCGATCGTCACATAACTCCGCCGAGGCTACGCCTTCTTGGCGGAGTATAAATACCATTGACTAGTTCTTCTCTGATATAATCTCAACATAAATTCAATGTCATACATTTCATAAAGTGATTTCTTGTGGCTTTATTGGGTTGCATTACTGTTTATTGCACTAGTTCTTTTGTTTCTGGTTATTCTGGTTTAGTTTAGACTCCATGTAAATGTAGCCGATAGCTATGTTTATCTGTGCTCATCCGCTACGTTGTTCTTACCCCAAATATGGCATTTTGAGTAGACATTAGATGCAATAATAGTCAAAAAAAGATCACTGGAAATTCCAAGGTGAATATCTATGCAAGTAGATTTCTAATTTTGTTGCCCCTAATCCACAAATGACATTTGTATTTATTTATAAGTAACATTAGCACAATGTTTAAAATAATTCGAGGCTTCACATAAAAATTGTGTAAATTTATGAAATTGGGTGATGGTTCCCCAAACATGATTAAGAATTCCAAATTTTGTAAAAGAGTGCCAGTTGAAGTTTGGAGAAATATTTGCTTTCTAATTTATTTTTGGGATTATTTCTAGTTTAACATTGAATGGCATTGTCCGGGCTCTGTTACATTTGTTAGCATTAGACATTAGTGTTGCTCATGCAATAGAAAGAGCAGCTTTTCAACCTGTAGATTTGCACACTCGAGGTTTGAAGTGGAGAGAGTGCTTATCGTATCACAGCATTTGACTGAGAAGGCCAGTGAATGTCATCAGAATACTATGAAAAGGAATACATGAGTAAATGTACAGATTCTGTCCATGGAAGCTGATGAGGGCTAACGGACACTGAAATGTTGCAGATACACACCGTTCAAAAGTTTGGGGTCACCCAGGCAATTTTATGCTTTCCATAAAAACTCACACTTTTATTCATGCATGAACATAATTGCACAAGGGTTTTCTAATCATCAATTAGCCTTTCAACACGATTAGCTAACACAATGTAGCATTAGAACACAGGAGTGATGGTTGCTGGAAATGTTCCTCTGTACCCCTATGGAGATATTCTATTAAAAATCAGCCGTTTCCAGCTAGAATAGTCATTTACCACATTAACAATGTCTAGACTGATTCATTTAATGTTATCTACATTGAACAAAACTGCTTTTCTTTCAGAAATAAGTGATCCCAAACATTTGAACGGTAGTGTATGTTAATGTAATTTTTTGTTCATTCCCCAGGACTTACCACCTTAAACCTTTAATCACTGCTCAGATGGTCAGTGGATTAAGAATTGTCTGCACTAAGAGGTGATGTTTGATCTGTAGCCTTCTCTAGCTTCTCACAGCTACATCTTGTGCCTGGCAGGAATTGTTAAGTGCAAGTGATCTGTTTGATCACGTTACACCAAAGAGAGAGAAAAAAAAAAGCAGATAGTAGATATGCTCTTAAATGAGCCCTTTTACACTGAGTTTTAGCCAGCACTTACTTGATATCTTCATGTTTTTTGATAAGAAACATTGAGGCTCTCTTATGGAAACTGAGAATGTTCTTTTAAATATATCTTATTGTAGGTTTCTGCTGCATCTTGCTATCATCAGGTTTGAAAATGCCGCCCACATTCACATGTAATGTTTTGTTACTAATGCAAGCCTTCTCAGCCAGTTTGTATTCACTTTTCTCCTTTGCTTCGCAATGTGAATGACAGTTTTGCACTGGAACAGCACAAACTGAAACTGAACAGTATGGCACAAAATCAGCTGGAGTATCTACGTGACATTAAGATTCAAGGCCACCTTTTTTTTGTGTGTGTACTAGCCCTTAACCTTGTGCTGGAGCCCACAGAGAGGAATGTGCTATGATAAATGTGTAGTCTGTTTTAATAGCCAGTGGACCTTGAATCCCGAGTGCTGTATTGTATGTGTTGTTGCTTAGAAACCCAGTGTAGGAAATTAATCATTTGTTTTTTGTTTGTTTGTTTTTGAGATGCTGCTTTTTTAGATCCCTAACTTAAATCAGTTTTAATATTTATAGTGCTTTAGCTTCCAGTGATCCTTTGCCTTTTAAATTATCATTTTACTGAGTATGTGATGAAATTAAATACTTTTACGTGTTGTCTTGATTTGCATTTTTTTAAAAATAGAATATCAACTCTGTTATAATTTTTACTGTGAAATCCCCAAAAGTGAACTTCTCCTATTTAAAATCAATGAAATGTGTATAATAAACAGCAGAGTGCCTTTATTACTATGCTATACTACTATTTCAGACCGACATGGGGACATAAATACCAGGGACTAGCTTTATATTTTTGTTGAGAGTTTTTTATTTTGCTAAGTTGTTCATGTTTGTCACTGTTCTGCCTTTTTCTTTTTTAAATGTAAATATGTAAAACTTAAATTGTCATCAACCAGCAGCCCAGTCATCACATCCAGTACCCTGGACCTGTTTCTGTTCACTAACTAGCATGGTAACCATTTAAAGGTACCTGGACAATAAATACATGCAATAAACCAGCACTTGAGTTCTGTGTTATTTGTCAGCCTTTGTTTTTATTTACTACGTGGGTCAAAGGATGCACTTAAAATGTAGCAGCTTGCTTTTCTTATGTATTTGTGCACAGCTGCAGTGGTCTGCAACAGACCCAAGATGGCACTCTCAGCGTGCTGGTGTTAAAGCATTGTCTGCACCGTATAAGCACCTCGCATTGATCCTTCCACCAATACACCCAGGGCAAGCATATCGGCTGATATACAGAGAAAACAACACGAGGATCAGTGTGTTTACTGCAGGAGTAGCCAACACGGTGCCCGCGGGCGCCTGGTTGCCTGCAGAGACCATGTGAGTTGCCCGCCACACATGTTCTAAAAATAACACTAGTCACCATGAAATTCCTTATAAAAAATTATAGTTGCTGTCCTTTTTAAATCAAAAATACTTACATTAATGCAGATTTTGAATTACAATATTTATTATATTTTTTTAAAAACAAAAATGTCTTCGGTGTAAATGAACTTTGACCTTGTCCGAGTCAAAGTTCACTGCGCATGTCCAACTACCACGTCACTCTGCTGAAGCTTCCGGGCGCAGACGCTTTGGGAAGCTAGATGTGGTGTTTACCCCCAAAACGTGACAGAGAAGTGAAAGAGAAAACACTATTTATTCACGATGACTGGGAGGAAGAGTTCTTTTTCACGACAGTGAAAGATAAATGTATGTGTCCTATTTGCGGGGCGACTATTGCGTCGGCAAAGCGGCACAATGTGGAGAGACTCTACGTTAGCCGCCACAAAGCTTCCATGCTAACTAGCCACCGGCTAGCGCACATAGACTGTATGCGCACTACGGACAGGAAAAACCCGGAACTTAAACGCAGCTTTGGCATCTGCTACGCGGCGAAAAGTTTCTTCGTGGAGAAAAATGTACCATTAGAACAGTTTGTTTCAGTGACGACTAACGGGGCTCCACCACGACGGGTCGGCATGCAGGCTTCACTGTACGATGCAGAGGTGATCCAGACTTCCCAACATTCCTACATTACCACTGCATCATTCACCAGCAGGACATATGTATGTACAAAAGTGGCCGGATTTGAGCATGTGATGACTCCTGTCATAAAGATCATAAATGGTTCCAAAGCCAAACAACCAGGACATTGAAGGTGCTGCTGGAGGAGCTGTCCGCTGAACATGGTGACCTGTTACTACACACAGAAACCCCATGGATCAGCAGGGGAACAGTTTTGCAGCGTTTTTTGTCACTGTTGGCCGAAATCAAAGAGTTGATGCAGTCCAAAGGGGAAGACACCTTGCTGCTTGAGGACACTAAGTGGATTCTTGCACTGGCATTTTTAACGGACATCACTGGGAAGCTGAACCATCTGAACTGTGAGCTGCAAGGTAAAGGTAAGACATGATAAGCTCTGCAATGCCAGGCTTCCCACTAACACACATTTACAGACAAAGAAAGAGGTAACATGTTGTCATTCAAAACACCGTGCCATCACATAAAAACGTGAAAATAATTTGTTGAAAACATGTAATAATTTGTTTTTATGATCTGTTAAAAATGTTGCAATGCTGGTGAAAAATGCTGGTGTTTAGTACTAATATGATAGGATTCATTTCAAAATGTGAAAGAGTTGATTTTTTTTCTTACATAACTGATAATTTTTACAAACGTGGGACAGAGTTCATGAATTGTTCAAAAATGTTACAAAAGTAGTGGTTTGCACAAATGAAGCATGATTTGATGACAGTTAATGATTTCCTAAAAATGTTAGAAGTGACAATTTGCACAGAAATGTAACTGGTGTGATTTTGAACAAAATGCTACAAATATGCTGATTCATACAAAACTGCCAAGAAAGATATTTACCAAAGTTTCAGAGAAGGGATACCTCTGACTTTTAAATATTGGAACAGATTTCCATATATGTATCTGTGTGTGTGTGTGTGTGTGTGTGTGTGTGTGTGTGTGTGTGTGTGTGTGTTTCCTACCGTCATTGTTGTGGAAATCATTGTTAATAATTATTTTAAGGAATAATTAACATAAATGTGATCAGACAGTCTTTTTACATATCATTTTCATTATTATTATTATTGTTTAAAGGTGATGGCGCAAGTTTGCTATTGAGGAAGTTTGTATCAAACAAGGTGCCCTTTGTACTACTCAGTACCTTTGAAGTTGCTCTCAGGTTCAAAAAGGTTGGTGACCCCTGGTTTACTGAATACACCTGCAAAGGTTTTCCTCTGGATATCAAGGGAACAGAGTTTCTCTGTGAAATGACCCACTGTCTGGCAGGATTAGAGGGAGGCAGCCTTGCACACTCAGCCTTCTCTTTGCCTGACTGTTTACACATTGATTTGGTATAAATAATAATGATTGGCTTTCTGCAGAGGTCGCCAGGAATTGCAATGCCTTTGCCCCAACTGCTCCATGCTTCATATTCAAATGAGCAGGATAATGGGAACAAATGAGGCCACACTGCTGCTGCTGCTGCTGCTGCCGCCATGCTGAGTTAGTTCTGCTCCTCATATTTAGTCCGATCGAATTCTCAACCTACATCCTCGTAGACATTGGTCATCACATTAGAGGATAAAAGCGACCTCTTGGAGTCATATTATCATGCTGTTTTAAAGCTTTAAATGAAACAAGTGATCATTTATTCTGTAAGTTTAATGAAATGTCAAAGTCTTTACATTAGCAAACATGTAGCATACTAGCAGCATATGGATATATTTGGATTGTGTTACTAAAGAACTCGTATCAAGTAGTATAATCATCAAAATGCAACAAAATACAAACTAAATATTTCCCTTATTTTGGACCACATACTATACTATGATGTTTTTGTGACATTTTGGATGACATACTGTACTATAAAAATTTTGTGACATGTTGTAGGGCATGGTATACCATAACAGTTTTTTCAAATTTTGGACAACATTGTAAACTATGATGTTTCTGTGACATTTTGGATGACATAGTATACTATGACGTTTTTTTTTTTTTTTTCAAATTTTGAATGAGATACTAAACTATGAAATTGTGTCATTTTGGGTGACATCTTATACTGTGACATTTTGGGGTTTTTTTTTTCAAATTTTGTATGAAATATTAAACTATAGCATTTTTGTGACATTTTGGACAACATCCTATACTATGATGTTTTTTTCAAACTTTGGATGACATACTAAATTCTGACGTTTGTGTGACATTTTGGAAGTCATACTAAACCATTAAGGTTTTTTTTGAGTTGTAGACAACATAGTATAGTATAACGTTTGTGTGAAATTTTGGACGACATGCTATAACACTCTTAAATTTTGGATGATATACTATACTATGAACTATGACATTCTATCTTTTATTTTGAGCGACAAACACTCATGGACAATATATAACATATATATATATATATATATATATATATATATATATATACACACACACACACACTCATATAAATGTTATAAGTTGTCCAAAAAAGTTTTGTCCAAACTTGAACAAAAACATCCCAGTTTAGCATGTCATCCAAAATGTGAAAAAAACTTGATAGTTAAGTATGTCTTCCAAAATGTCACAAAATTTCATAGTAGTATATGTTGTCCTAAATGTCATAAAAACCTCACAGTATAGTGTGTCGTCATAAATCTCACATCTTCATAGTATTGTATGTGTCCAACACATCACATAAACTTCATAGTATGTGGTCCTAGATAGATAGATAGATAGATAGATGTCCAATATGGCAGAAAATAGTTTATTTGGTCATTTAAATGCCCGTTACATTGTGTTCTAAAACAATCTTATACACATAATTTTAAATATATGTATTCTTAAAATCTACACGATGTTCAAACTCTACATGGTGAAACATAACAGAGATATGTAAGTATTTACCATTGATGGGGGTGGGCAGAATACACACAGTAATACACAATAAACACACTGAAGGAAAATTGTGCAAGGGGAAATGTTCTATTTGAAAACTGCGAATCCTCTGTGACGTCATTTCTCAAGAGAAAAATTGCATCTTACACAACCTGAACAGAACACAACAGATAGGCTTTCTACAGCTCTGAGGTAGGACACAACCTTGCAGTGATGCAGAGAGATACTGAGGATTCACTCTCATCTTGGAGAAACACTCTGTAAAGTATGTAAATGCATGATATTCATATCATTGCATTTTTTTAAAACACATATATTTAAATACACAAAATACGTACACTTTATAATACTCTGCAATACATAAGTGCACTCATTGATAAACATATTGATTTAAATAGCTCATACTGGAACATGCCATGAATGCAATCATTACAAAATACAAGTAAAGCAAAATAGTGTGTCCAGTGTTTAACAGGACATATTTAGGCAAATCCTTTTTCTCCAGTTGTCCGATTATTTAAGTTTGTACAACAGGGTGAGTTGCAGTCCAAATGCTGAGATTTTCAGTGCTGGTATGAAACTGAAATCTGTATGAATGTCTGTTTTGCACATTTTTCTCAAAGTGTTACATCACTTAACACATTTATTTATACAAATAATATCTTGACAAGACACAACAGCATCTACATGCAAGATAGAAAACAATCAGACCAAGTAATGCCCTGCGCCACTCACAAAAGCTACAACCTTAATAACTGACTGGCAGATTTAAAACTAAGATCACAGCTGCAGTAGGGCTAATGTGGGGAAAAGACCACAAGAAAGATACCTGAACATCAAACCTGCATGTAAACATGGCGTTGGAGATGCTGTGGTTTGGGTGATGGATCGTCTGTTGATAAGTCGCACAGGGTGGGCTTCACATCCGCGGAGGAGAAGCACTGTTTTGCAGAGGAATCCTTGTGATTTATGCTCCGGAACTGTACAGTGACCAAAAACCAACAGCAAGAGCAGTTTGATGTCGTACAAAACGGCAGGTGGTGCTGACTTACATGGATTTATCTCCACAGCTGGCAACCTTTGAACATCTTTGGAGCCATTTAAGAAAAAAGGAAAACATACTGTAACATTGTGGGACACATTCTTTACTGCCCTTAAAAGTGTCGGAATAATGTGAATTTCCAAACGCTGCAAACAGTTCAGCTTGAATAAAAGTGCAAGCCATGGTTAAGGCAAATAGTGGAAACAAGAACGCTGAGAAACAAACCTTTCTAACGTTCTCAAATACTGTTTAGAGCATTTGTTCTGTTGAACTGAAGAAGCCTCTTGGTTGAGAGATGAAGCATCTTCAAAAACCTTAAAGAGAAGTCCAGTTGCTTTTAACTGAAGCTCCAACAATTGGACTGGACAACCAACAACCTACAGACATGATGAAAGAAATACATTTTAGTTGTGGACTTTATATGCTCCAGTCATATACACCTTTGAATCATTGGTGTCTTTCCTGTTTGCCACAAAAATGTTCAATCACAATAACGAGTTCCTAAATATTAGCTGAAATGTCTTTCACATAAGGCCATCTGTACTGAGACTGTCAGCCAAACTGGATCACTTGTCAAGTCTGCTGCTGAAACGGCAAATTGAGGGTCACCGTCGCTTCTCTCGGCTCCACGGCCGGCCTGTTAGTCATTTCACATTCGTTCTGCCGCATGTTCTCCTCATTCATCTGTGAAACTTCCGTGGAGCCTGCTTCAAACCCGGGCACAGTGTTGGCTACGTGAACCACGTGCACCTTATTTCTCCCTTTCTTACTGAGGATGCAGCTGAACACCTTCTTGAAACCTTTGCGGAAGTGCTTGGACACCAGAGCGTAGACGATGGGGTTGACGCAGGAGTTGGCGTAGGCCATGCAGTGGGAGAGCAGCCTGAAGGCGTACGTGGTCTGATTGAATGGGAAGTCTCCATACAGGTAGCACAGTATCACCACATGGTACGGCAGCCAGCATATGCAGAAGAGCACGGTGACGATGATGATCATTTTGGTGACTTTGCGTTTGGCCCTTTTGGATTCTGACATGCCGTCTAAAGGATCAACAGCCGTCCACAGGTACTTGATGGTTCGAGTGTAGGAGAGACTCACGATGAGCACGGGGATGACGTAACCGACCAGGAAGGTGCACGTGTCCAGCACCTTCCGGTTCTGTTCCTCCCAGCCGGGGATGCACACAGTGCTGTTGTTGAAATCTATCAGGTCATAGTAGCTGAGATAAGGACCTGCAAAGACCAGGGAAAGACCCCAGATAATCACCATGGCAACCACTGCATTGCAAGGAGTTCGTAGCTCTCTGGAGCGCAGCGGGTAGCGAATGGCCAGATACCTGAGAAGAGAAAAACTAATGAGTATACTCGCTCGTAATCAAGACCAGGACCGCATAAATGAAGATAATTAGCTGCCATGCTGAGCTAGTGTGGGGCAGTATGATTACATTATGATTCATCTGCTAATTTTTGACTGAAACTAAATTAAAGTGCCATATCATAGTCTAAACTTCAGGAAATTCTTAACTAATGACTGCCGTTGTTTACTCTGTGCTGCTTCAATATTCTTTCTTGTAGGCTCATGAAGGAAAAAAAGAGGTAGCAGCCCAAAAGTATAAATCTTTAGTGGAGCGAAGTGGATAGTTTGCTAGAATTTAAAAATATCTCTGTAATAGGTATCTATCCACAGGGTGACCCAGTTATTCAAGATGCATCACCATATTGGTACACGCACCTTAAAAAAACACGTCTCTTTTCCCATTTATAATATTATATGAGTGAAAATAAGTAGGCATTAAAAGCAAAATTCACGAGATATCAAAAAACCAAGTCTTTAGGGCACAATTATGGTCCCTGTGGGTGTTACACTATAATAAATTACACTGTAAGATCATTCATTTTGATACATTCATGTGTAATTTTACCATGGAGTTAATTTTAATTATTTTATATACTGTTTGATAATTTAGTTTGCAGAAATACTGCACTTTTTTATAAGCCCGTATCATATTTTGTATGCAATTTGTGACATAACTAGTAAATGCATACATACAGTTACTGGGTAAATGTTTTGTGACTTCACTTTAAAGCTCAAGAAAATGAAATTCTGTTGTCTGTTCTGTTGTCCCACCCACAATTTTATATATTTGAGATGTTTAAAAAGAAGAATCTTTGTTGCCTAATTGGTTCCTTTTTTCTTAAATTAGATTTTTGCAAACGGATCCCTTGACCACTCAACAAAATTACCCTCATTCATGTAGCATGTATTTGCCCGAGAGACACTGTGATGAATCTGAACTGAGAAAAAAAATCTGGCATTTTCAAAATAAAGGTCGTTTACGCAAAACATCACCAATGTTTATATTTACAGATTACCTTGTAAACAACTTTTGGTCATTTTGACAGTGTTTCAATCATGTGAGAGGAGATCATAGGAACCCTGACTCTCCACTAATGATGCTGCCACCTCTGTGCTCATTATAGGCTCACACTGAAGGGTCTCTGCTGCTGGATAATAATTCACACTACAGCTGTTTGTTGGTCTAACTGAGTGAAAATCACCCTAGAAAAATATGTAAAACTGCCTACATTATTCACAGAGAGGTGTTTTAGGATTATTAGTGGGGGCTCTGATCTTCCGTGAATTGCATTGTAAGCGCACATTGATGGGAGAGAACAGTAGCGTGCTTGGTGCTGTGGCTTTTGATTTTCCTGAGCAGGTAGACGATAGAAGCACAAATCCCACCAGATGCTACCATGAAAGAAAAAAAAAAACCCTGATGTTTCCATGGTACCTCTCTGTCAATATTCTGACATCACACTGATTCTCACATACTATTTCTGAAGTTACTGCCTCACCATCTTCTGGTTTGCTCACCATCTTCAACATGCTGCTATATAAGCTACATGTTCTAAGGGGATGGGAGTACTAGAGGATTTGTAGCCTTTATTGTCCAAGGCAGGGATTCTGGATAAAGTAGCAAGTCCGTGTCCTTACTCTCCACATTTGTAGGATCCTTCAACCAGCTCTTGAGAAACACGGAGAATAGCTTTTCTGTTCTTGAAAACCTCATAGAAATGGAACCAGAGACACTTAGATTTACCACGAATGGCAAAAAGCAGCCACTTTCAGTTCGAACCTATACTTGTTGGGAGTCGAAGTGGTTTGGACAGCTATGAGTGCTCAGAAATCTTTCTCCAGCTGAAGATGAAAGATTTATGAAATAGTCTCCTGACGTTGACAAGATGATTTTTGCTATCAAAAATTATACTTTACTGCACCAGAAAGCAGAGAGACAGGCTGTGGAAATATCTAATGAAAGTAACACTGATTCAGTTTCTGTGATATCGAGCCATGACTCAGTTTCAAAGTGTGTTTCACAAAGTACTGACTCAACACAGATGCTGTTTCAGAATTTTTCTTGCCAAAAAAATATGGTTAGCTATTTGTAGACTGCATGGTACCTTTACCATGCATGTTTGTTTTCAAACTGCAGTCGTTGATTTAAGCCAATAAGACTGAATGTTTTTTGTGTCATGCTGGATATTTCTCTAACCATAAAAATCACATTGGCAGTTGGTATCACAATGATCCTTTCAAAAGCTTGGTGTAACTGTCTGTGTGCTTCTCAGGCTGAACTGTGATTTAATCCCAGCTGGCAATTCCTGATTTAAAGTGTAACTCTAAGCTGCCTTTTTTTCAAATGTATCACACAGGGACTGAGGAAGAAAACAGCAGAAATTCATTAACCTCCCGAACTCACATGTTCCTGCTCTTTCCTAGACTGTGGAGGAAATGACTATTGAATCCTCTATAGAGTAAACATAGCCGGTGTGATCAGAGGATGTCTGCTGCAGAGGGAAGCTGCACACCGACTGTCCATATTGACTGAGTTGATAATGGTGCCCAACAACTATAATGATGGCTTAGAGCTTACTCTGCCAGGGATGTAATATTCAGCCAGGGATACTGCATGATTGTCTCATAAGATATTCAATTAGAGTTTCAGCCTCTCTGTGAGGTGGGCCGTTAACTAATTCTATTAATCTGTTCCAGTGGGGTCTGACTGTCCTTGATGTTTCCATCTTCAGCTGTAATTCAGATGCACTTTTATTGTGCTGCTAAAACAAATGAACAAACGAAATGAAGCAAAAACAAAAGAACTCAGATTGAGCTAATAAAACCGTCCTTTATGCTTCTGTTGAGGAATTTTTGAGGCTTACTCTTGAAAGAAACAATTTGAAAATGATACATGCCCACTATGATACATTTGATCAGCCTAAAAATCACATCTCATTTAAATTCTAACTTGTCCTCAGATGTCATTCTCTGTCACGAACATGACATTTTTGATAACTGCACATGGTTTTTAGTGCAAATGAGTCTTATTGACATTATCTCTTTGGTAAACAACAGAACTCAGTTTATAAGCTTAAACATGTCTGTAAATGTGACACATAGACTGCAGGATCAATGCAAATTCGATTAAAAAATAGCTTCATTTGTGAGAATCTATTTTTACCAGAGGCTGATTAAAAGCACCAGTATGAAAGGCTCTTTTTTCTATATGACAGAAACTGAATTTGGTGCCATAATGACTTCATTATGTGTTAATGGTGAGCAACGGGAATTCATGACACATGAAACAATTTCTAACACCCGCTGCACTGCATTTAACTGCATGCTGTGATGGGAAGAAACAGCAGTAAAATGGTTTTCTCTCCGTACAAGCAAAGCTCTCTCAAAATTAACCGCTGCAATTAGTATTTGCACCTCTACATTTACTAGTTTTCCACATTCAATGCACTTTTTTATTTCCCTCTTTTAGAGATTCATACCGCTGAGCATCGCAGTTCGTTTCCTCAAATTATTAATTTACGCCCTTGAAGTGCTCAGTTGTTTTTTTGTTCTCTTTTCAAGATAGCACAATGTTGCACCAGAGCATTAGAAAAGAGTTTTTAATGAACAGATTGACACTAAAACATTCTGCTATATTAAATAGATTCTGGCGATAGTGTCATGTATTAATATATTTTATACTATAAGTCACCAAAGTGAGTTTGAAATAAATCATGAGCATAATAAGAAGACAAATGGAGCAATGGCCTGGACTACATAATCAATCATAAAGAACAAATGAAATATTTTTAGGGCACAATTAGTAACCTACGTGCATGAAATAAGAACGACTGATTTAATTTGAGGCTAGGAATTGCTAGAACAGGTGTGTGTGTGCGAGTGGATTACTCAACTGAGTGGGTGATTTCTAGTTTGACACCACACATTACTGCTACAAAGAAAAAGAAAATTATCAAAAGGTTTTGCTCCTGCTTGCTGATAGTCATCACACCCTGTATATTCCTGACAGCCAGTGTAACGAACATAAGAGATGCAAGATGATGAGTAGCAGCATGTTAATAATTAAAAGTTATGATAATCAATTATTCATTTATGTCAAGCAGAAGGGTCAGACGTGATCTGATTCCAACTTCTCTAAAGAGAGAATGTGCCACTTTTCACCACTTACTAGTTTAATATTTTGAATCTCAGTAGAGAAAGAATGGGTTTTGGGTTATAGCTTCAACAAAACAAGATGCCAGTTTATTGTGAGCATGTGATTCTGTGACATTATAATGCAATTAACATTTAAAGGTGGAGTATGCAGTTTTTTTCCCAATACACTTTTTGTTCAATTCCACAAAGCTTTCCCTTCTGTGTTTCAATAGACACCCTAATCTTTATTAACTTGACAAACCACGATAATGTTACTAGTAGACAGAATGATAAATTTGACATGGGTGGTATTTTTTTTCTTCAGCACTGATTACATTTTCTATGCTCAAAATATGAATTATGAGCCCATAAAACCACTGCATCTATTGTGGAAAATGTAGTTAGATTTCTATATATACTCCACTGTGTTTTTTGCCATATATAAATGAAGAAATTTGCACCATAAATTTATACAGAAAAGGCACAAATTGGTGCATAAAGATGAATGTAGGAACTAAATTGTTTAAAAATAATTCACATGATGATGCACATTCATGCTTTTGCACGGGACAGGAGTAAAAAAGGGGGCAATGGAAGCAATGCTAACTATCTAAATATACTTATTAGCCAAATATCAACAGTCTTTCACCACTGAATTGATTGTTTAAAAACAATAATAGACTGCTTAGAACATGAAGTAAAGAGTCTTAGTAGAAATGGGGCTCTAACAACCATCTCACCTGTAAATGTCACACACTGGGACTGTGTAATTGCTGTGTTCAAATACATTCTCATTTGGGACTGACTAGCAGTGATTAACTACCTGTCGACGGACACGGCGGCCAGGGTGAAGCTGCTGGCGTACATGGTGAGGTTGATGAAGAAGTGGACCACTTTGCACATGAAGGAGCCGAACACCCATCCCTCCAGGGAGTAGATGGTGGCTTGGAACGGGACGCAGAAGATGATGAAGAAGAAGTCGGCCACGCTCAGGTTGAGTATGAACAGATTGGTGGTGTTGTATCCGACCTGTCCGCTCCGCAGCAGCACAGCCAGAACCAGGCTGTTGCCGATGGTGCCTAGCAGGAATATGAGGGAGAAGACCACCGATACGATCACGCTGGTGGGGTTCAGCTGGTAGCTTTCGGATACGTTGGCCTGCCCTCCCAACCTGCCGAAGTCCTCAAAATCAGACATCTTGGAAATCTGGAATGGGAGAAGAAAAGTGATAGACAGGTCAAGGAAGTGCTGATCACCATTTTGGAGCTTTTGGATGTTTTCTAATCACCTCTGTGGACATGTAGACAAGTATCTTTCCTGATGTCATCTCTGTGGAGACAAGCTTCCACTACCGTTCAAAAGTTTGGGATCACCCAGGCAATTTCATGTCTTCCATGGAAATTCACACTTTTATTTGTGTGCTAACATAATTGCACAAGGGTCGTCTAAGAATCAATTAGCCTTTCAACATGATTAGCTAACACGATGTAGCATTAGAACACAGGAGTGATGGTTGCTGGAAATGTTCCTCTGTACCTCTATGGAGATATTCCATTAAAAATCAGCTGTTTCCAGCCAGAATAGTCATTTACCACATTAACAGTGTCTAGCCTGTATTTCTGATTAATGTTATTTTCATTGAAAAAAAATGCTTTTCTTTCAAAAACAAGGACATTTCTACGTGACCCAAGACTTTTGAATAGAAGTGTATGCACTGGTGGTCATTGCTAGCAGAAAAATGCAGAAACTCACTCAGATGTGGTTTCAAATTCCAATCAGTCACTAAGCCTCCATGAGCCAGATGTTATTTTTTTTTTATCTGAACTATTCCCAGTTGAGTCACACATACCAACAAGACAAGGATGCGTGTTTTTAATTGGCTGGTCTTGTTTTGTCACATGTATACTGGGATTATTGTGTTACTGGGGGTGTTTAATTGCAAGAAATGCTGCAGCGCTGCTTAAACTGCAACTGAAATGAAAATGTACTGACGTGATATCTTAAATATACACCCTTTTTATTACATTACTGCATTATTATGATGAAAAGCAGTCCGGTCAGCTTATTATAAAGAAAAAGAAGGTGAAAATGTAATGGCTACAAACTAGAAGATTTCTCAGAAGAGTGAACCAAGCCACTAGAGTAGCCAATTCAGCGCCTCTTATCCTCTAATTCAAGGGATTGCGTTTAAAACCCGCAGCTTTCCTCTGGTTAAACTCGCTCGCAGAAAATGGAAAGAGCAAAGACTTGGGAACCTTTGCTTTCAGCCAAGATGACGTCAGAGGCGATCATTTGTTCATGATGAGCTGAGGTGTGTAAAGGTTTCTGCCTGTCAGTCTCGGAGCTGTAATAATGCCTAATCCAAGCTCCTGACGTGGTGCACTTTCATAAAGTGATGTTTGCAGTGACGCCAGTGTGCACTCACTGGATTTTTTTTATTTTTTTGTTAAATTTTCAGATTGTGAGTGACACAAAATTGAGGCATTAAAGTGAAGAGGTGCTCTCAATGGTGACTCGCAGACACACACACAAGGCCGTGTAATGTCTCCCGGCCTTTTATTTATTCACATCTGTCTTCACAGACTTCAATTCTAGATGAAATTACATGTGTGCTTGGTTGTTTTTCTCGCTGTGATTTTACAATACTGCAAGTGTGTTCTTTGTCAAGATCTGGGTGGTAGTATTGAACACTAGAGGGGCTTTAATTGACAAAGTGGCTGCACAGACAATGCGTGGGCTTTTTCAATACAGAGCACAGCAAATTTGTGTTTTACTGAAATAAAGGTGATATCTGGACCCCAAAAGTCCATTTCCCTTAATGCTTTCTGCAACATCATTTGTCCTTGGAGCCATCATCAACTTTGGAAGTAATTATGAGCAGCTGGCAGCAGATGCAGTGTATCAGTTCCAAGTGCATGTATACCAGCTTTTCATGCTGATTTGTGAAAAGAAAAAGGACATTTTCCTACAGAGAACAGTTCAAAGCAGCACTTTCTCATTGATCATGAGAGACTGGCATTTGTTCCTGAATGAAAAACTGCCTATACTGAATAAAAGGTTTTATCTCTTTCAAACAGTGGGTCGCCTACAGAAATGACAATTTTGGTTTTTTGTCATAGGCTTTTTTGTGAGAAAACAGGCCAATCAAGTTGAGTGAAGTCATCTAACACAAAAATATTCATCCAGAGCTGTTATCATCTGGATTACCACCAGAGAATTTACCTTGTGTTTGTAATTTGTAGTCATGAAAATGATAAAAGAATAGAAACAACCCACATTTTCAATAATTTCACTCCAAGCTACAACCATCACAGCTTAAATAAGGATAGGAACCAAAATTGTTTTTTAATGGAATCACCCTAAAGCAAGAAAGCAGCTGAATTAAACTGAGAAGGGCCAAAATGAAAGTTGCTAATTATCCCGCCTAAACTGACAGCAAGATATGAAAGATATGCCGCATGATTAATGCTTCATATCTGTGGCAGCACAAGTGTGAAGTCTGCTTGCAAAATTCATGGAGCTGAGCTGACATTGCTGCACTGAGAAGCTCATTTTGTTTTGACAGTCTCTCTAGAAATTATGAAGAAATCAATTTGTATTTTTTTAAGCAAGCAAAGCAAAATCACAGAGAATGAAAATACTGTAAATGTAGATGATAAATACTAGTGTTTTACCTTATTTTAAGTCATCCTGGGGCTTTTATTGCTTCAATTCATCAAGTCTCAGCAAAAAAAAGGCTCACAATTAATTATTCAACATTATTAAACTTTCAACATCCTTTGAGTATAAGATAAAGAATCAGAATCGTGAGTGGAAGCAAAATGAAGATAATCACAGTCAATGGCAGGTAAATGGCACTTCAAGTGAAGAGAATAGAAGTAGGCATACATTCTTATTAACCTTAAACAGAGGCAGGGATTTGATATCAGCTGACTGTTGCTGCAGAGGAATTGTCTTCACAGCTTTGTCTCCCTTCCAGACTTTAGCAGTTATGGTTTGGGTGATTCCCTTTTCACTTCCACTGTATGGAAGACAGCCTGGAATTACATTACATTTCCAGCTGCACAGCTAAAGCTCCAGTCAGCACAGACCATGTTAAAGTCCCACTGGGATCAGAGCAAGCAGTGATATAGACAGACGGGGGCTTTATGATGTGGTAACAGAGCATGCGGGTTGTAAAATTTGCCGACTTTGGTTGATCTCTGTGTGATGTGTGTGAATATATAGTTAGATTATTTTTTTTAAATAGTGAAAAAATCTGAACCAGCAAGGAAGAAAGGAGTGTGATGAGGATGTAGCACAGCCTTAAACCAGACTCTGTGGGGGAACATCTTCATTTGAGGCTGCAGCATGAGCCTGAAAACAACGAGGTGCCACAGTTTGCATCTTTGTCAGTAAACAACAGAGCTAAAATAAGGTGCATAGCATCACATCCCCTTTTGCCTTGTATCAGGGTAAGCTCAACAGCCTAACTTTAGATATCAAGGAAGAAACATTTCTGCATCTTCTCATCTAGTGATTATAAAAGATCATAAATCTGAACAGCAAATGCTATTTTTCTTGTGCACAAGCAGGATTAGCATGCAGATCATGCAGAGTGATAAACCCTACCGGGCTGATGATGGGTGGATAGTATCCAAAAGCTTTAGAGCTCCTTCTCGGATCAGGAACGACACTCCCAGCGGACCTGCTCTGTTAAGATGCTCATACTCTTCACAGTGACGCCTCTGTTCATCCAGTGTTCATCACTATCTGCACTATGTTGCTGATATCTTACGTGTTCTCCACTCTCTCTCTCGGTCTCTCCCCCTCTCCTCACCATCCACCCCCACCACTCTCTGGTGAGGACTCCTCCTCCACATTCTCTTTAATGTTCACACTTCACTGCAGAAAAAGGGATTGCAGAGCGAAGGTATGGAAGGAGGCTGCGGCGCCGGGCAATGTATTCACAATCACTGTCTAATCAGGAGGTGCACTGATAAATATTCTCCGAGCAGCACTCACCTCTCTTTCCCATCAGCCTGTGCATTTGTATTAATCTTCAACATGACTTGTTGTGCAGGGAGTGAAAGCACTGTCTTCTTCCACTTTAGCCAGTCAATTCACTGGGGGCTTGGAGGAAAAATAATAAATCTATTGTCCGTGTCCTTTTGGAGCTTTAATTAGCGGGTAATGCTGGTCCAGCATAAAGGCTTCAAAATTACAGCAGAGACAAGCCAGAGACATCCAATACTGCTGATTGCTTCTTTAGAAACCTCCATGTCCCAGAGGAGAAAAAAAACAAAATCTGAAAATAACTTCTTTCTTCAAACAATTGTTCTCCACTTTTTGCAAAGCAATTTCTATTCACTGAGCACCTTGCTTTATAATTCTGAACAGAATTCTAACTCAATAATAACCTGATTGCTCAAAACACGAGAAACACTTGATATATCTTTATATAGATTCAGAATTACCTGCAAGGTTTCAAAATCACACAGTGGTTTGGGGAGCATATCTTAGGCTTGAAGCATTGTTTAAGGGCCATCTTTATTCATGCCACTCATGCTTATGAACAAATTAGGAAAGTTTAAAAAAGAGAGAAAGATGCTATATATCATGTACGAAAATGTGTTCTTAAATATGAGACAATTGTTGAGTTAGATATGCTGCAAAAACAAATTTAATTTGTTTGCTCTGTTTCTGATCTGCTTCATATTTCTAGAGCTTGTCTTTGTTCTGTTGTTGCATCTATTGTTTGATGCACTGCTTTATTGTATGGATTCACAGTCAGTATGTGGCTGTGAACTGAGTGGGAGAGTATTCAAATTGAATACTGTCTCTGCGCATATTTTTATGCTGCAGGGAAAACTGCTGCCACAATACAGCTGCTAATGCTAAACAAATATGTTTCAGTTGAATCAGATTCAAGTCAGGTGTAAAATTAAATGGTTTGAGAATCACCAAAGAGCCAAGCTGGCTTCTTGAATAAATCCAGCAGGCGACAACAATGACTCACGCTACAGTGAATAGGCAGACATGACCAATGGCAGTGAATGCTCACTGCGAGCTATGATTCATAAAACCATCTGCTAAACAAAAGGCTCCCATGTGGCAAATTGAAACTGTGATATTACAGTATTAAACAATGGGTCTATTTGTTGTTTTCCAACACTACAACATATGTTTTTGATCTTTATTTGTCTGACTCTTGACACATTTGTTTTGCATTTTAATCAGCATGCTTCCTCCTGTTCATTTCATCAAAGCACAGCATCACTGACTGGATCTGCACTTCTGTATGTCCACTTCTATTATGGCCATGCATAACAACACAGAGAATTAACTTTCATCTAATTTATTTACGTACTGCTTCTACCATAAGCCCACATGAGTCATTCAAGCTTCTGGGCATCATCTCCATCTCTAGCACTTTCCACTGTGAGTGGAAAACGTTTCGTCCAAATGAGCTAGGCTCTGGTGTGGGCTGCCCTCCCTGTGGTGCCTGAAGTTGGCTCAGAATCCTGAATCAAGCAACATTCGGATGCAGGCTCCGAATGCTCAATGTGACACATTTCTGCCTCTTCTTGTTGCAAACTTGAGCTCTGACAGGCTGTCCGCACTGCTGTCATCCACCATCTATCAGTGGACTGAATGACACTGGGTCAGACAAAACAGCGGGACAGAGCACCATGGCCACACGCTGCAACCACAAACATGTTTTCTCATCCGTTGCTTTATGTTACTGTGATTTATTCGACTGTCACCGTGTCATTTCTTGTTGCCCTCATGGGTGAGATCCCTCTCTGGCGACTGATTTAACCCCCAACAACTCATCTCTGTGTGTCAAAGCACACACTTAGATTTTTTTTCCATGCTAATAATGACTTCCTGCCTTAAATCGGTCTAGTCGTAACTCTACATAATTGTCTCCTTGTAGGTTGTGCAGATCAATGATGTCAGTGCTACACGATGGCAAGCTGTAATACTGGAGTAATTCAGCCATATATGCCCAAACTGGAGTCTGATTTTGAAGAATAGTGATACTGAAAGCCCTACCACGCAAGCTGACTCACGCTGTAAGTATGAATCGACGGAAGTCTGAATCTGTGTTTTTTATCTCATCAGAAAGCTGCAGGTTTAAGGTAGAAATGCTCAACCAAAACACTGAAACACTGCTTATTTTGCTCACGGTATGTTAAACACACCATATTTGCATGTTATTTATACTGTTCGGACCACTATTTAACCCTACATTAGCTGTTTTCTATTGTATCCACAGGTATTACTTAATTTGTTCGAACTTTAACTGGTTAGATTTCACTTTTGGTCAGATGCTAAACTGTATTTTGTGCAATGGAAATAACGTTGAATCTAATCTAATCTGATCTAACAAGGTAGGGGAAAAAATACTGTATGGGTCTTATGTACAAAATTAATCTTGTGCATCATCATCTTCTCCTCATGAACTCATTTATTACACCTAACTGTTGACACTAAATTCTGAACTCACCAAGTCGACTCCACTTGAGATAGAATCCATTTTTCCACTAGTTCCTTATGTAACAGGACCACCCCTAATTAAAAAGGGAGGGTGAGAACAATAGCCAAGGCAAACAGCTTAGTTGGGACAATGATGGATTCTGGCCTCAGCGTAAGGCAAATTACCATTCAGAGATACCTCTGGGGTGTTGTTTCGTGTGAACATTTCCATGGCAACTGCAGATAGGTCAGTATGAAAGGATGGCGAAAACACAGGATTGATTTCCACCCAGAATGCGAGGGGTAGCATGACATTTTACAGAATAGTCTACATCGTAATGCAGCGAAGTAGTGAATTATTAAACGGCCGCTTGGGCCTAACTGTATCAAACATTCCTCTTATGCTTACTTAGATCTACAACATTTCTTTGTAGGCTTCAGCGTATCAAAAAAGCAGTCCTTCTTTTACTGCCAGCCACAAGTTATACTCATTTAATAAATTCAGGTATATAATAACTCATCGGCTGTGTGCCTCCTTAACATCCTTTGTTGCATTAACAAGACAGCAGCCCACCATAAATCGTTTTGATTAATTCTAATATGTATGTTTTCGTCAGAATTATGCTGCGCACCAGTGACACGGACACTTTCTGAGCTAATTACAGCCAAATGAGATGAAACTCTTGTGCGTGTAGGCCGTGTGAAAAACACAGAAAAAACAAGCAATGGAATAGCTTCTATAATGAAACTGTGACTAATATATAATCAGACTCATTATGTTGAAGAGCCAACAACTCTAAAAAAAATAAATAAAAATTCCATGTTCTCAGCTTAACACCACCTTTTTAATTACCTTATTAATTAGTACTTGGCTCAAATGTGAAAACAAAGCAATTATTCGATATTGATGTTTTACAGTAGAAATCAATTAAATTGCTTCATGCCGCTTTATTGTTGCTTCTCTCAGTGGAGAAGATCAGTGATAGAAATAGCCTCAGAGGAAATTAGTGGTGCATCAAAGGTGAAGTGTTAAACTCACATTCTTACCTTGGCTCATGATCACTGGAGCGTTCATATGATCTACAACCTGCTGCGTAGAGACTCTGGAGAAATAAGAGGCAAGCGCCTGTAAAGTGCAGACGGATCAATCGGCCAAGACTGGTGATGAAAGAAGAGGTTGTACTGAAGGAAGTGCAAATATTAGAATTTGAAAATATTACATTTCAGAGGGAGTCCTGCTTACAAAATCCTACATATGTTCAGACATATCATCCACTAAATAACTAGATAAAAAAGTACTATGACTGATTATTCCATATTACAAGATGTACTGCTGCACACGTGTATCCATTTTATGCACTTTCAGATCCAGTCACCTCTTGTCTGAGTGTTTACAGCAAGGAAATTACGTGCTGACAGCCTATTTATCCACAAAAATTCCAGTATAATTCTGAGGGATTTACCCTGTATGAAGTTTTTGACAGGACCTCTGTGTATTGGACTGATTGGTATTGAATTCCTCCCTTACTTTTTCTGCAAAGGTCAGTAAACGTATTGCAAATAAAATGTGTTTTATGGTTTCTAACTTTATTTCTTTCTGAAAATGCAGCATCTTCAATGGCTGTTAGGGAAAGGAAGGCTGCTTAATTTGCATAGCACATTTCATACACTGGTGCAATTCAAAGTGATTTGCAACATAATAAAATCATAGTAAAGTGCTTAGATTTTAAATTTTGAATAAATTAAAAGATGTACATTTTCAACATGTGCAATTAAAAATTGTAAAGTGCAGAGAAGAGATAATTATTTGACAGATCAAATAATTTTCTGAAATTGAGTTCAAATAATTTTGCAGTCATTGCTGGGTAGAGCAGTCAGTTCAGGATCTGCTTCACCATGTTTTATTTACTCTCAGAACGACCAATAAGCCAGGTTTGTATGGCACAAGCATGTCAGAGATATATTTAGGCCCTAAAGCCACACAATTACCTATGCACAGGTAGTAAGATTTTGAAATCATTTCTCTAAGGGACAGGGAACAGGTATAAGGATTTTAAAATTGGAGTAGTGCAGTCGTATTTTCTAGTATTTTTCAGGACCTAAGCGTCAACATTCTGAATTTGCTGAACTTTCCAAGCATCTTCTTACAAAAGCCCTGTAAGAAAGCTATTGTAATTATCTAATCTACTGGAACTAAAGGCGTAGGTGAGCCTTTCAAGGTCCTCCTTTGACAATGTTCCTTTGAATTCAGCAATGTTTTCCTTTTTTTAAAAATGGTAAAAATCTGATGAATTTGTTCATTTGATGTGGCCATGAAACTTTAAATCAAAGTCTAGGATGGCACTGAGATTTCTCCCCTGACACCTGGTTATAAGAGAGAGGGATGGTCAAGATATTAGAGATTCAAGAGGTTTTCTTTGTCACATGCTCATACAATGTGTGCTGTAAGATGAAAGGTGACTGTTCCACAAGGCTTTGCAATAATAATAAGACAATATAGAAAACATTCTTTTAAAACCATAGAATAAAAGAGAAAAATAGTCAGAATATCATGAATAATAAAAGAGATAGAGATGGTGAAGCTGAAGTGCAGTCTACATTGTGCAAGAGTTGCATGTGTGTGTGTGTGTGTGTGTGTGTGTGTGTGTGTGTGTGTGTGTGTGTGTGTGTGTGTGTGTGTGTGTGTGGGTGTGTGTGGGTGTGTGTGTGTGGGTGTGTGTGTGTGTGTGTGTGTGTGTGTGTGTGTGTGTACGTGCATGGGAGCGTGGGTGCACATGTGTTTGCATACAGCTATATACTTAAACACCTATAGGTCATATACATGTTTAGATCGATCTAGTGGGTTGTGTCTGACAGATAAAGTGCTATGACTTGGACGTGAGGTCAGAATTCCTGCCTGCAGGATGAAAGCAGCTCTTCAGTCTGTATGTCTTTCTTTGGCCCAATGGAAAACAGTTATGTCAGTCTTATTTCTTATTTATTTAGTTGGAGAAAGTTTTGCTGCATCCAGTCACTGATTTGCTCAGTACAGTAACACACAGATTCAACCTGACAAATCGATGTGTATAATTGTGTCATCTGTAGAATCATCTTAGTAAACCTATCTATCTATCTGTCTACCTAACTTAATCCTTTTGGATGAATCTGCCTAATGAGAGCATGCACAGTTTTAACAGCAAAGGTCCCCCATGAAAGTTTATGTAACTAAAAATGCATATGTCCACACCTCCATTCAAACCAGCAGCTAGCTCTGTGACTACAAATGAAGCAGGTTGGGAGGTCAAAAAACTGCAATTCATCAAATGGCCACTTGAGGCTTATTCCAAAAGTGAGTCAATCCCAATCGACCACCATGTTAAAATACTCAACTTTAAAGCAGAAATGAACATGTTTACTGCCTAATACAAAAACAGATTTGGTCTCTAGAGCTAATTTCCCTGTTCATGATAATGTGAATATTATTGTATTTCCCCTGTTTAAATGTTTTTAAGGCTTAAAGTTCTGTATAATGAGGAAATTTCTGCTTTGAGTGACAGGTGGGTACCGTTGGAGGGTATTCTGTGTTCATAGTCCAGAAATGGTTACATAGACTGCCTCAGCTCCATCTCCATTTTCGGATTAGCAGGGAGCTACTAGGACTGCCAAGATGGCAACAGAAGGCAAAACGCCAAGCTTCATAACAGCTCAGAAAAAAAGATAATATTTTTCAGTCTGTGATTAAAACTGCTTGCAGTGCTGCTTTTAGAGGTCGAGTCATTACTGGCTCATCTGAAAATAATTAAGTGAGGCTACTAAGAAAATAGGAATTAAGAAGATGCTTACATGGTACAAATGGCACTAATCTTACATGAAGCATCGATGGAAGATCTAATGCTGAAGCATCCACTTTTGAAAAGAAGTTCACTTAGAGGGAAATGAGAATGGGAAGAAATAGGGCAAGAGGCTGGGGGGAAGTAGGAGAATGTGACTGGCTACAGATAACATGTTTATATTACCTTTTCATAACAAATCAATAATGCTATCCTTCACGTGTTTCTAGAAGGGCACGCATGAATCAGGAAGAATAATGTTTTAGATAAAGTCATACAATATGTCTCAGAAATAGTACAATCATATGAGAAGATGACTAGAGGGAATATTATTTTGTTGGCTGCTCAGATAAAAGACACAATCAGCGCCAGTGATAACATAGTTGCTCAAACATTTGGGAGGATTTAAAAAAAAGAAATGTTATCTCAGACATGGGACACTGGCGTTCACTCCCTTTGAACATTTGCATATATATATAAATTCTATTCTGAAGCCTTAGATGGATTTTAAAAAAATCCCCCAAAAATTTAGCCATGCTGGCAACAAATTTCTAGGATTGGCAGTACTCAGTCTCAGCTGTTCAATATGTTTAGTGCCTATTAGTAAGTGTTCGCATTTTAATGTACTTAATTAGGATGGTGACCATGAAAAATACGATTCATCAACAGGTTATCATAGGCATTGTGAGCATTTTAACACAGCGGTTTAGCTTAAAGCACTGCAGAACTGTTTTTACCCTCTTTTTTCATAGTGCAGGGAACTGGTGAAATTGATTTTTAATGAGAAACTTCTACAAGTGAGAATACGAGAGGTACATTTTTACATGAACACAGTATTAAAGTGAACCTTTTCTGAGTCTAAGGTGTTGAAACACCAAAAGCTGTTTTACCATCCTCACAGGGAGCTCTGGGACTGTGAGTCAGCGGAGTGTTGGATGAGAGAAAGAAATCTAACACACTTATCAAGACTCATTACAGCTGCAAAATAAGGTTTGGTTTCAGTTTGGAATTGCCACAGGATAGCAGTGCCGCCAAGGGTCAGCCCAGGTACAAGCTGTAGATGATTATCCCCTTGTTGTCATAGAAACCGATGCAGATGGTATCTTGTCTGTACTTAATGTTGGGTTCAACAAATTTGTCCTGGGGTGTGCATCCGCTCGGGTTGTTTTTCAGTGTGCCAGCTTTTTTAAGGTACAAAAAAAGAAAAAGCTCTGCAGGCAAGCTTCTCCTCTAGAGTGCTTTTTTTGTGCAGCTTCCGAAGATTCAGAATTTTAGTACTTTCACTTACTGAAACCGGCAGCTTACAGATGATATTAACCCACATTGCACAGTGTGCCCCCTCCACGGTGCTCAAATTTACTGTGAAAACAAATGCAATCACTGTCCTGATCACAGCATTAGGATTACAGGTTTACTGCATGACACCGATGGCTCCTCTGTCGCCTTATTGCAATAAAACACTATTTTCCACCACCTCCTGCTTCATATAGCATTTTTGCTCACACTATAAACACCATTACTGCCATTTGTTCAAACACCCACCTCAGCATTCAAGTCCACTTTAATGTGATCCAGATTCAGCTCTATCAAATGAGACTAAAGTCAAGATTCTATGGATTGGCAGTGCCTTTCAAAAAGCCTACAAAATGTAGTGAGCTGTTCAGAGCTTTTTTTTTCAGCCTAATTTAAAGTGTCACAAGGATGCAAAACAAAGAGGCTCCGTGCAGAACATTTCAGCAAACCTCACTGGTGACTGGCATAATTGATTAGCAGGGAAATGAAGCGTTCCTTCAGCACAGAAACACCACTTCAAACAAAACATCATCAAAACAACAGATGGACGTCACTCTCAGGGCCATGATGAAATGATTGCCTCCGCATAATTAACATGCTGGAGGAGCAATTAACAGACGGAGGAAAGTTTACAGGAACGCTGGGTGGAGTTTGAATTTAGAGCTACCTCAGTCATCGTAGAGAACTCCATGTGATAGCTGTCATGTTATAGATATTGCTGACTGAAACATTTGTCCTAATTTCTGATGCACAACTCACAGTTTCCCAGCATCAGATTTATTTTTCCTGGTAGCTTACTCAGGCAACTGCAGCTCTACAGAACATCATGAACCCACAGATGACTCTGAAACCAATGAAGTCTGCCCTTGGATTGAGGCAAAAGAACACTATGTAACCAATACTCAGCCTCAGCTGCTTATTGAGCTTCAACATTAAAAAAAAGAAATGCTGCTTGCATTAATGTTCCTTTATTTAAACCAAAACCAATATCTGCTTTTACCCAGAACACTGTTTAGGTTTACTGGTATTTTAACAACACCATCAATCCAGTCAGTCTACAGCGCAAAACATTACATTTCCTTATTGTTTATGATGATTCTGATGTCACCATTCTTCTCCAGATTTCACTGATTTTGTTCACTTGTGGTATTTCCCTGATGAATGAACTATTTAATCTGATGTGTTCACACAAGCTTTCCTGAAGTATATGACAATGAATATTGCTGCTGCTTTTTGATAAATTGATTCAAAAATTACGGAAACATGGGAAATAAAATGTAAAAATGTTTTTGCAGAAATCTTGGATCCCTTTGGTAATCTGCTGATTTTTTACTTGAGTGGCAGGAAAGTTCCGATGTAATTCTATGTAGTAATTTCCTTTGAAGGATTGTATTATTTACCTGAAATGCAGCATGCATAGTTGCTAAAATGATTGTAGACGTTTCTTTTCTAATTTATCACAAAGCATCTGTTTTTCAACTTTTGTACATGCACAGCAGCATGTTTAACCCATGCGTTTTTTGCTCCAATCACATTTTTACTCACCGTCGGCTAATTTTTCAATGCAATATAAAGTCCTGCGCATCTATTAAAGCAGCACAACCATGGAAAGAAGAAGAGAGAACTCAGAAATGTCTTTTGTGAAGTATAGCAAAACTACAATGCCACAAATAATTTTTTTTTAAAAAGTAATTTGTGTGATCAGTTTATTTAACAAAGAAGAAAAGCACTCAGAGAGTGCAGTACTCCGCCAAGGCTGCTCAGTCATTGCATCATTTCCGACAGCTGAAATCTTGAAATCACGGCACTATAGAATGTGGCCATTTAATATAGATGCACCCACAAACAAAATGACCTTTTGCTGAGCACAGGTGTGTGTTATGCATGTCCACGTCATGTACGGATACCAAATCACACGACCTAAGTATGTAGCAAGCAGCGAGAATTGACGGGACTCGGAAACACCCTCATAATTTAATCAATTGTTCCTTGTATTATTTCCGACAGATAAGCACCAATAAGTTTCTAACGTTTGATTTCTATTAGGATCGCAATCATGTGATCGTCAGCAGGCAGCTGACATATTGTTCACTTGTTGTCATAGTTACAGTGACACCGTGCCGCTATCTCGCAATGATACAGAAATCTTCTGCTTCACTGCCAAAATCGAATCAATCGGTCCTTGTGCCATCTCTGATGGACAGACAAACATACGCTAGTCGTCACATAACTCCGCTGTTCATTGGCGAAGCAAAAAATTAAAAAACGGACCATCATTATTAATGGCATTCTTCCAAATGCCCACTGGTGCTACAGATATTGGGAAAAAACAACAGCTTCACATCTATCCATTAGCTATACACCGTGGGGGCTGGAGCTTATCCCAGCTGACTTAGGGTGAAGGCAGGGGACACCCTGGACAGGTCGCCAGTCTATCAAAACAAACAATCACACTCACACCTACGGACAATTTAGAATCGCCAATTAACCTGACCATGTTTTTGGACTGTGGGAAGAAGCCGGAGTACCCGGACAAAACTCACACATGCACAGGGAGAACATGCAAACTCCATGTGGAAAGATCTCAGGGAGGCCAGGACACAAACTGGGGATCTTCTAGCTGCAAGGCAACAGCAATAACCACCAAGTCACTGACAGCTCCACATGCTTTACATATTTTCCTGCTAACATTTTGCAACCTCTACACACTAGATGCTTTTCACACCGCTTTAGTATAAAAATTCCACCATGCTGAATGTATCTTCTAGCAATTTACTGACAGCTTGCACCTCTGTATACCATTTTTGAGCCATTGCTGATCAAGTATGTTTCATTTTCCTCTCACTTTCCTCTACATAGTTCAGCCAAAAAGTTGCAGAATTTTTGTCATGTAACTATTGGTTGGACTTGAGTCCAAAATTTTGTTATTTTTTTCCCCAGGATGTGATTAGATTACATGGCTTTTTTTCGCAAATCTTTGAATGAGACATGCAGAATGAAATGATTTTGAGGAAAGGTCACGATTTTAAGCTTAGATTTAATCAGTTTCCCCAATGGAATCGCATGTCACACGTCTGAAGAAGTTTCTTTTTTTTCTACCCGTCAGTCTTCTTTGGGAGTCAGAGGGTTGACAGACTAGTTTTTACACTTTTACACCCATAAGATGAAAGTGGTGTGGTAGATAGCGGTCTCATGCTTGGCTGCATGCTATATGACAACCATAACCCCTGGGTGTCACACCACTGCTTCGACAAATCCAAGCTGAATAATGTGCTGTGAGGCTGAAAAATGAAGGACAGAAGGTACATGAGGGTATATAAACGCTGGAATTACAGATAATGAAAACATTATATTGTTCTCTGTGAGGAACATCCTTGGATTGTTGGAAATAATTGGCAATATAAATTAGATTTTACCCAGACACAAAGGAGCATCTGAGCCCTGACTGACTTGGACTGGCTTCTTATTGATCGTGGTAGCAGTGTCAAAGCAGGCATTTCCCCTGTGTCCTTGGGCCTGTTGAAGTATGATGCTGGGGTTGGTCCAAACAGAAGCAGGGATAATTAGCAGAAAGAACACAGAGACACAGTACAGCAGAAGACAACTCAATTAATGGATGCTGAAGTGGAAAAAAAGGCCACATTCAGGAAAGCCTTAGCAGTTTTCCTCAGGCTGTGGTTCATCTGCAAGCCCAGGCTTTCAAAATGTAGTGAAACACATACACTCCATATTTTCTATATGTCATTTCAATTGTGTTTATTTTTGTAGATGGCCAAATTTATCGTTTTAGTTTCAAGTACATTTCATCGTTAGACTCAAGACTTTTTATTTGTCACATGCTCATATTTTATGTGCAGTGAAATACAAAGTGACTGATGGCTGTGCAATAACAATAAGATATAAAAAGAACAAATCTTTAAGCGAAAAACCGTAGAAAATTCAAAAAAAAGTCACAATGTCATAAATAATGTGCAGTGTGCGTTGTGCAAGAAGACAGCATCCAACATTAGCCTCCTTTATCACGATAACATGCAAACTGACCTAAAATACAAACGCAACATGCAAATGATGTTCTTTTCTGACTCAGACCACAAGTTAAAAAAAACTGCATTTATGTTTTGGTAGCTATCAAATGCGTATTTACGACCTCTTCTACAAGACTAATGTGTTGAAATGAGTGAACTGGAAACTCAGCGAATTCTTCAGAATTTACATTTTCTTATAAATTCAGGGAGGACTATTGGCTACATTGATTTGTTCACTGAAACTAACCATACGTAACAAAACTAACCTACATTATTAGATTCAAGTTGTTGCTGCCTGGTGTATTTAATGCAAACATACACTACCAGTCAAAAGTTTGGACACACTTTCTCACTTAATGGTTTATCTTTATTTTCATGACTGTTTACATTGTTGATTCTCACTGAAGGCATTAAAATTATGAATGAACACATATGGAATTATGTAGTAAACAAAAAAGTGCGAAGTCAAAACATGTTTTATATTTTAGATTCTTCAAAATAGCCACCCTTTGCTTTGATTACTGCTTTGCACACTCTTGGCATTCTCTTCATGAGCTTCATGAGGTAGTCACCTGGAATGGTTTTCACTTCACAGGTGTGCCTTGTCAAGGTTAATTTGTGGAATTTCTTGCTTTCTTAATGGGGTTGGGACCATCAGTTGTGTTGTGCAGAAGTCAGGCTGGCAGTTGATAATCCTGTTTGACTACTGTTAGAATCCATATTATGTCAACAAGGCTAGTGGTGACCTACTGGAACTGAACGAAGGTGAGCTATTAAACCAATCAGTTCAATCTCAGTGTGGTCAAAGCATTTACTTGAGCACTATGTACTCGTGTGTATTTTACAGAAGGGCTGGCAATCATATTTTACTCAGTTCCATGTCTGACTTGCTTTGTGCTTGAACATCACTCATCTGCTCAATGACAGAACTCAATTTACAATGAAGGGAGAAAAAAAAAGAACAACAGTTCATCAGAGCTGCTCCTGTCCAGTCTGTCCTATTTTTGTACCTCAGTGAGTGTTAAGTATACTTAATACATAGAATAAAATCATACCTACTGAGCTGTAGAGCTCTTATCGAGCCTCCAGCTTCCTGTGTGTAATGACAGTAATTATCTTCCTCTCCTCCATTATAATATTTGAAACCATATATGGCACACTGTTCTTAGAATAAAAGCAGTAAATATTTAGCATGTGGTACAGTAGAGCTGACGTGCCTTTCTGCTTGCTGCTGATAATACAGAAACCTGTTGTTGCAGCCTGCAAAAGAAAAACAAAAATGAAGATGATTTTCTGTTTCACAGCTAGACAATAATGAGAAAACCGAGTGCCAAATCAGTTTGTATAAAATATGATGGTGCCAAATGTGTCTGCTGTGTCAGGGTTGTGGCCAGTTAGTGCCAAACCAGTTGCTGAGGTCCTGGTTCTGCTGGTAGGATGATGGTGCAAACAGTACACTGTACACAAAGAATGTTTTTAGCTGAACATTTTTAATCAGTTTTCTATTACTTTTAAAATGTTCCGTCTTCTGCTCACCAACAGATCACTAGTAAAATCAAAGAAAAATAGTAATAATACTTTACATCCATCCATCCATCCATTATCTATACACTGCTTAATCCTCATGTGGGTTGTGGGGGTGCTGGAGTCTATCCCAGCGGATCTTTTAGCTGTGAGGCGATGGTGCTAACCACCAAGCCACGGTGCAGCTAGTAATACTTTACATATTAACTGTAATAAAAAAAACTAAATTGTAATTAATGTCTACATCAAAGATTTATATTTTTATAAATGGTAATTTGTTCTTTTGCAACATCTGACAGGAAAATCCATTTTTTTTTATTGTATTCAGAGCCGTAAAAAACATAATACTAAATCTAAATTATATACATTAAGGACTGAAAAACAGTCAGTAATCTTTATAGATCTTCCTTGTTTTGGTAAATTAAATATTTTGGTAAATATCTGGTAAAGTCACAGATAAACAGTATTAATTTACATGTTGACTCAAAAAAAACAAGCAGAACCTATCCACAAATCAAAAATATGAACTTATTTCTTTCTTATTATTTTATTCTTATTTCTTATTTCTCTTTAAATAAATAGTAATTTATTCTTCTGCAACATTTGACTGTAAAATTCCATTTTTTTCCCACAGTATTTAAATCATCAAAACACACTGCATTTAGGGAAAAAAATGGTATATTAAGGTTTTAAAAAGTGATAAATCTTTTTTAAACAGTTATTTTGCAGATTTTTATCAGATGTGTTCAGTTAGAGATGTTATCCAGTATACTATGTCCACATCAAAAATCTGTATATTACAAATATTATTTTTGCTCTTTTACTATGCGAGACCATAAAATGACATAGTTTCACTATATTTAAATCAGTTAAAAATAACATTATTCCATAGATTTTTGTGTTATTTTAACTAATTTCACAGTTACTGAATGTTACAGTATTCTAGGGTTTTGTAACTTGTTTTTTCTGGCACCATTGCTGCTTTTTTTCTTTTGTTTTCACAGTATAGGGGAGGCTTGCATTAGTAGATGAGTTGTTAAATATTCAAATTTTCAATCGTCTGATTTGCTAGAGTGAAATTCCCAAGAGCTCTCTGCATTAGTTTTTACATCCACAGACAGATGCACACACATATCATTGTGTTGCCATAGCAATACATTATGCAACTGTTTAATTAATATAATTTGAAAAAAAGCACTTAGGAAAACAGCTATTTCAGCCGTGCATGTGGAAAAGACTTGTGTATTTTGATCTAAATAAACCCTTCCAGTGGAAGGTTTTGATGCGGTGTTAGCCGGCTGTTTCACAACTTTTCCATTAGCGCTGACACAACAAGAGCACTTTCTGGTCCACTCTCCTGTTTTCCTGCTGTGCTGTGAAATGACACTTGTGATATTGGGAAATTGGAGTCCTGCTAGCAGAGTTCTGTGTTTTTCTCCTTTAACTTCCTGGTTATAAATGTCCAGCCGGGAAGCAGGACTCTACCTGTGACACCGACAAGTGTTGCATGCATATGATTTTGTGGAATTTAGAGAAACATTACGTAAGTATATGCAACATAATAAGTGGCATTATTAGCAGGTATAATGAATGATCCTATTCTACCATAAAGGACATAATTATATATATTTTTATGAACTCATTACATTGAAAAACACTGAAAGAATTGTTGCTACTTCTCATTAAGCCAATAAAATCTTTCCCCGTTAAAAAGATACTGAACTAACAAATCTTGCAAGTGGATTTTCTGTGTCATTTGCAGACAGATGTGGTGATGAATATCAACATGACTGAAAAAACACACTACAAGGTCACACGTTGAGCTCGCAACAAAGACACACATTTCATGGCCAGCAGGACTGAGTCATTTTCTTCCCCACACAGAGATGTTTTGTCAGTTTCTTCCCAGCTGATAGGGCAGCATGGCAGTCAGGAAAAAGCCTTGAAGTAACCTGAAATAAATTTTTATTTCTACCAACACAAAGCAGATCACGGCCCTGTTCATCTCTTTGATTAACAACAAGTGCTTGTTTAGCTCTCTGAGTAGATTGTGCTGTGAGGCGGGGGATCAGGTGCATGAAGCCTTGACAAGCCCCGTCACAAGTTGGACTCAAAATCCAAGGAGACAAGAGGCAACAGAGGCCAAAAGCATCTGTCTTGAATGTATCTTGAGTGTTTTTACACCCAGAGAAGTGACCTTTACACCAGACACTATGGCAATTTCTATTTTTACGAGTAGCTTTCTGAACTTTTGTTCACTTTGAATCGTACTCATGCCAGTAGAGGAATCTGTGCGTGGGTTGGAAGATAATTGATTAAAATGATCATGCGCCAAGACCAACGTTCTATGCAACAATCTGGATATCATTCAATAACCCATTTTAATAACTGTCATAATCTCGCCAGCTTTGTATAGAAGCCCCACTGCACATCTAAAACTGTTTGAATTCAAGTTGGCAGATTTCCTCCGATTGTGAAGCCTGTTTTGCAATAAGACTACTGCATCCCATTAGAGGAACATAATTATGTTTGACAGAGTTATGCAAACACCCATTTTCTGCATCGACTTAGGCAATTTGTGCTTCTCTCCTTCATGATTACAGACGCTTATGGAGGTGTATGTGGCTGCTAATAGTGTAAATGGAGATGCACAAAGTGTTTGTCTGCTTGACTCTGTGCCATCAAAAGCATCTTCCACTGGTGAAAATAGGAGGTTAAAAGAGGAATACTAACATTGGCTGAAATGATTCATCAAAGTGGGTTTACTACAAGCAAATTAGTTGACATATATTGGCATATATACACATATTACTAATATGTCTTCAGATTCTACAGAAAGCGCATGATTATAGCCCTGAAATGCTGTGTGAAGCTTTTGCCTTAGTTTGAAGAAAATTGCTTTCCTCGTGAATATGCAGATACATGCAGCAAAGATGCCACAACTGATCAGAGTGCTGTGAATACTCCTCAATACTTCTGTACACATAATGAGACTGAAGTCACTATACAAGACCAGTGATGCACATTTGACTATATATATGTACAAGGAGGTAACCAGGTTATTGTCATCTAATAAGCGTAATTATAATTTCTTTGACACTTGCTAACTGCAGCAGGTGGGTCCGTGTATATTTGGGTAATTGGATGTTCTGTTCTGAAACGGGTATTGAAAAAGAAAAAACGAGTGGCTATTTGATTTTCGTTTTAAAATACAAAAAATAAAATTGAAATATAAAGCGTTTTTCCTTTTCATGATCAAAAAGGGATGTACGAAATTTTAAAAATGCTTTGATTTTCGTTTTATATTTAGAATAACAAAAAAGTAAAATCAGTAAGAGATAGAAACGAAAAAAGGTCAGTTTTTCATTTTCTGAGACCGGAAGTGGTCATCAGCAAGTGTGGAGCCAAACAGAGTACGGTGCATAGACTGATCCGTGTACGGATCTGGTAATTGGATTTTACGTTCTGAAACGGGTATTGAAAAACAAAAAAATGAGTGGTTATTTGATTTTCGTTTTAAAATACAAAAATTAAAATTGAGGGGCTGCACAGTAATGTAGTGGTTAGCACTTTCGCCTTGCAGCGAGAAGATCCCTGGTTCGCGTCCCGGCTTTCCCGGGATCTTTCTGCATGGAGTTTGCATGTTCTCCCTGTGCATGCGTGGGTTTTCTCCGGGTACTCCGGCTTCCTCCCACAGTCCAAAAATATGCTGAGGTTAATTTATCATTCTAAATTGCCTGTAGGTGTGAATGTGTGAGTGATTGTTTGTCTCTGTATGTAGCCCTGTGACAGACTGGCGACCTGTCGAGGGTGTCCCCTGCCTTCGCCCGAGTCAGCTGGGATAGGCTCCAGCCCCAACCTCTCCCAACTCTGTATAACGCCATAGTATAGGATGTAGTTCAGAAAATGTCAAAGTATAGTATACTTTTTCAAGAATAGCATAGTCTGGCCTGTAGTTCATAGTATAGCATGTCGGCAAAAAAAAAACAACTGATAATTATGTGGTTCAAAATGTGCAAAATGATAGGATGTTTCCTAAAATTGTCATGTGTGATGTGGTTCAAAACATGTCATAGTGCAGTATATTGTCAAAATAGTATGTTTTTCAATAAAACATCAGAGTATATGTCATCTAAAAAATGCCATAGAATATTTCATTGCATAAGTAAATGTATAGTAATTTTTAAAACTGTTCAAATTCTTATATGTTGCTAAAAAACAAAAAAAACCTAAAACAAAAAAAGTCATAGTAATATGTCAATTTAAAAAGCCTATAGTATAGAGTGTCGCCCAACAAACGTCATAGTATAGCATGTCGCTCTTAAAACGTCATAGTATAGCATTTCACTCTAAAAATGTCATAGTACAGCATGTCGCTCTGAAAACGTCATAGTATACCATGTCGTTCTACAGACATAGGATATCCTTTCATCCGAAAAATGTCATAGCATAGTATGTCGTCCAAAAAACATCATGGTATAGCATGTTGCTCTGAACACATTATACTATAGCATGTCACTCTAAACACGTCATAGTATAGCTTTTCATCCAACAAACGTCATATATAGCATGTCGTTCAACAAAATATAGTATAGCATATCACTCTAAAAACATCATAGTATAGCCTTTGGTCTAAAAACGTCATACTATAGCATGTTGCTCAAAAAATGTCATTGTATAGCATGTCGCTCTAAAAATGTCATTGTATAGCCTTTGGTCCAAAAAACGTCACAACATAACATGTCATCCACAAAACATCACAGTATAGCTTGTCATCCACAAAACATCATAGTATAGCATGTCACCCAAAAATCGTCATAGTATAGCATGTCGCTCTAAAAACGTCTTAGTGTAGCATGTCGCTCTAAAAATGTTATAGTATAGCATGTCGCTCTAAAAACGTCATAGTATAGCACGTCGCTCTAAAAACGTCAGAGTATACCATGTCATTCAAAAAATGTCATTGTATAGCATGTCGCTCTAAAAATGTCATTGTATAGCCTTTGGTCCAAAAAACGTCACAGCATAGCATGTCGTCCAAAAAACATCATAGTATAGCATGTCGTCCAAAAAACATCATAGTATAGCATGTCTCTTTAAAATTGTCACAGTATAGCATGTCATCCAAAAAACGTCACAGTATAGCCTTTGGTCTAAAAACGTCATACTGTAGCATGTCGTTCAAAAAACGTCATAGTATAGTCGTTGGTCAAACAAACCTCATGCTTTAGCATGTCGCTCTAAAAACATCATAGTATAGCATGTCCCCCAAAAAATGTCATAGTATAGCCTTTGGTCGAAAAAAACGTCATAGTATGGCATGTGGCTCAAAAAACATCATAGTGTAGCATGTCGCTCTAAAAATGTCATAGTATAGCATGTCGCTCAACAAACGTCATTGTATACCATATCATCCAAAAAACGTCATCGTATGGCATGTTGCTCTAAAAACGTCATTGTATAGCCTTTGGTCCAAAAAACGTCATAGTATAGCATGTCGCTCTAACAAAGTCTTTGTATAGCATATCATCCAAAAAACATCATAGTATACCATGTCGCTCTAAAAACGTCATAGTATACCATGTCGCTCTAAAAACGTCATAGTATACCATGTCGTCCAAAAAACGTCATCGTATAGTATGTCGCTCCTGAAATGTCACAGTATAGCATGTCGCTCTAAAAAGTCACAGTATAGCGTGTCGCTCTAAAAACGTCCTAGCATAGCATGTGGCTCTAAAAACGTCATAGTATAGCATGTCACCCAAAAAACGTCATAGTATAGCATGTCGCTCTTGAAATGTCACAGTATAGCATGTCGCTCTACAAACGTCATAGTATAGCATGTCCCTCTTAAAAACGTCATAGTATAACCTTTGGTCCAAAAAACGTCATAGTATAGCATGTCGCTCTTAAAACGTCATAGTATAGCATGTCGCTCTAAAAACATCATAGTATACCATGTCACTCTAAAAATGTCATAGTATAGCATGTGCTTCAAAATACGTCATGGTTTAGCATGTCGCCCAAAAAACGTCATAGTATAGCATGTGGCTCAAAAATCGTCATAGTATAGCATGTCGCTCTAAAAATGTCATAGTATAGCCTTTAGTCCAAAAAACGTCATGGTATAGCATGTCGCTCTTAAAATGTCATAGTATAGCATGTCGTTCTAAAAACGTCATAGTGTAGCATGTCACTCTAAAAACGTCATCGTATAGCATGTTCCTCTAAAAACATCATTGTATAGCCTTTGGTCCAAAAAACGTCATAGTATAGCATGTCACTCTAAAAGCGTCATAGTATAGCATGTAGCTCTAAAAACGTCATAGTGTAGCATGTCGCTCTAAAAACGTCATTGTATAGCATGTCATCCAAAAAACATCACAGTATAGCATGTTGCTCTAAAAACGTCATAGTATAGCATGTTGCTCTAAAAGCGTGATCGTATAGCTTGTCACTCTAAAAATGTCATAGTATAGCATGTGGCTCAAAACACGTCACAGTTTAGCATGTCGCCCAAAAAACGTCATAGTATAGTATGTCGCTCTGAAAACATTATAGTATAGCATGTCGCTCTAAAAACGTCATAGTGTAGCATGTTGCTCTAAAAACGTCACAGTATAGCATGTCACTCTAAAAGCGTGATCGTATAGCATGTCACTCTAAAAATGTCATAGTATAGCGTGTTGCTCAAAACACGTCACAGTTTAGCATGTCACCCAAAAAACGTGATAGTATAGCATGTCCCTCTTGAAACATCACAGAATAGCATGTTGCTCTAAAAACATCATAGCATAGCATGTCGCTCTAAAAACGTCATACTATAGCATGTCGCTCTTAAAAACGTCATAGTATAGCATGTCGTTCAAAAAATGTCATAGTATACCCTTTGGTCTAAAAGCATCACAGTATAGCATGTCGCTCAAAAAACGTCATTGTATAGCTTGTCGCCTAAAAAAGGTCATCGTATAGCATGTCGCTATTCAAACGTCACAGTATAGCATGTCGCTCTGGAAACGTCATAGCATAGCATGTCGCTCTTAAAACATCATACTATAGCATGTCGCTCTAAAAACGTCATAGTGTATCATGTCACTCTGAAAACATCATCGTATAGCATGTTCCTCTAAAAACGTCACTGTATAGTCTTTGGTCCAAAAAACGTCATAGTATAGCATGTCGTCCAAAAAACGTCATAGTATAGCATGTCACTCTGAAAACATCATAGTATAGCATGTCACCCAAAAAACGATTTAGTATAGTATGTCACTCTTGAAACATCACAGTATAGCATGTCGCTCTAAAAACGTCATATCATAGCATGTCGCTCTAAAAACGTCATACTATAACATGTCACTCTTAAAAAGGTCATAGTATAGCCTTTGGTCTAAAAAACGTGATCGTATAGCATATCGCTCTTAACACGTCATAGTAGCGCATGTCGCTCTAAAAACGTCATCGTATAGCATGTTGCTCTCAAAACGTCATTGTATAGCCTTTGGTCCAAAAAACGTCATAGTATAGCATGTCGCTCTAAAAATGTCACAGTATAGCATGACGCTCTAAAAACATCATAGTGTAGCATGTTGCTGTAAAAACGTCATAGTATAGCATGTCACCCAAAAATCATCATGGTATAGCATGTCGCTCTAAAATCGTCATAGTATAGCATGTCACCCAAGAAACGTCATGGGATAGCATGTCGCTCTTGAAACGTCACAGTATAGCAAGTCGCTCTAAAAACGTCATAGTATAGCATGTCGCCCAAAAAACGACATAGTGTAGCATGTGGCTCAAAAACGTCATAGTATAGCATGTCGTCCAAAAAACGTCATCTTATAGCATGTCACGAATAAACCGTAACAGTATAGCATGTCGCTCTAAAAAAGTCATAGCATAGCATGTCGCTCTTAAAAACGTCATAATATATTCTTTGGTCCAAAAAAAGTCAGAGTATAGCATGTCGCTCTTAAAATGTCATAGTATAGTATGTCGCTCTAAAAACGTCATGGTATTGCATGTCGCCCAAAAAGCGTCATAGTATAGCATGTCACTCTTAAAACGTTGCAATATAGCATGTGGCTCAGCAAACGCCATAGTATAGCATATCACTCTAAAAACATCGTATAGCCTTTGGTCCAAAAAACGTCATAGTGTAGCATGTCGCTCTAAAAACCTGATCATCTAGCATGTCACTACAAATGTCATAGTATAGCATGTCACCCAAAAAACGTCATAGTATAGCATGTCGCTCTAAAAACATAGTGTAGTGTGTCGCTCTAAAAACGTCATAGTGTAGCATGTGGCCCAAAAAACGTCACAGTGTAGCATGTTGCTCTAAAAACGTCATCGTGAAGCATGTCGCTCTAAAAACGTGATCGTCTAGCATGTCACTCATGAATGTCATAGCATAGCATGTCACCCAAAAAATGTCATAGTATAGCATGTCCCTCTTGAAACATCACAGTATAGCATGTCGCTCTTAAAAACGTCATAGTATAGCCTTTGGTCTAAAAAACGTGATCGTATAGCATGTCGCTCTTAAAACGTCATAGTATAGCATGTCATTCAAAAAATGTCATAGTATACCCTTTGGTCTAAAAGCGTCACAGTATAGCATGTCGCTCAAAAAACGTCATTGTATAGCTTGTCGCCCAAAAAACGTCATCGTATAGCATGTCGTTCTAAAAACGTCATAGTGTAGCATGTCACTCTAAAAACATCATCGTATAGCATGTTGCTCTAAAAACGTGATCGTCTAGCATGTCACTCATGAATGTCATAGCATAGCATGTCACCCAAAAAATGTCATAGTATAGCATGTCCCTCTTGAAACATCACAGTATAGCATGTCGCTCTTAAAAACGTCATAGTATAGCCTTTGGTCCAAAAAACATTATAGTATAGCATGTCACCCAAACAACGTCATAGTATAGCATGTCCCTCTTGAAACATCACAGTATAGCATGTAGCTCTAAAAACGTCATAGTGTAGCATGTCGCTCTAAAAACGTCATAGTATAGCATGTCACCCAAAAAACGTCATAGTATAGCATGTCCCTCTTGAAACATCACAGAATAGCATGTCGCTCTAAAAACGTCATAGCATAGCATGTCGCTCTAAAAACGTCATACTATAGCATGTCGCTCTTAAAAACGTCATAGTATAGCCTTTGGTCTAAAAAACGTCATAGTGTAGCATGTCGCTCTAAAAACATCATAGTATAGCATGTCATCCTAAAAACATCATGGTATAGCATGTTGCTCTAAAAACGTGATCGTCTAGCATGTCACTCATGAATGTCATAGCATAGCATGTCACCCAAAAAATGTCATAGTATAGCATGTCCCTCTTGAAACATCACAGTATAGCATGTCGCTCTTAAAAACGTCATAGTATAGCCTTTGGTCCAAAAAACATTATAGTATAGCATGTCACCCAAACAACGTCATAGTATAGCATGTCCCTCTTGAAACATCACAGTATAGCATGTAGCTCTAAAAACGTCATAGTGTAGCATGTCGCTCTAAAAACGTCATAGTATAGCATGTCACCCAAAAAACGTCATAGTATAGCATGTCCCTCTTGAAACATCACAGAATAGCATGTCGCTCTAAAAACGTCATAGCATAGCATGTCGCTCTAAAAACGTCATACTATAGCATGTCGCTCTTAAAAACGTCATAGTATAGCCTTTGGTCTAAAAAACGTCATAGTGTAGCATGTCGCTCTAAAAACATCATAGTATAGCATGTCATCCTAAAAACATCATGGTATAGCATGTTGCTCTAAAAACGTCATAGTATAGCATGTCGCTCTAAAAGCGTGATCGAATAGCATGTTGCTCTCAAAACGTCATCGTATAGCATGTTGCTCTCAAAACGTCATTGTATAGCATGTCGCTCTAAAAATGTCACAGTATAGCATGACGCTCTAAAAACGTCATAGTGTAGCATGTCGCTGTAAAAACGTCAGAGTAAAGCATGTTGCTCTAAAAACGTCATTGTATAGCCTTTGGTCCAAAAAACGTCATAGTATAGCATGTCACTCTCAAAACGTCATAGTGTAGCATGTGGCTCAAAAAACATCATAGTCTAGAATATCACCCAAAAATCGTCATAGTATAGCATGTCGCTCTAAAATCGTCATAGTATAGCATGTCACCCAAGAAACGTCATGGGATAGCATGTCGCTCTTGAAACGTCACAGTATAACAAGTCGCTCTAAAAACGTCATAGTATACCATGTCGTTCAAAAAATGTCATACTATACCCTTTGGTCTAAAAGCGTCATAGTATAGCATTTCGCTCAAAAAACGTCATTGTATAGCATGTCGCCCAAAAAACGTCATAGTATAGCATGTCGCCCAAAAAACATCATAGTGTAGCATGTGGCTCAAAAACGTCATAGTAGAGCATGTCGTCCAAAAAACGTCATCTTATAGTATGTCGCGATTCAAACGTCACAGTATAGCATGTCGCTCTAAAAACGTCATAGTATAGCCTTTGGTCTACAAAACGTCATAGTATACCATGTCGCTCTTAAAACGTCATAGTATAGCATGTCGGACTAAAAACGTCATAGTGTAGCATGTCGCTCTAAAAACGTGATCGTCTAGCATGTCACTCTAAAAATATCATAGTATAGCATGTCACCCAAAAAGCGTCGTAGTATAGCATATCGTCCAAAAAATGTCATCGTATAGCGTGTCGCACTTGAAATGTCACAGTATAGCATGTCACTCTTAAAACGTCGTAGTATAGCATGTGGCTCAGCAAACGCCATAGTATAGCATGTCACTCTAAAAACATCGTATAGCCTTTGGTCCAAAAAACATCATAGTGTAGCATGTCGCTCTAAAAATGTCATCGTATAGCATGTCGCTCTAAAAACGTGATCGTCTAGCATGTCACTCTAAAAATGTCATAGTATAGCATGTGGCTCAAAAAACATCATAGTCAAGAATGTCATCCAAAAAACATCATAGTATAGCATGTGGCTCAAAAAACGTCATAGTATAGCATTTCACTCTAAATAGGTTATAGTATAGCATGTTGCTTATAGCCTTTCGTTCAAAAAACGTCATAGTATAGCACGTCGTCCAAAAAACGTAATCGTATAGCATGTCGCTCTAAAAACATCATAGTATGGCATGTCGCTCTAAAAATGTCATAGTAAAGCCTTTGGTCCAAAAAACGTCTTAGTATAGGATGTTGCTCTAAAAACGTCCTAGTATAACATGTCACTCTAAAAATGTCATAGTCTTGCATGTGGCTCAAAAAACGTCATAGGATAGCATGTCGCTCTAAAAACATCATAGCATAGCATGTCGCTCTAAAAACGTCATACTAAAGCATGTCGCTCTTCAAAACATCATAGTATAGCCTTTGGTCTAAAAAATGTCATAGTAAAGCATGTCGCTCTGAACACGTCATAGCATGTCGCTCTGAAAACGTTATACTGTAGCATGTCGCTCTTAAAATGTCATAGTATAGCATGTCACTCTAAATAGGTTATAGTATAGCATGTCACTCTAAAAACATCATAGTGCAGCATGTCGCTTTAAAAACGTCATCGTATAGCATGTCGTCCAAAAAATGTCATAGTATAGCATGTTGCTCTAAAAATGTCATAGTATAGCATGTCACCCAAAAAGCGTCATAGTATAGCATATCGTCCAAAAAACGTCATCGTATAGCGTGTCGCTCTTGAAATGTCACAGTATAGCATGTCGCTCTAAAAACGTCATCGTATAGCATGTTGTTCTAAAAACGTCATTGTATAGCCTTTGGTCCGAAAAACATCATAGTATAGCATGTCGCTCTAAAAACGTCATAGTATAGCATGTCGCTCTAAAAGCGTCATCGTATAGCATGTCGCTCTAAAAACATGATCATCTAGCATGTCACTCTAAAAATGTCATAGTATAGCATGTGACTTAAAAAACGTCATAATCTAGAATGTCATCCAAAAAACATCATAGTAGAGCATGTCGCTTTAAAAACGTCATAGTATAGCATTTCACAGAAAAAACGTCATAGTACAGCATGTCGTCCAAAAACCGTCATCGAATAGTATGTCACTCTTGAATCGTCATCGAATAGTATGTCACTCTTGAAACGTCACAATATAGCATGTTGCTTTAAAAATGTCACAGTATAGCATGTCGCTCTAAAAACATCATAGCATTTGGTCCAAAAAACGTCATCGTATACCATGTCGCTCTTAAAACATCATAGTATAGCATGTGGCTCAACAAACGTCATAGTGTAGCATTGTCGCCCTAAAAATTTCATCGTATAGCATGTCGCTCTAAAAACGTGATAGTATAGCATGTCGCCCAAAAAAACGTCATAGTATAGCATGTGGCTCAAAAAACGTCATAGTATAGCATGTCGTCCAAAAAACGTCAGCGTATGGTATGTCGCTCTTGAAATGTCACAGTATAGTATGTCGCTCTTAAAACGTCATAGTATAGCATGTCGCTCTAAAAAACGTCATCGTATACCATGTCGCTCTTGAAACGTCATAGTATAGCATGTGGCTCAACAAACGTCATAGTATAGCATGTCGCTCTAAAAATGTCATAGTATAGCATGTCGATCTAAAAATGTCATTGTATAGCATGTTGCTCAAAAAACGTCATTGTATAGCGTCGTCCAAAAAACGTCATCGTATACCATGTCGCCCAAAACACGTCATAGTATAGCATGTCACTCTAAAAACGTCATAGTATAGTATGCCGCTCTAAAAACGTCATAGTGTAGCATTGTCGCTCTAAAAATGTCATCATATAGCATGTCGCTCTAACAACGTCATCGTATAGCATGTTGCTCTAAAAACGTCATTGAATTGACTTTGGTCCAAAAAATGTCTTAGTATAGCATGTCACTCTAAAATCGTCATAGTATAGCATGTCGCCCAAAATCATAGTGTAGCATGTGGCTCAACAACGTCATAGTATAGCATGTCGCTCTAAGAACGTCATAGTATAGCATGTCACTCTAAAATTATCATAGTAACGCCTTTGGTCCAAAAAAACGTCATCGTATAGCATGTTGCTCTAAAAACATCACAGTATAGCATGTCGCTCTAAAAATATCATAGTATAGCCTTTGGTCCAAAAAACGTCTTAGTATAG